>NC_053393.1:442270166-442574505 GCF_905171765.1 Bufo bufo | reverse complement strand
GGAAAGACTTAACTTCAAAGGAGCAATGGAAGCACCAGGAACTCAGCCGAGATCAACCACAATCTATCCAAAGGTCCAAACAGAAGCTATAAATCGCACAGCATTGTCGGAGAAGCAACTATAAATAGAGACGGTTAAATGACCCTAAGGCTACATGCACACGAACGTTGTTTGTTTCCGTGTCCGTTTAGTTTTTTTTGCGGATAGAATGCGGACCCATTAATTTCAATGGGTCCGCAAAAAACGCGGAAAGCACACCGTGTGCTGTCCGCATCAGTATGTCCGTTCCGATGCCCCGCTAAAAAAATAGTGCATGTCCTATTTTTTTCTAGTTTGCGGACAAGGATAGGCATTATTACAGTGGATCCACAAAAAAATGGATCCGCAAAAAAAACGGATGCCATACGGAACGTCATCCTTTTCTCTTGCGGATCCGGAATTTGCAGACCACAAAACACATACGGTCGTGTGCATGTAGCCTAATAGTCACACCTGGGGAGAGAAGGTGTGGCAAGCACCAGAAACACAGACGTCATTGATCCAAACGAAAAACATGTCAGATCAAACCACGTATTGCCAGTCTCACCAATCTCCTGCCACCTTTCGCGGGAACGTCCGTGACAGCATCCTATCCGCAAAAAAAACTGAACGGACACAGAAACAAAATACGTTCATGTGAATGTAGCCTAACACATAAAAGGTGGGCTGTGTTGCCATTGATTCACTTCTTCCCTGACTGTTTGCAGCGGTCTTATGGTGTAACCAATTCAACCAATCTGCGGCACATTAAAGCAGACATACGTAGTGCTAACTGTAACTGCTGAGGCACAGCATGTCAGCCTGCTTCCGTCTCCCTACATTTATCAAAACTGCCTAAAAGAAGAACTGTTTGTTGCCCATAGTAACCAATCACAGCACAGCTTTCATTTTACCAGAGCAGTTTAAGAAATAAAAGTCAAGCTGTCATTGGTTGCTATGGGTAATAAACTGTGTTGTTTTATTTAGCAATGCCCCATTGTACTGTGCTACAGGAAGAGGCATATTCACAATGAGCCCTGGTGGGGTCGTGCAGAGGATATGTAGTACCCCAGAGTGGGCAATACCTTCTTTATACTGTCTCTACTGGTTAACAATGCATGCTAGCATTGTGTTCTTTTTCAAGTCCTCTCATACTGTGCCTTAATAATGTATTTATGCAATGTTGTGTGACATGTAATCTGTCTAGTTTTCCAGCAGGTGACAGTGTACCTGTCAGAGTACCTTTAGATAGGATGGAACTTACTATTCCGTTCTTCCCCCTATTGGGCAGAAGTGGGCTAGTCCCGCATCCTTCCAAGGGAGGGGTTTCAGGAAGCTGTAGTTCATTGAGGGTTGGAGTTAGACTGTGAAAGAGAACACACAACATGTCGCAGTGAGGGAGTATTTTCCCCTCCTGCAGCAGGAGTCTTCCAGGGGAAGCAGGTCAGAGAGCACCCCGACTTCTTGAGTTTAATAGATTGAGTATTACAGGGGGGTCAACAGCCAAAGGAACCCCACTAAATGGTATCAGAACGTCTAGAAAGTCCAGTAACCAGCCTAAAGCCTGAGATTAGCACAGCAGGGAGAGCAGAGCACTAAGACCTGCAACCATATTGCATCCTGCTGGAATCAAGTAAAGGAGATTTGCTCTAAAACCTTTGAAAGCAATTGCATTGTCAAGTTCAAGGTATTCAAGTAAACAGAATTGAAACGTTCCCAAGTCTGGACTTCACTTTATTCTTCAACTCAATCTCAGCAACGGACACTGACCACCAGGATGCGACAGCCCGAAGGTAGGAGCCCCATGACTCAAACTATTAGGGCCACAATATACCACTCGGCATCCTAAACTCCGGGACTACTCCACCTGAAGGGGAAAAATGCTGGAGATAGGAGTGTAAGTGGCCCTGATGAAGTGTTGTATCACAGTGTACTCCCTTAGGCTGTTGCTCTGTGGGGGTTGGTGCAATGGAAATGTAGTATTTAAGAATGGGGCCAGAATTAAAGTATAAAAGTCTCTTTTACTAAGTGCAACATAGAACAGAAATTTAAATCCATCCAATAGCAGAAGATTTTAAGTGCAATCATCTGGCACCAGTAAGAATGAAGGAGGCCAGTTGGTTGGCTGCAGTTTAGTAATAGTATTGTACTGACTTAGTAGTAGTCTAGGTAATGGGTGTCTTAGCTATAGTCCCTCATCTTACAACAGTGTCTTAAATGTTGTATATGGCTGTTCACTCTGCTGTACCTCTTCTCAAGGATTCATTTGAGTTTTTGGTAAAACTTATCTCTCTGGAGAACCTCTCTTAGGAGCAGGAGCTTTGTTGTGTGCCTCTGCAGTATCCTGCTCCTAGAAGTCGCTTACATTGCAAAGTGCAAAAGTATATTGTCATGTCTGTATTTCTGTAAGTACATGATAATTATAGGCCATATCTCACAGCCACCACTAGATGGGACTGGTGTCACCTTCTATATAAACAGAGGAGTGAGTCAGTGAGAGAGTGAGTCTGGTAAAAACCAGTTCAGTCAGAGAGAGCACAGTGTTAGAGCAAGCACAAAGATGTGAAGCCGACACCCTAGTCACCCCTGGACCCAGGTACCAGCCAGGGGGAGGCATGAAGGAGAAAAGAACTACCAAAAGCAGGCCAGATATAACAGAGAGGTGTACTGAAAGTCCGGTAGAGGTAACTTGTCTAAAATGACTTATGGACTCTACGGCACCTATGTTCAAGAGTTGCCTCCAGTGCCCGGACATACCAAATTACAGTTTGGTCCACTGTGAGAATCTCCACATCCCAATGTGGATCCTGTGGAAGTGTTCTGTAACAAAGAATGGAGCAGAGGAGTTTGCCTTGGAGAATGCCCTGTTGGTTGCCAGAAGTACAATATATACCACGTGCCTAGATGCTTGATGTATACAAGTCAGAGAAATGCAGGATAAGGAAGATTGCCTAAAACATCTAGAGAGACACTGGTTTGGCCTATGGTTGTCTGTGCCAGGGAGCTTCAGAAAACCGTGAGTACAACTACTGCACTTCCTCACTTCTCTGTGGTTGCATAGGAACTCCCTCCTCGTGACATGAAGCAGGACCAGCCCATTCCTTCCAGGAAGGGAGGAACAGGGTGCTTAGCTCTGTTTCTGGTTAAGCCTTGCCATCCATCTCCTACTGGTAACAACGGCCATAAATATATTCCATAACACAGGCATTTGAAATACAGCCATTTGAAAAAACAGTGCACAAGGTCTAGCTTCAAGCCTAGACCAATACTCCCAAAATTCTGAATGCAAATGGACTGATCCCCTGAGTGGGACCAAAGGGAATAAAACTTAACATTTAATCAAAGATACTGAAGAATAAGTGGCACAAAAAAGGACAATCGCAAAACACATAAATAGACAAGCCTGGGTGGGCCAAATACAAGAGCACGGTAAAAACCAGTGTAGAAGGGGAACGTTCTTATCCAAGATGAACTTGATGGATGGATGGATGGGTCTTTTCAGACGGTGCCCAGGCAAAAGGACATGATGGGAATCCTCCAATTCTTTCAGGTGGTGGTCACTGGAAACCATGCGTAAAGATGATCGTACAGTGGGTTGCTGGATAATAGGCAAGGTCAGGAACAGAGTCCCTAATGAAACCCTGAGGTGAGGGAAGGGGCTAGTAGACCCTGCCTAACTATACGGAGTGCTTGCCCCGCAAGGAGCGACCCCGTCCGGATACCTATCCCTAGTGGGGGCCGGTATCCCTAGTGTACCCTAAAGAAGTCCCTGAGATACTACCTCTACATACAGGGGTTTGAATTAGGCATTTAAAATACAGCCATTTGAAATACAGCCATTTTGTGCAAAGATATATTTACTGCAGGCCTACACTGGTTCAGGGCCTGTGAGATATTACCTCTACATACAGGGGTTTGAATTAGGCATTTGAAATACAGCCATTTGAAATACAGCCATTTTGTGCAAAGATATATTTACTGCAGGTCTACAGAGGTTCAGGCCCTCTGAGATACCACCTCTACATACAGGGGTTTGAATTAGGCATTTGAAATACAGCCTTTTTGTGCAAAGATATATTTACTGCAGGCCTACAGAGGTTCAGGCCCTCTGAGATACCACCTCTACATACAGGGGTTTGAATTAGGCATTTGAAATACAGCCATTTGAAATACAGCCTTTTTGTGCAAAGATATATTTACTTCAGGCCTACAGAGGTTCAGGCCCTCTGAGATACCACCTCTACATACAGGGGTTTAAATTAGGCATTTGAAATACAGCCATTTTGTGCAAAGATATATTTACTGCAGGCCTACAGAGGTTCAGGCCCTCTGAGATACCACCTTTACATACAGGGGTTTGAATTAGGCATTTGAAATACAGCCATTTTGTGCAAAGATATATTCACTGCAGGCCTACACTGGTTCAGGGCCTGTGAGATACTACCTCTACATACAGGGGTTTGAATTAGGCATTTGAAATACAGCCATTTGAAATACAGCCTTTTTGTGCAAAGATATATTTACTTCAGGCCTACAGAGGTTCAGGCCCTCTGAGATACTACCTCTACATACAGGGGTTTGAATTAGGCATTTGAAATACAGCCATTTTGGGCAAAAAAATCTTTTATTGAGGCCTAGTCTGGTTCAGGCCGTGTGAGATACACCCTTTACATACTGTCGTTCTATTCTACTATTAATTAAACACCCATTTAGGGCAATATCCTAAATTTTAAAAATATGAGGAGAGCGTCAAATAAGGGACGTGGCCCAGGTCGTGGTGCTGCTGGTGGAGCTCCTGTTGCAGGGAGAGGATGTGGTCGATCTGTGCCAGCTACACGCACAAGTGAAACCCCTTCCTCAGGTGCGAGTAGGCGACAAATCCTGCAGCGGTATTTGGTCGGGCCTAATGCTGCTCTACAAATGGTGAGGCCTGAACAAGTACAGGCGATAGTAGATTGGGTTTCTGACAGTGGATCCAGTTCCTTCACATTGTCTCCCACCCAGTCTCCTGATGAAAGACCACAGTTGGCACCTGCAGCCGATGTCCATCAGTCTTTCACCTCAACCCCTTGCAAATCAGCCAAGCAGTCTGAGCCCCAAGTCATGCAGCAGTCTCTTCTGCTTTAGGATGACTCTGTTAGCAGGGTTTCCCAGGGCCATCCACCTAGCCCTGCCCCAGAAGTGGAAGAGATTGAGTGCACCGATGCCCAACCACTTATGTTTCAAGATGAGTACATGGGAGGACCATCGCAGCACGTCTCGGATGATCACGAAACACAGGTGCCAACTGCTGGGGCTTTTGAAAGTGTGCAGACCGACAAGGAGGGCAGGGGTGAAGACTGGGTGGAAGATGATGTGGAGGACGATGAGGTCCTCGACCCCACATGGAATCAAGGTCATGCGAGTGACCGATGTAGTTCGGAGGAAGAGGCGGTGGTCGCACAGAGCCACCAGCACAGAAGAAGAGGGAGCAGGGTGCAAAAGCAGAGCCCCCGTCCCCTAGACAGTACGCCTGCTACTGCCCACCGCGGCAAGGGACCGAGCACACCATAGCCAGCTCCAAGGAGTTCCCTGGCGTGGCAGTTCTTCAGACAATGTGCTGACGACAAGACACGAGTGGTTTGCACGCTGTGCAATCAGAGCCTGAAGCGAGGCATAAACGTTCTCAACCTGAGCACAACCTGCATGACCAGGCATTTAAGTGCAAAGCACGAGCTGCAGTAGAGTAGACACCTCAAAAACCAAGAAAGGTCTCTGGCTCCTCCTGCTTCCTCTTCTGCTGCAGTCGCGGCCTCTTCATCCACCTCTGGAGTGACAGTGCCACTTGGCACCCCACAAACAGAGGATCTGCCAGCAACACCAACACCTGGGTCACCAAGCATCTCCACAATGTCAGAAGGAAGCGTTCAGCTCTCCATATCCCAAACTCTGGAGAGGAAGAGGAAGTACCCCCCTACTCACCCGCGATCCCTAGCCCTGAATGCCAGCTTTTCTAAATTACTTGCCTTTGAAATGCTGTCATTCCGTCTGGTGGAGACGGATAGTTTTAAAGGCCTTATGGCGGGGGCTGTCCCACAGTATGTCGTGCCCAGCCGCCACTACTTTTCAAGGCGAGCCATCCCTTCCCTTCACAACCAAGTAGGGGACAAAATCAGGCGTGCACTGCGCAACGCCATCTGTGGCAAGGTGCACCTGACTACGGATACGTGGACCAGTAAGCACGGTCAGGGCCGTTATATCTCCATAACAGCACACTGGGTAAATGCAGTGGCGGCTGGGCCTGAGGCGGATAGCAGTTTGGCGCATGTCCTTCCACCACCGAGGATTGCAGGGCGCTTCAGTTTGCCTACTGTTGCTTCCTACTCCAACTCCGCTTCCTCATCCTCTACCAGCTCCTCATCTGGTCAGCGTAACACCTTCACCACCAACTTCAGCACAGCCAGGGGTATACGACAGCAGGCAGTTTTAAAACTTATCTGCTTGGGGGACAAACCCCACACCGCGCAGGAGCTGTGGACGGGCCTTGAACAACAGACCAATGAGTGGTTTGTGCCAGTCAGCCTCAAGTCCGGCCTGGTGGTGTGCGATAATGGACGAAATCTCGTAGCAGCTCTGGGACTGGCCGGTTTGACGCACATCCCTTGCCTGGCGCATGTGCTGAATTTGGTGGTGCAGAGATTACTTAAAAATTACCCCGACATGTCAGAGCTGCTGCATAAAGTGCGGGCCATTGGTGCGCGCTTTGGCGTTCTCACCCTGCTGCTGCTCGCCTGTCAGCGCTGCAGTGTAACTTCGGCCTTCCCGCTGACCGCCTCATATGCGACGTGCCCACAAGATGGAACTTCACCTTGCAAATGCTGGCCAGACTGTGCGAGCAGCAGCAGGCTGCAGCACGCACGGGTGAGTCGCTCGGCGGAACAGCACCACTTCACCACCAATGACTGGGCCTCCATGCGAGACCTGTGTTCCTTGTTGAGCTGTTTCGAGTACTCCACCAACATGGCCAGTGCCGATAACGCCGTTCTCAGTGTTACTATCCCACTTCTATGCCTCCTTAAAAAAACGCTCCTGGCAATGATGGAAGAGGATGTGGCACAGGAGGAGGAGGAGGAAGAGGGATCATTTTGTAGGGTTTCCGGCCAGTCATTCCCAAGTGGCTCCGAGGGTGGGTTCCTGCACCCACAAACCTAAGGTACACAATTGTCCAGCCAGGGCACAGTTCTGGAGGATGAGGAGGTGGAGGATGAGGAGGAGGAGATGCAGGAGGAGGAACCATGTTCACAGCAGGGTGGCACACAGACCAGCTCATGGCCATCACTGGTGCATGGATGGGGGGATACAGAGGACACAGACGATACACCTCCCACAGAGGACAGCTTTTCGTTGCATCTGGGCAGCCTGGCACACATGAGCGATTACATGCTGCAGTGTCTCCGAAACGACTGCCGAGTTGCCCACATTCTAACTTGTGCTGAATACTGGGTGGCCACGCAGCTGGATCCCCGTTACAAGGACAACGTACCATCCTTAATTCCGTCACTTGAGCGTGATCGTAAGATGCGCGAGTACAAGCGCACGCTGGTAGACGCGCTGCTGGTGGCATTCCCACCTGACAGCGGGGGCACAGTGGAAGCACAAGGCGAAGGCAGAGGACGAGGAAGAGGTCGCCAACGCAGCTGGGGCACCGCCAGCACCTCAGAAGGCAGGGTTAGCATAGCTGAAATGTGGAAAAGCTTTGTCAGCATGCCAGTGGCATTGCTAGGGCTGATGTCACCCGATGCGGTAGAAAATGGTGTCACCCCCCCCTCCCCGAAGCAATAATTTTTTAGCCATATATCGGGGCTATGGTGGTGCTACTGCCATAGGGGGCATCCGTTAGCTCAGCAACCCCCCCCCCCCCTATAGCAGTCAGAGCCTGGTCTCGGGAGGGACACTTCCAGATTATTTTCTGTCCGCCGCCACAAAACAATGGTGCTTATAGAACAGACTACACAGAGTAGCGGTATACTGTATATTGTGGGATACAGTGTAGAGGTATACTGTATATTGTGTGGCACAGTGTAGAGGTATACTGTATATTGTGGGGTACAGTGTAGCGGTATACTGTATATTGTGGGGCACAGTGTAGAGGTATACTGTATATTGTGTGGCACAGTGTAGAGGTATACTGTATATTGTGTGGCTTTTCCTTGCATCTGGGCAGCCTGGCACACATGAGCGATTACATGCTGCAGTGTCTCCGCAACGACTGCCGAGTTGCCCACATTCTAACTTGTGCTGAATACTGGGTGGCCACGCAGCTGGATCCCTGTTACAAGGACAACGTACCATCCTTAATTCCGTCACTTGAGCGTGATCGTAAGATGCGCGAGTACAAGCGCACGCTGGTAGACGCGCTGCTGGTGGCATTCCCACCTGACAGCGGGGGCACAATGGAAGCACAAGGCGAAGGCATAGGACGAGGAAGAGGTCGCCAACGCAGCTGGGGCACCGCCAGAACCTCAGAAGGCAGGGTTAGCATAGCTGAAATGTGGAAAAGCTTTGTCAGCATGCCAGTGGCGTTGCTAGAGCTGATGTCACCCGGTGCGGTAGAAAATGGTGTCAACCCCCCCCCCCTCCCCGAAGCAATAATTTTTTTGCCATATATGGGGGCTATGGTGGTGCTACTGCCATAGGGGGCATCTGTTAGCTCAGCAGACCCCCCCCCATCCTATAGCAGTCAGAGCCTGGTCTCGGGAGGGACACTTCCAGATTATTTTCTGTCCGCCACCACAAAACAATGGTGCTTATAGAACAGACTACACAGAGTAGCGGTATACTGTATATTGTGGGGCACAGTGTAGAGGTATACTGTATATTGTGTGGCACAGTGTAGAGGTATACTGTATATTGTGGGGTACAGTGTAGCGGTATACTGTATATTGTGGGGCACAGTGTAGAGGAATACTGTATATTGTGTGGCACAGGGTAGAGGTATACTGTATATTGTGGGGCACAGTGTAGCGGTATACTGTATATTGTGGGGTACAGTGTAGCGGTATACTGTATATTGTGTGGCACAGTGTAGAGGTATACTGTATATTGTGGGGCACACTGTATATTGTGGGGCACAGTGTAGCGGTATACTGTATATTGTGTGGCACAGTGTAGAGGTATACTGTATATTGTGTGGCACAGTGTAGCGGTATACTGTATATTGTGTGGCACAGTGTAGCGGTATACTGTATATTGTGTAGCACAATGTAGGCTATATGTGTATAACAAACATATTTCACATGAAAACTTACAATTACTTGGCTTGGCCCTTGGGGATCTCGGACGCCACTTCAGCACTTGGCTGGGGGGTTTGGCACAGCTGATGTGTTTTATCCAAATGAGAAAGATTTCATAATAAGGATTTGGAGAAGGGGCAGAGGGATAGCAGAGCAGGGAGAGGCTGGTTCTGCTACTAGGGGCTCATACCATGTGGGAGTAATAAAGCCCACCTTAATGCCCCCCAGTAGAAATAATTCTCCTTATAATCTGACAGTGCAAAAATACCCCCTTGTAATGCCCCCAGTTGAGCTAATGTCCCCATAGTGCCCCCATAATGTGTCAGTATAAAATACCCCTATATAGTGCCCCCAGTAAATTCCCCCATAGTGCTCCTCTCCCCCCTTCCTGCTAGTGCCCCCCATAATGTACCAGTATAAAATGCCCCATATATAGTGCCCCAGTAGATGCCCTCAGTGTCCGGCCTCTGATAGGCTGCCGGCCTAGTGTCCCCCATAATGCCCCCCAATAATGTGCCAGTAAGTGTCCCCATAGATGCCCCCCCCAATCATGTGCCAGTATCAAGTGCCTCTCCCCCCCCCCACATGTCTCAGTATCATAGTGCCATCTACCCCCCATGTGCCAGTATCAAGTGCCTCTCTCCTTCCCACCTCCCATGTGCCAGTATCATAGTGCCAAACCCCCCCATGTGCCAGTATCAAGTGCCTCTCTCTTCCCCCCCATGTCCCAGTATCATAGTGCCTCTCTCCCCCCCATGTGCCAGTATCATAGTGCCAAACCCACCCGAGTGCCAGTATCAAGTGCCAACCCCCCCACGTGCCAGTATCAAGTGCCTCTCTCCTCCACCCCCATGTCCCAGTATCATAGTGCCATCTCCCCCCCCCCAAAAAAAGTGCCAGTATCAAGTGCCTCTCTCCCCCCCACATGTGCCAGTATCATAGTGCCATGTCCTCTCCCCCCCAAAAGTGCCAGTATCAAGTGCCTCTCTCCCCCCCCCCCATGTGCCAGTATCATAGTGCCATGCCATCTCCCCCCCAAAAAGTGCCAGTATCAAGTGCCTCTCTTCTCCCCCCCAAAAAGTACCAGTATCAAGTGCCTCCCTCCTATGTGCCAGTATCATAGTGCCATGCCATCTCCCCCCAAAAGTGCCAGTATCAAGTGTCTCTGCCCCCCCCCATGTGCCAGTATCAAGTGCCTCTCTCTTTCCCCTTATGTGCCAGTATCATAGTGCCATCTCTACCCCCCAATGTGCCAGTATCAAGTGCCTCTCTCCTTCCCACCCCCCATGTGCCAGTATCATAGTGCCAAACCCCCCCCCCCATGTGCCAGTATCAAGTGCCTCTCTCTTCCCCCCCATGTCCCAGTATCATAGTGCCATCTCCCGCCCCACCATGTGCCAGTATCAGGTGCCAACCCCCCTCCCCCCCATGTGCCAGTATCAGGTGCCAACCCCCCTCCCCCCATGTGCCAGTATCAAGTGCCTCCCGCTCCCCCGTGGCAGTAACAGTCGGGTATTAAAAAAAATAAAATAGTTACCTCCATGTCAGCCTCCTCCTGTGTCCTGCCCTGTATGTCCATATATGGAGTCAGTGCTTGTATTTCAGAAAAGTTTCTGCTGGGATTCAAACCCACGACCTTCTGTATCAGAGGCAAAGCACTTAACCACACAGCCATAAGAGCTGCCTTGCTACTAAATGAAAAAATATGAGACTTCTACTGTTATAGCTAGCTAAGTGTACATCTATACACATGACAGCTGCCCCAACACACCCAGCACTGCTATATCTCTATATGACAGCTGTCCCAGCACACTCAACTCTGCTATATCGCTATATATGATAGCTGCCCAAGCACACCCAGCCCTGCTACATCTAATACACATGACAGCTGCACCAGCACACTCAGCTGTACTATATCTCTATATATGACAGCTGCACCCAGCTCTGCTACATCTATATATCTCTAAGTATTGCTATAAAGTAGATATATATATAGAGATATAGCAGAGCTGGGTGTGCTGGGCAGCTGTCATGTGTATAGATGTAGCAGAGCTGGGTGTGTTTGGGCAGCTGTCATGTGTATAGATGAAGCAGAGCTGGGTTTGCTGGGGCAGCTGTCATATATAGAGATATAGTAGAGCTGAGTGTGCTGGTGCAGCTGTCATGTGTATTAGATGTAGCAGAGCTGGGTGTGCTGGGGCAGCTATCATATATAGAGATATAGTAGAGCTGAGTGTGCTGGGACAGCTGTCATAGTGCCCCCCCCCCCCCAAAAAAAAGTGGCAGTATCAAGTGCCTCTCTCCCCCCAATAAAAAGTGCTATATCTCTACTAAATCTCTATATATGACAGCTGCCCCAGCAAACCCAGCTCTGCTACATCTATACACATGACAGCTGCCCAAACACACCCAGCTCTGCTACATCTATACACATGACAGCTGCCCCAGCACACTCAGCTCTGCTATATCTCTATATATCTATCTACTGTATAGCAATACTTAGAGATATATAGATGTAACAGAGCCGGGTGTGCTGGGGCAGCTGTCATGTGTATAGATGTAGCAGAGCTGGGTGTGTTTGGGCAGCTGTCATGTGTATAGATGTAGCAGAGCTGGGTTTGCTGGGGCAGCTGTCATGTGTATTAGATGTAGCAGAGCTAGGTGTGCTGGGGCAGCTATCATATATAGAGATATAGCAGAGTTGAGTGTGCTGGGACAGCTGTCATATAGAGATATAGCAGTGATGGGTGTGTTGGGGCAGCTGTCATGTGTATAGATGTACACTTAGCCAGCTATAACAGTAGAAGTCTCATATTTTCGAATCCCAGCAGAAACTTTTCTGAAATACAGGCTAAATTAGAATACACAAGCACTGACTCCATATATAGACATACAGGGCGGGAAGAGGCTGCATCGCATCGCTGACAGAAGGTCGTGGGTTTGAATCCCAGACACATCTTTCCCTCTCCTGAGGACGGCAATACAAATGACTCGTAAATGCCGGCCCTGCTGGTGTCACCCCATCAATGGTGTCACCCGATGCGGTCCGCACCCCCCTTGCAACGCCACTGCAGCATGCCACAACAACCAGCACCACCAGCTGATATAGAACGTCTTAGCAGGAGGCAGTATTCCACCAACATGGTGGAGCAGTATGTGTGCACACGCCTACACGTACTGAATGACGGGTCTGCCCCCTTCAACTTCTGGGTCTGCAAATTGGGCACATGGCCTGAGCTTGCCCTTTACGCCTTGGAGGTGCTGGCCTGCCCTGCAGCCAGTGTATTATCTGAACGTGTGTTTAGCACGGCAGGGGGCGTTATCACAGACAAGCGCAGCCGTCTGTCCACAGCTAATGTGGACAAGCTCACGTTCATTAAAATGAACCAGGCTTGGATCCCACAAGACTTGTCTGTACCTTGTGCAGAATAGACATTTATACCACCATCAAACATACATTCTTGTACTCAAGTCAAGTGCAATGATTCTTTGTTTTCTTTTCATTTATTTGTCCCAATATTTTGGGGGCTACCTACCCAATAAAAAATAAAAAATAAACATTGCTGCCTCCACCTACAACACCACATTCACCGCCTCCTCAACCTCCGACTCCATATCCACTTACTTCTCTGAGTTGCAGGTTAATAATTTGTAATTTTTTGTTATTTTATTTTAAGTTATTTCCCTATCCACATTTGTTTGCAGAGCAGTTGCCATGCTCTTAAAGGGGTTATCCCACTTAGCAGTTTCATACTTACCTGCTGCCACCGCGCGTTCACTTCCTGGATTCTGGCTGGGGGTGGGCTTCATCTTGATTGAAGTCTTCTCCCGGCCGGGCCGCGCGCTGGACTGAACGCGCACGCTGCCGCGCATGCGCAATGTGACTTATTTCTGGCCAGTATAGTACAGAGCCGGCGTGCGCGTTCGCAGCTCTGTATTATTCTGGCCGGGAAGAAGTCACCATCGCGCATGCGCGGCAGCGTGCGCGTTCAGGACAGCGAGTGGCCCGGCCGGGAGAAAAGAAGAAGTCTTCTGGGCAAGCGCGACCATCGGGATTTTGCGGAAGAGCGGTGGTCGTAACCAGGGGAGACCGAGTCACAACAATAAGGTAAGTGGGGATGAATTTTCTCCTAATCGGTGGGAATTTGTTAATAAAGTATATTTACAAAAATGATCACTGTCAAATCATTAACAGATTTAACAGTGATCATTATGATGGGATAACCCTTTTAAGCACATTTTACTGCCTTGTACATCCCTCTAGCCTTTTCAAGGACTATTTCAGAGCCATTTTAATGCAAAAAAGTGCACATTTTAGTGCCCTAAATTGTCGGGTGACATTTTACCTGTTTTGGCGTATACAAACCCCTGCTGTACCTGGGTGACAGGGGCCTAAATCTCTCAAAATCCTCTGTTCTATTGCTGGGTGACATGAACCCCCTTTTGCCGTGAATGAACCCCTGCTGTGCCTGGGTGACAGGGGCCTAAATCTCTCAAAATCCTCTGTTCTATTGCTGGGTGACAAGAACCCACTTTTGCCGTGCATGAACCCCTGCTGTGCCTGGGTGACAGGGGCCTAAATCTCTCAAAATCCTCTGTTCTATTGCAGAGTGACAAGAACCCACTTTTGCCGTGAATGAACCCCTGCTGTGCCTGGGTGACAAGGGCCTAAATCTCTCAAAATCGTCTGTTCTATTGCTGGGTGACAAGAACCCACTTTTGCTGTGAATGAACCCCTGCTGTGCCTGGGTGACAGGGGCCTAAATCTCTCAAAATCCTCTGTTATATTGCTGGGTGACATGAACCCCCTTTTGCCGTGAATGAACCCCTGCTGTGCCTGGGTGACATGGGCCTAAATCTCTCAAAATCCTCTGTTCTATTGCTGGGTGACATGAACCCCCTTTTGCCGTGAATGAACCCCTGCTGTGCCTGGGTGACATGGGCCTCGTTCTCTCAAAATCCTCTGTTCTATTGCTGGGTGACATGAACCCCCTTTTGCCGTGAATGAACCCCTGCTCTGCATTGCTGACAGGGAACAAAATTTAGTGAAAACATCTGTTACTGATCGGAAGATGCACGACTACAAGCGCACGCTGATGATGGCATTCCCACCTGACAGCGGGGGCACAGTGGAAGCACAAGGCGAAAGGCAGAGGAGGAGGAAGAGGTCGGCAACGCAGCTGGGGCACCGCCAGCACCTGAGAAGGCAGGGTTAGCATGGCCAAAATGTGGAAAAGCTTTGTCTGCCTTGGAGGTGCTGACCTGCCCTGCAGCCAGTGTATAGTGTGAACGTGTGTTTAGCACGGCAGAGAGCATTATCACAGCCCGCAGCCAATGTGGACAAGCTTACGTTTATTAAAATCAGTGTTGGCTACCTATTCCTCCTTCACCGCCGCTTCCACCTACACCACCACGTCAACCTACATCGCCACATCCACCCATCCACCGCCTCCTCAACCTCCTACTCCTAGATCCAGATTGTTATTTTTAATTTTTCTGTATTTTATGTTATTTTAAGTCATTTCCCTATCCACATTTGTTTGCAGAACAGTTGCCATGCTCTTAAGCACATTTTGATGCCTTTTGCAGCCCTCTAGCCCTTTCCAGGACTATTTTAGAGCCATTTTAGTGCCCAAAAGTTCGGGTCCCCATTGACTTCAATGGGGTTCGGGTTCGGGGTCACGTCCGGGTCAGGTTTGGGTCCCGAACCCGAACTTTTTTTTCAAGTTCGGCCGAACTCGTCGAACCCGAACATCCAGGTGTCCGCTCAACTCTATTAACGAGTTATAAAGATTATAAGCAATTTGTAGCTATTGGTCAGGTATGGATAAGAACTCATTATCAGCACTTACTGCAAGCTATAAAATAATGATTATTATTATATTTGCCGGTTCAAGTAGCACCAGTCTCAAAAAATCATGCACACAGTAATAAAGAACACTCGAAAAAGGTCCCATATTCTTATGGACTGTACAAGAATTTATGGATAATTTATGAGAGCTACAGTAACGTGACCAAATCATCAAACTTGCAAAAAAAGGGGGACTCATTAAATGCATGTTTAAGGGTTTGACCACCTTTGATTAAGTGATAGCCTATCCTCAGGATAGGCTGTCACTTAATAAAGCTGGACAACCCCTTTAATGCACCTGTCAAATAGCAGGGTTGTAGGGTACAAACATTCACAACTGTTATCATACTAGTCTTCAAGCCTGCTGCAATCCATCAGAACTCCTTGACTTTGTGTTATGTATATACAGTATGACTTGTGATTATGTATGTACAGTACAGACCAAAAGTTTGGACACACCTTCTCATTCAAAGAGTTTTCTTTATTTTCATGACTATGAAGGCATCAAAACTATGAATTAACACATGTGGAATTATATACATAACAAACAAGTGTGAAACAACTGAAAATATGTCATATTCTAGGTCAAGCATGTCAAACTCAAAGGCTAACATGGGCCAAAAAAACAAAATTTAAGTTTATGTGGGCCGCATCAAAAAAAAATAAAAAATCGTACATTTTCATAGAACAACATTGTTGTTTCATGACTGCTGACCCCCAACATCCAGTTGCCCAATAACACAAGTGAGACCTAGGTTTGTTGGGTAAGGGCAACGGCCACAGCTTTATTTATTTTAAACATCAAATGCCAGCAAACATATCACCCTGTCAGCTGTTGGAATGTTTCCCCAACAGACAGCTCTACCATTAATAATAAAAGAGTCCGGAGCAACCTGCTCTCAGTAGGCTTCGACTCCCCAAGCCGCCTCTGCACCTTTTACCACTGCCAGGACGCCCACACTTCTTCTGAAAGACCCTTTGGTCTCAACCTCATCAGTCTGGTCCATGCCCTCTTTGCACAAGACCCCATGCCCCCTTTGCACAAGACCCCATGCCCCACTGCACAACACCCCATGACCCCCTTCACAAGACCCCATGCCACACTGCACAGCACCCCATGACCCCCTTCACAAGACCCATGACCCCCCTTCACAAGACCCCATGACCCCCCTTCACAAGACCCCATGCCCCTTTTGTATAACACTCCATGCCCCCTTTGCACAAGACCCCATGCCCCTCCTTCACAAGACACCATGCCCCTTTTGCACAACACCCCATGCCACTTTTGCCCCCATATCCCCCCTGCACAAGACCCCATTCACTGTTTTAAAAAAAAACAACAAATTCAAACGACAATATTAGCATTAATATTTACTTTTCTTACCTTGTGAATCTGGTACCCTGCGTCTATAGCTGCAATGGCGCCGTCCGCAGCATGTGTCGGAACTCCTTCAAGGCGGAGCCTGATGACGTCACATCAAGACGTGACGTTGACCTCTGCGCACCTCCATCCTCTCCTGGACCGCCTCCGCCAGCCTCCATCCTCTCCTAGACCGCTTGTCAGCTACTGGACCGCCTCCAACTTCCCCTGGAGCGCCTCCGCCAGCCTCCATCCTCTCCTGGACCGCCTCCAACTGCTCCTGGACCGCCTCCGCCAGCATCCATCCTCTCCTAGACCGCTTGTCAGCTACTAGACCGTCTCCAACTTCTCCTGGACCGCCTCCACCAGCCTCCATCCTCTCCTGGACCGCCTCCAACTGCTCCTGGACCGCCTCCGCCAGCATCCATCCTCTCCTAGACCGCTTGTCAGCTACTGGACCACCTCCAACTTCTCCTGGACCGCCTCCGCCATCCTTCAACCGCTCCTGGACCGCCTCTGACTTTTTTATTTTATCTCCGCCCGCCTCCAGGTAACCAGAGCAATGAATATCTTTGCCGGGCCGCAAAGATATTCATTGCGGGCCGCATGCGGCCCGCGGGCTGCATGTTTGACACCCATGTTCTAGGTTCTTCAAAGTAGGCACCTTTTGCTTTGATTACTGCTTTGCACACTCTTGGCATTCTCTTGATGTGCTTCAAGAGGTAGTCCCCTGAAATAGTCTTCCAACAGTCTTGAAGGAGTTCCCAGAGATGCTTAGCACTTGTTGGCCCTTTTGCCTTCACTCTGCGGTCCAGCTCACCCCAAACCATCTCGATTGGGTTCAGGTCCGGTGACTGTGGAGGCCAGGTCATCTGGCACAGCACCCCATCACTCTCCTTCATGGTCAAATAACCCTTACTTTCAAAGTTTTCCCAATTTTTCGGCTGACTGACTGACCTTCATTTCTTAAAGTAATGATGGCCACTCGTTTTTCTTTACTTAGGGCTCTTTCACACCTGCGTTCTTGTCTTCCGGCATAGAGTTCCGTCGTCGGAACTCTGCATTCTGAATGGAGAGAAATCCGTTCAGGATGCATCAGGATGCATCAGGATGTCTTCAGTTCCGGAACGGAACGTTTTTTGGCCGGAGAAAATACCGCAGCATGCTGCGCTTTTTGCTCCGGCCAAAAATCCGGAACACTTGCCGCAAGGCCGGATCCGGAATTAATGCCCATTGAAAGGCATTGATCCGGATCCGGCCTTAAGCTAAACGTCGTTTCGGCGCATTGCCGGAGCCGACATTTAGCTTTTTCAGAGTGGTTACCATGGCTGCCGGGACGCTAAAGTCCTGGCAGCCATGGTAAAGTGTAGTGGGGAGCGGGGGAGCGGTATACTTACAGTCCGTGCGGCTCCCGGGGCGCTCCAGAGTGACGTCAGGGCGCCCCAAGCGCATGGATCATGTGATCACATGGATCACGTCATCCATGCGCATGGGGCGCTCTGACGTCATTCTGGAGCGCCCCGGGAGCCGCACGGACTGTAAGTATACCTCTCCCCCGCTCCCCGCTCCTACTATGGCAACCAGGACTTTAATAGCGTCCTGGGTGCCATAGTAACACTGAAAGCATTTGGAAGACGGTTCCGTCTTCAAATGCTTTCAGTACACTTGCGTTTTTCCGGATCCGGCGTGTAATTCCGGCAAGTGGAGTACACGCCGGATCCGGACAACGCAAGTGTGAAAGAGGCCTTAGCTGCTTTTTTCTTGCCATAATACAAATTCTAACAGTCTATTCAGTAGGACTATCAGCTGTGTATCCACCTGACTTCTCCTCAACGCAACTGATGGTCCCAACCCCATTTATAAGGCAAGAAATCCCACTTATTAAACCTGACAGGGCACACCTGTGAAGTGAAAACCATTTCAGGGGACTACCTCTTGAAGCTCATCAAGAGAATGCCAAGAGTGTGCAAAGCAGTAATCAAAGCAAAAGGTGGCTACTTTGAAGAACCTAGAATATGACATATTTTCAGTTGTTTCACACTTGTTTGTTATGTATATAATTCCACATGTGTTAATTCATAGTTTTGATGCCTTCAGTGTGAATCTACAATTTTCATAGTCATGAAAATAAAGAAAACTCTTTGAATGAGAAGGTGTGTCCAAACTTTTGGTCTGTACTGTATATGGTGAATAAATGAAGAATCGTGATGGGATGGGTCATTCTATTACTTAAGCAGACTTATGGCATTATTCAGATAGTCCCTCAAAAACCTAAAGTCCTTAAAGGGGTTGTCTAACCCCAAAACAAATTTTTGTGAGGGCTGGAAGAGGGATAGACCAAGAAAAAAGACAAAATGAAAGGAAACAAATGTACTACTAAATGCTGCTTGAGACCATCCCATCTCTGTTTATGCTGGTCCTCGGCAAACCAGGAGTGTGTCCCGTCCGTAGTCTTGTGCACCAATGCAGCCATTTAGTATTAAACTGGGGAGTGGAGTGCTGTGGCCACATGACTGGCCAAAATTGTGGTGGAATGGCTCATCTGATCGTCAGAGGGATCATCTACGTGTAAGTAAATTTAAAGCAACTAAAACAAGTGTGTCATATACTTGAACTAAAGATAAGTAACAGAGCTGAAGGAAAAGTAACCAATGTTGTGGTCTTTTTGAAGGTAAAATGGATAACAACCAGATAACCAAGGGCTGACTGGAGGATACTGTATAATACCATTACCCTGGTTTCACACCTGAGCGTTCTGAAAGGAGCGCTCTGTATGCGCGATTGTACGGGCGTTTACAATCGCGCATACAGAGACAAGCAAACACTCATTGTCGCGCGTTCCCGAAAGTCTATGTACGGGAACGCGCGACAAAACGCCCCAAAGAAGCTCAAGAACTTGTTTGAGCGTCGGGCGTTTTACAGCGCGATTGTACGCGCTGTAAAACGCCCAGGTGAGAACCATTCCCATAGGGAAGCATTGGTTTCTCCTTGTTGAGCGTTTTACAGCGCGTAGGAACGCGCTGTAAAACGCTCAGGTGTGAACTTAGGGTCATTGACAACATGTTGAAGCACATAAGAGAAAAGTGCTATTCTGAGATCTATATGGACAGGAAAAAAAGGTTCAGAAAAGAATGATACATGCATGAAAAAACATGGTTATAAATGTCATGAGATTTTTTTTTATTAAAGGCAAAATAATAAAACGGAGGAGGGTCTAGCTTTCAGTCCTTCCCAGTGTTTTATTACATCTTAATCCCAAAAGATACAAAAGAAACAAAAAAAATCCCAGAAATTGGAACCAACACTCAAGATCTAATAGAATTGGAATGTTGGACGTCAGCCCGATGCGAGTGCTTAGAAAAAGGAAGGAGACGCTCTGAGTCAGTGCACACATTTATTAAACTGTTTATTTCTGTTGTCATGGAAAATACATATATGTAGCTGTTGCCGGGATCATGTTATACAGATGGACTATGCTAACGGACTTTTTGAAAGTCTTCCACTAGTACTGCCAGTTTATAACTTTAGTCTAGAAGCAGGGTCATGGTCCATGAAGGGTGAGGTTAATGAAACTTCCTCAATAGATCATTTTGTTATTTTTTTTATTAGATCTGATGTTTATATAATTTACCTAACACAACCTTGAACGCTGGTTTTGGCAGGACGCTTTCTTTACTTAATGTTAGAAATGTTTAACTGTGATGGCTCATGTTACTGTACTTATGACACCTGATGTTCCCAAAGTGTCAAATGCAATCCCTTAAAGGATCAGAGTTGTCTCTGGAATCATTTTCATACCAGAGGTTATAAAGTAATTTACAGTGGTAACCAGCATATAGGTGATCAACCAATACAATACATAGGCCAGCATACAAAAGTATCTGTGAGGGATAACGAATTCTGGCCTAAATCAGTTTGCCTTTCTGTGTTCAAAAACACATTTCCAGTCATTTAAAAAAAGGGGACTGATTATATTCAAACTAGTACCATACATATGTGATTACTACACCAATATACAGGGTAGCACACAAAAGAATCTGGAAGTGATAATGAATTTAGGCCCAAATCCATTTCCCTGTGTCACAAGTTTTTAATATTATAATTTTTTTTGGGGGGGGGGGGGGGGGGGGTTTGATTATATTCAAACTAGCAGTATATATATGTGATTACTACACTAATAGACAGGGTAAAACACAAAAGTATCTGGAAGTGATAACGAATTTAGGGCCAAATCTGTTTGCCTATTTCACAAGTTTTTAATCAATAGTTTTTTTTTGGGGGGGGGGGGGGGTTTATTATATTCAAATGAGCAGCATATATACATGATTACTACACCAATAGACAGGGTAGCACACAAAAGTATCTGGGGATGTTATTGAATTTAAGCCCAATTTATTTCCCTTTATCCACATGTTGTTATCTGGCCAGAAGTAGTGGTAGCAGTAGTGGGCCACAGTTGTCCCTGCTGGCTTTGGAAAGGCGCAACATTATAGTTGACGAGAAAGAGGATGAGATTGTTGGTTGGATGGCTCACTCCTCCTCTTAGTTACAGCAGGTTGACGTGGAGGTGACTTCAGACCGTGCCGTGGAGCCAAGGATCACGGTGTCCCTCCAGCTTCTCCTCCTTGCAGCCCCAAAGAAGGCTTTCAATGGAGTCCTCCCAGTCTTCACTGAACCTTCCTGGAGGGGCGCCCTCCTTTTACCTAAGAAGTAGCAAGAAAACCCTACCACGCCTTACAGCAGATAGTCAAGAGTCTCCCTGTTGATGATTTGTGTGAGCAGTCACCATTTGTACTGCCCTGAGGAGGAGGTGGAGGAAGAGGCTGCAGACTCCAGGCATAGCCATGTTGGTGGTAGTAGAGCGTCTGTACGAGCAGCAGAAAGCCGTGAGCAATTTTGTCATGCACCAGACAGCTTCAGCAGCAGGAAGAATGTGTAGCTTCGAATTCAGGCAGTGGCAGCTCATCTGAGATGCCTGTTGGGTGCTGAAGTCCTTTGAAGAGGCCACAAAGTTCATCAGCAGGGACAAATACTACAATTATCCCTCTCATATCTCTTAGAACAGATACTGATGCTCATGCAGCAGGGAACCAGGGCTGAAGAGGAGCAGCTGACACATCTTGCTGCCCCATAGCTGTTGGGGACACACAAAGGGAATCTGTCATGGAGGAGGAAGATAACGAAAATTAGGATGAGGAGCTACTACTCCAAGAGGAGGAGGAGGTGGAGGAGCAAGAGGACGATGATGAAGATGGCAGCGGCCAAGACACCCAATCATCTCAGTGGGGGCAGGGGCGGACTGAGAACCCTCAGGGCCCCCGGGCAAAATAAATCAAGGGCCCCCTTACAGGCCCCACCCATGTTCTGCTGCAAGCCCCACCCTTGTCCCGCCTCCATGCCCCACACCCTACACAATCTTTAATAAGATTTCAAAGTTAAAGCGACACAAAAGGCACCCAGACCACTTCAGCTCATTGACGTGGTCTGGGTACAGTGTCCCTTTTGCAAATCGAGCTGCAATGTTCTAGAGAAGCTGCATTGTTTACGTTCCAGCAATAAGTCGGCCTCTAGTGGCAGCCACCTGAGGGCTTCCTGGAGTAAAACAGACCTTTGGTCTGGTATCTGACGCTGGACGTCCTCACACTCTGCATGATGACCTCCAGGGTCAGATTTTTCCCCATAGGAAAGCATTGATTCAATGTCAGTCACTTCGGTGCGCAATCCCATCCTGCGGCGCGTGATCCCACGAGACCCGTGACCTACAGCGGCAGGTCTCGCGGGATCACGCGCTGCAGGACAGGATTGCGCACCGAAGTGACTGAACTCATTCCCGCGCAGCCCACAAGTAGCGGAACAATTACAAGAGGGGTGGGGAATAGCCAAATTAAAAAATATTTTGAACCAAAAGGTGTTATGGGGGCCTTTGTGGATGGCACTGTTATGGGGGCTCTGTGGGTGGCACTGTTGTGGGGGCTCTGTGGGTGGCACTGTTGTGGGGGCTCTGTGGGTGGCACTGTTGTGGGGGGGATCTGTGGGTGACACATATATAGCACCTTATGCTATATATGTGTCATCCACAGATACCCCCATAACAGTGTCCTGTGAGTGAATGATCCCCAATACAGGGTCTGGGGGCCGGCATCTGGTGCTGTAATGGCAGCGGGGCCCGGTGCAGTCACTGTATTCTATTACACCGGGCCCCGCTCACTGTAATACTAATATTCATATGTGAACAACTTGAAATCCTCTGCGATCCTGTCCCTCTGAGCTCTCTGTACTACTAACTCAGTAGCAGGCCGGGCGGCAGCGCAACTCACTGACGTCACGCGCCTGCTCCTCCTGCTTCATTCATAAAGTGGGAGGAGCAGGCGCGTGACATCAGTGAGTTGCGCTGCCGCCCGGCCTGCTACTGAGTTTGTGAGTACAGAGAGGGAGAGGATCGCAGAGGATTTCAAGTTGTTCACATATGAATATTAGTATTACAGTGAGCGGGGCCCGGTGTAATAGAATACAGTGACTGCACCGGGCCCCGCTGCCATTACCAGGCCAGCATAACATTCGGAATCGGGGTG
The DNA here is from genome assembly GCF_905171765.1 of Bufo bufo. Lineage (NCBI taxonomy): Eukaryota > Metazoa > Chordata > Amphibia > Anura > Bufonidae > Bufo > Bufo bufo. Next base: position 442,551,432 of record NC_053393.1, on the reverse strand, counting down.
CTGGGCACAGTGCTCCAGACTAAAAAAAATACCTAGTAGCCATTGGCTCCTGAACTGAAAAATTTAGGAGCCAAATTACATTTTTAGTCGCCAAATCAAAACTGAATCAAAATTTTGGTATCGTGACAACGCTACGCCGATCAGATTGGCGTAGGGTTGTTTCGATACCAAAGTTTTGATTCGCTTTCGTCACCATAAAAAAGTATTGCGATACTCAATACCGTGCAAAAAAAAAACACCAAAAAAAGCCGCGTGCATTTCGCATTTTATGAAACGTTCGGCCCATAATAGAACAGTCCTATCCTATTTTTTGGGGTGACAAGGTGACTAAAAAATGGCGAATGCTCACCGCAAAGGAGATATTTTTTAATAATTTAATAGTTTGGACTTTTCGGACGCAGCGCTATGTAATATGTTTATTTATTTATTGTTTATATATTTTATATGTAAAATTGGGAAAGGGGGGGATTTAAACTTAATATTTTAGGGTACTTTCACACTAGCGTTTTTCATTTCCGGCATAGAGTTCCGTCACAGGGGCTCTATACCGGAAAAGATGTCTTCAGGTCAGTCTTTTTGACTGATCAGGCAAAAGATAAAACCGCAGCATGCTACGGTTTTATCTCTGGCGAAAAAAACTGAAGATTTGAATTTTCACGCATGGTTGCTAGGATGAAAGTCTATTCACTGTATTACTTTCCCTTATAACAACATGGTTATAAGGGAAAATAATAGCATTCTTTAATGCAGACTGCGTAGTAGAAGGTCAATATAATAAACATTGGTGGTGCAGTGCGCCCCCCCCCTCCCTAGTATAATAAACATATAAACATTGGTGGCGCAGTGCGTCCCCCCCCAACATAATAAACATTGGTGGCGCAGTGCGCCCCCCATTCCCTAGTATAATAAACATATAAACATTGGTGGCGCAGTGCGTCCCCCCCCAACACCCCAGTATAATAAACATTGGTGGCGCATGGGGGGCCCCCCCAACATAATACACATTGGTGGCGCAGTGCGCCCCCCCCTCCCTAGTATAATAAACATATAAACATTGGTGGCGCAGTGCGTCCCCCCCCAACATAATAAACATTGGTGGCGCAGTGCGCCCCCCCCAACACCCCAGTATAATAAACATTGGTGGCGCATGGGGGGCCCCCCCCAACATAATACACATTGGTGGCGCAGTGCGCCCCCCCCCCTCCCTAGTATAATAAACATATAAACATTGGTGGCGCAGTGCGCCCCCCAAACACCCCAGTATAATAAACATATAAACATTGGTGGGCAGTGCGCCCCCCCCCTCCCTAGTATAATAAATATATAAACATTGGTGGGCAGTGCGCCCCCCCCTCCCTAGTATAATAAATATATAAACATTGGTGGGCAGTGCGCCCCCCCCCCCTAGTATAATAAATATATAAACATTGGTGGGCAGTGCGCCCCCCCCCCTCCCTAGTATAATAAATATATAAACATTGGTGGGCAGTGCGCCCCCCCCCCCTCCCTAGTATAATAAATATATAAACATTGGTGGGCAGTGCGCCCCCCCCTCCCTAGTAAAATAAATATATAAACATTGGTGGGCAGTGCGCCCCCCCCCCTCCCTAGTATAATAAATATATAAACATTGGTGGGCAGTGCGCCCCCCCCTCCCTAGTATAATAAATATATAAACATTGGTGGGCAGTGCGCCCCCCCCTCCCTAGTATAATAAATATATAAACATTGGTGGGCAGTGCGCCCCCCCCCTAGTATAATAAATATATAAACATTGGTGGGCAGTGCCAATGAGGGTTAAAAAAATAAATAAAAATTAACTCACCTCCTCCAATTGATCGCGTAGCAGCCGGTCTTCTGTACTTTCTTCAGGACGCAGGACCTGTGGTGACATCACTGTGCTCATCACATGATACAGCACATGATCCATCACCATGGTAATGGACCATGTGATGGAGCTCAGTGACGTCACCACAGGTCCTGAAGAAAACAGGAGACCGGCAGCTACGCGACCAATTGGAGGAGGTGAGTTAATTTTTATTTATTTATTTTAACCCTCATTGGCACTGCCCACTGCGCCACCAATGTTAATTATACTGGGGGGGCGCACTCAATGTTTATTATACTGGGGGGGGCGCCGCACTCAATGTTTATTATACTGGGGGGGGGGGCGCCGCACTCAATGTTTATTATACTGGGGGGGGGGGCGCCGCACTCAATGTTTATTATACTGGGGGGGGGGGCGCCGCACTCAATGTTTATTATACTGGGGGGGGCGCACTCAATGTTTATTATACTGGGGGGGCCGCACTTAATGTTTATTATACTGGGGGAGGGGGGGCGGCACCAATGAAGATAACTGAGCTGTTAATACAAATGCAGGAGGCGGGTGCCGGAATCAAATAGCGGCACCCGACCTCTATGACAGGGAGCTGCACCGGAGGGGTTAACTGCCGCTGATCGCAGCTCCCTGTCATAGAGGTCGGGTGCCGCTATTTGATTCCGGCACCCGCCTCCTGCATTTGTATTAACAGCTCAGTTATCTTCATTGGCCACAGCCCCTCCCCCTGTCCCTCTTCTTATTGGCCGCGGCAGCAGCAGCACAGGGAGGAGGGAGAGACTCTTCCACTGTGCTGCAGATAATGAATAATATTATTCTGCGGCGGGCCCCCATCCCGCCCGGGCCCTCGGACCATGCCCGAAGTGCCCGACCGGTCAGTGCGCCGACAGAAGTGGCTCCTCGGGCACACTGGCCAAAATGGCGATCTGTATGCTGGCTTGCTTACACAGTGACAGACGTATTGTTGACATCAAGCAGTCTGATGATTACTGGATAGCCATGCTTTCGTTACCAAGGCAAATTGGGGGAATGTTTTCCTCTGGCATAAAGGGAGGACAAATTACGTTACTACCAAGAAACACTATGTACGCAGCTTGCCGCAGCTTATGGCGAGCAGACGCCTGCTCCTAGAAGCTGCAGCAGCAGTAGCAGCCATTCCAGTCTCCTCAACATGATGTAGAAGTTTTCCCACATGCCGTGCCAGGCTGAGGCCAGTCAGCAAGCCAACAGCTCCACCTCAACATCCAGGTTCAGGCCTACCTAAACTATGGCCAATCTCTGTTGCGTACCCAGTTCCCTGACCCCATGGATTTCTGGGCAGGCAGACTGGAACAGCACGCTTTTTTTCTTCTTTCTTGCATTGCCTCCAGTGTCATCTCAGGGAGGGTTTGCAGCGCCACATGGGGCATGGTGACACCCAAATGGACCAAGTTTGGCAGGGTCCAAAACATCACTTTGGTCAAAATGAACCAAGCCTGGATTCAGGAGGATTTTCACACTGCTCTGGCTCAGAGAGTCCAATGTATAGACCTCACATTGCTGGCAGTGCCCCATCTTGCTACTGTTGCTGTCTGTCTGCCTATTATCACGTTCATGCTACTAATGCCTCGTCAGTTTATGTGTATTCAGTTTCCAAACGATTGAAATTTAAAAATTCTGTATGTATTGCTAAATTTCTTTAAGGCGCAGCATAAAATGTATGTGATTACTGCATCAATACTGACATTTTATCACAGTGAAGGCAATGCTGGGGCCTGCATCATGCCGCTGTCATAAATGCCACCTTCCAGTCGGTTGAAATTTAAACATTTATTTTCTTTTTGGTCGGGAGGGGGGGGTAATTTCATTAGGCGGCATTTGTACAAACATTTTCTCACAGTCCAGGCAGGCTGAATGCGATCAATAGACCTCTCCTTGCTACTCTTGCTGTCTGTCTGCCTACCAACACCCAAGTATAACCCCTTTAAGACTGCCGTGGACTTTAACTTCTTTGCGAGTAAATTGCGATGGTATAAATACTTTTGTAATATCGAGAAGAAACAAAGCGCAGAGATGGGGGTCCCCAGAGACATGATATCAGATGTGAAATTGTTACAAAGCCTAACGGCTGCAAATGAACCGGTCATAGGTGAGGGGCCTTTTACATCCCTTAAAAAAAAGAGTAAGAGGGTACCCCCCATAGGCGAGACGAATTGTGTGGACGTCTTCTTGAAATTGGTCAACACTGACCTTGAGACCACCCACCTGTACTCAGCACCACAAAATTGTACTCAGGATGAACTGTGTGCACTGGATGATTTGTCTAAAAACAAAAACATTGTTATTAAACCATCGGACAAAGGTGGGAACACAGTCATCCTGAGTACAAATAATTACGAAGCAATGTGTGAGAATCTATTAGCTCCTCGCGATTGCTATGAAATCCTTCATGGCGACACTACCCCTGGTTATAAAAATTAATTAAAATGTATTTTAGATAGGGCAATACATGCCAAATTGATTAACCAAGAAGAACTGGATTTTCTTTACCCCGAGTGTCCTCAAATTGCAACATTCTATAGCCTTCCAAAGGTACATAAAGGCTATGAGCCCTTAAAAGGGGGCCCGATTGTATCGGGCATTGATAGCCTGAGCCAAAATCTAGGAGTGTACATAGATAAAATTCTGGCACCCTTTGTTCTCTCTCTGTCATCCCATGTAAAGGATACAGGTGACCTCCTTAGACAGATTGAGGGGATCCATCTTGACAAGGGCTGCATACTAGGGAGTGTAGATGTGGAGGCCCTATACTCATCTATCCCACATAAATGGGGTTTGCATGCAGTATCATATTTTCTGTCCACAAGGGGGAGACACTTTCAGGCACACAATGCCTTTGTACTCGAATTGCTTGGATTCTCATTGCAGAGGAATTATTTCCTATTTAATGGGCGGTTTTTCCACGAGCTCAGGGGCACCGTGATGGGGAGTCCCTGTGCTCCGTCGTATGCAAATTTGTTCCTGGGCTGGTGGGAAAATACCATAGTATTCAGAGACGAATCTACAATCGAGCGACAGTGTGTTCAAAAATGGGCACGCTTTATAGACGATGTGTTTGTCATCTGGAAGGGGAGCGTGGAGACCTTCTCTGCTTGGGTTCAAGAACTAAACAAGAATGAGATAGGTCTCCATTTTACATCGGAGTGTCATCCATCAAAACTCTGGATATGTGTCAGTATAAATCATAGCGGTTGTCTGGAGACATCTATATATCGTAAACCGACCTCCACCAATTCCCTCCTGAGGTGGGAAAGTAGCCATCCGTACCCCCTCAGGAAGGGAATACCGAGGGGTCAGTACTTGCGATTGAGGAGGAATTGCTCCAGACGCTCGGATTTTATTAAACAAGCCGATAACCTGAGAACTCGATTTCTGAAAACAGGGAGATCCGTCTTATTAGCACATACAATGGTTGCTCCTCTGCAATCAGAGATATCATATCTAAACATTGGCATGTGCTGCGAATGGACCCAGACATTTGCAAGGTCATAAAGGGGCACCCCAGCATCACCTATAGGCGTGGCAGGAGTGTCCGTGACCTGATGGTGCATAGCCACTATACACCAGCGGCCTCTAAAAAAACATGGCTTGAGAGAGGCATTAGTGGCAATTTTAAATGTGGAAGATGCGTGGCGTGCCCCTTTATGACCAAGGCAAAAGTATTCAGGAGTAATAACACCGGTAAAACATATACAGTAAATGACTTCATCAACTGTAGAAGTATGGGAGTAGTGTACAAAATTACATGTGACTGCGGAAAAGAATATGTCGGTAAGACAATCAGAGAACTAAGGAGAAGGATAGGAGAACATGTGAGCGACATAAAAAATGGTAGAGACACATCGGTGTCACAACATGTGAACACGGAACATGATGGGAGGCCGGATTGTCTCTCTTTTATGGGGATTGAAAGAATTAAACCAGGAATGAGACGGGGGAACTTTGATAGGAGGATCCTTCAATGTGAAGCGAAGTGGATCTTCTATCTTAAGACAGTCCACCCCTTCGGTTTGAACGAACAACAGAATTACAGCTGCTTTATATGACCCCTGTCTATACCGAATGCGTTGTAATAGGATTTCATCATTCATAAGTGCACTGATTAGGAGCCCATTTATCTGACCAAACTTCCCTTAAATTCGTACATGCTTACCTGATTATATTAGCATGCGAAGTTTGATGGATGATTTGGTCAGAAAATTAATAGTTAATATGGACATGACACTGATATTATACAATGAAGAAAATGTATTTGTAGTTTCTCCTTGGTTACGCCGGTTGTTACTAGGCCCGGGTATCTTGGCATGTGTTTGGCTGTCCTACCAAATTAAATCCAAATTGCGATTCTGCATGTATAAAAAGCAGGCAAGTTATCATTTGTCGCATGATCGGGCCGTGCGTATGTGAGCCTGGATGTTGCCATGCAACTGGTGACGCTCAGAAACAGGTCCTTACCTCACTTCCGGTTAGCCCGCACCATGTGATCCCAGCTTCCGGTCCGGTGGAACGCACGCGAGCGGCGTGCGTTCCACAAGCACTGACAGGCACCTTCGCGGATGCGGACAGGTGAGGCAGGTAATCAGGGGGGCGTACACCCACTTGGAGGTGGGGTAATATAAGGAGGTGGACAACAATCACCAATTGCTCACCCAAATCACCACTGTTTGAGGTGAGACACAAGCTGACATGGGACACTTCCCATGATGTGGCATGGATAAGACTTACCACTATCCAGAGTGAAAGCACGAGGCTAAAACGACCTTAATCTTTCAGTAAGTAATCTGAGTTTCTATTAAGCTGTTTAACATCTGGCACTCAGAAGTATATGTGACCTATACTTAGTGTATGTAATTCTGTTTTTAGCTATCCCTGAATACTTTTGTGAAGTCCCCTGATGATGTCTGAAAAGCAAGACTGAAACATGGCATGTAGGGCTCTGTAATCAGGGTTACGTATAGTACTAGACCCATACTGAGGGAAAGGTTCTGTATGGGGTCGCCCCTGTCGGGGCGGGTGCTCCATGTGTGTTAGGCAGGCAATAAGAACAGCCCCTAGCCCTCATATAGGTAGGAAAGCCATAATAGGGTTTACTAGGAGAATCATAACTGCCACCTGACACAAGCACCATGGTCACTCTGGTCCCAGGTATCACCAACTGCCAGGACCTCTCTCCATTGGTTGTGGAACTCACAAGACGTGGTAAGATCCACCCATTTTTTCACTTATTGTGATTTGTTATAGTGGAGGTATATGAATTTTGTTGTCTCTCACCCAGTGGTATTTTTATATTTTAAATGACTTAGTAAACGTTATGTTTTATGATTCCCAGTTCACAAATTAATTCTGCTTTAATTTGGGTGTGATTATATACCACTACACATTCATCACAGTGTGGCGGTATAACTAATATTACTGTCTGCCTACCTACCATCACGTTGTGTACGGTTGCTGCATGCTGCCTGCATCATGCCACTAATGCCACTTGCCAACCTTCACGTTCCTCAAAGAGCTTTTTTTTTTATCTCATAACACTGTGTGTGATTGCAGTATGCTGCTCTGCAGGGTAAGCGAGTGTGAGGTCACAGGGGTAGTTAATAAACCGAGGGTTGCTCTTGGTACTCACAGTTTATAGAAGACCCTGGGCAGGCGTACAGCAGTGATGGAGAGGCTGGCACATGGATCCTCTGGGGCACTCTCTGTGTATAGGGACCAGGCCAGGTGGTAGGTGAGGTGCCCTGAGTGTTGCAGGTTTAATGTGCCGGTGGCAAGATCCCTTTAAGTTCGTGACGCCAGTGCCGGTAACGGTGGCACACCGATTTCTTGTAGTAATAATTGAGGAACACAAGTTGCAGTGAACCAAAGCTTCCTTTTACTGAACAGTTCTACTATTTCCAGTCTTTAGGCAGTTCCACATGTAAAAGGTGGTGACAGGCAGGCTCTATATAAAATGGCAGGCAATGTTCTTTGCAAGATACTCAGAGGGTTAAAATCTTACAGATCAGGCTGCACTTTTCCTCAGGATCCTGTCTGTCTTTCTCTAAGGCCCGTATGCCCTATTGCTGGCTCTATCCTTGGTTAGGGAAAACTTCCTCTGGTATATGTCTCCTTGCTTAAAATTTATCCTTCTGCCCTTCAGCTCTCTGTTTGGCTGGAATAAACTTGGCTCTGCACTGTACTTTATAGGAACTTGGTTTCTCAGGAGGCAGCTTCTTCTCCTGGTGGCAAGCTGGGAGCCTGTGCTATCTAGCTGCATGTCAGAGGCTGCTTCTCAGCTCTTTTCTGGCTGAAGTGACTCTTGGCTTCTGACTACACTCACTTCTCTCTCTCTGGTCTGGCCCTGACTATATATACTAGGGGATTCCCTAGCTCCCTCTACTGCCTAGGTACACAGGAGATAACATAAATAACATGACAATATACACTAAAATGCAATATAAAATACAATGACCATGTTCCACAGGAGGTGGAGAATAACGTGACCCAATTGACCCTTGTGTAGTGCCCACCCTTACGTAGTGGGACACTACATGATTAAACATTATCTGCCCCCAATTACGGACTATTTCTGAAAGCTTTGGAATATGGAAAAGCATAACAAATGTGCCTGTCCGGTGTGTTTTTAAACATACTATATGCTAAGACCATCAAATGTGCCTTTACCCACAGCTATGTATGTCAGTGTCACTCAGACATAATTTACTATTGCTGTCATTGTGCTCCGGAGGTTGAGGAGGGGGGATGTTGGAGGGAAAAAAAAAATCATAAAACAATAAATGAAAAGAGATAACAAGTTTTCCTAACAATTATGAATTCTAAGAGGCTAAAGGGGGCTATATACCAGCTTTCAGGGCAAATGGAGCAACTTTGGTTAGGTTTGATCCTGAGCCAAACTTTTTTTAAAATTTGGCGAACCGGACCCAAAACAAATCTAGACTGGTTCGCTCCTCTCTAATTTAAATCTTTGTGGATGGGTCTGAAGATGTAATAAAACTCTAGAATATAGTGTATGCTGAAGCTTCACCATTGAATACATTTAAAAGCTATGCAAAAATGATCTCTTTCTGGTGGCAGATCTATTTTTCTCTATCTATGAACCTGTAAAATGGTGGCCTGCCATTTTGAGCAATTTGTCTGGATTCGACAGAATCTATACTTTTTAGGAAATTCATACTAAATTAGAGTTCTATATGGAAAAGTTGTATTTACATTTAGTCATAGACTACTAATTGCCTGCTCTTGACATGTGCATTTGTGTTATAATTTTTATTGGTTTAAAATTTAACTTTTATTGGTTCGAAAATAATAATAAATAATGAGCAATTTTTATCTAACCTACTAATTAAAACTATCTCCGGACCTCCACATGATGTTTCCTGTTATATAAATTTTTTGCTGTATTGACAGCAGTAGTGATAGGTTAGCAGTTGCTGTTCAATAGTCAGCCTTTTGGTGCATGCTGCCTGCTATTCAGGTACCTATCTGTACCATTATCTATTGTGATGTGGGCAGTTGTAGCTGGTATACATTGACTCAGGCAGTTGGATACATAGGAACCGACCAGCTTGCTACTGTTTATCCAAGGCTGGTTACTGTAGCTTGATTATTGCAACATTTGCTGCTTTTGATTGCTGTATAGCTGTTCCTATGATGCTGCTGCTGTTCACACTGCTGTCTACTGGTGGTGCTATTGCTATGGTCTAGCTTCTTTGATGTCTGACTATTTGTGGTAGCCTATCTTCTGTCTCAGCTGTCTATTATCTCACTGCTGGCAGCTTGCTTTGTAAGCTTATGATGCTAGTACCAGCAGAGTACCTTTGTAGGCTGTCGCTATATTGGTCTGACACTAGGTCATAGGTCTCTGGAAGTCCTAAAGTCTAAAATCTAATTACTGCCCCCGACATGTTTTGCCATGTCCATGGCGTCTTCAGGGGATCGGGCAGTCTGCACGGAGTAAGCGTGTGGCTATGTGATTTATAACCTCCCTTGTGATGACGTGCGTCAGCTCAGCCTATCGCTATGCTTGTAAGAACTAGCTTACTTGATATCTGAGATCTGTATGGCTGTTTGGATTCTGTTAGAGCTGACGTGCGTCTTCTCGCGATAGATAGTCAGATGACGCGCATGTCTTTTGACTTGGAATATTCTCGGTTTGTTTATGTTCTTCGGCCGGTTATGCGCATGACTTTTAACTTATATCGTGGGGTTCCTTTTCAGATCTCTCTGCTCTCTCTGCTTTTAGCCTGTGATTTGGCTGTACTTGCATTATTATTTATATTAGAGTTACCATCTGGGGTGATGTCTCCACTGATAGTGAATATTGATTATAGTGTATTTTTATTGGTGATGTTAGTGATTACTATTTATCTCTAATGATTATGTCTTTTTTATATATATTTATTTGTGGGTGAATTTATTACTGTTTGTTGTGATGAATCAATACTTTATAAGAACAAGTTTATTTAAATATATGTATTTTCATCTTTTGGCTTATATATAAGTGACAGTGACACTTGTGATATCGTGCTCATAGGGTTGCCAAGATGTGTTGACTATAATTTAATCTATCTTTTTCATTACTTAGTCTTTTCTTAAGTCATTTTATACCTTTTGTGATCTTATGGGGAGATTCTTATTATATTTATGGAAAATTATTAAAGAATTTTTATATATGTTTTTTATTTTTTATTGATATATTTTATTTTGTTTTTTTATTATTATTTAATTTGGTTTTTAATTTTTTTAATTAATTTTTGAATTTTTATATTTTTATTAGTGTATATTTATTTTAATTAATTATTTTAGTTATTTTTATATTTAGTGGAGACTTGATGGTAATTTTTACTAACATTTATTTATTTATTAATTTTTTGTCAGATGGATCTACGACTGCATATGAATTGGACAGTGAGGTAATGATTTTATTTTTTAATATATTTATTGTTTATATTTGGGATTTGATTACTTAATATATTGGTTATTATTTAAATTATTTTTCGCCACTACTCCATGATTTATTAATAATAGTTAGATAACTGATATTTATCGTATATTTATAGATTTTTGTATTCCTTATCGTATTTTGGTATTTATTTACAGGAATGATGCATAAGTGAAGCCTTCATTTAGACCTTGGGGTGAGAGGCTTTTTAATCTATAGATCCAGCGCGTTTCTTCCTGCAGTAATTTTTTATCTATGTCGCCCTGTCTTGGGCCTGATTTTATTTTTGTTATTCCCCATATTTTTAAGCTGTCGCTTTTTCCGCTATGTTCTGCTTGTACATGCCTGGATAATGTAGTGTCCGTTTTTAAGTTGATATCACTGAAGTGTTTTGACACACTTCTTCTGAGTTGTTGTACTGTTTTTCCCACGTATATTTTGGGGCAGCCGCATTGTATGGCGTATACAACCCCTGTTGTCTTACAACTTATATATTGGGAAATTTTGTATTTTTTCTGATCAACCGGATTTTCAAATTCTTTACAGGCTAGCATCTTACTGCAGAATTGGCAATCTCCACAAGGATAAGACCCTTTTGTGGTTAGCCATGTGGTCTTTTCTGTATGTTGATAATTCCACTGAAAATGGCTGTGCACAAGCTGTTCTCTGAGATTGGGTCCTCGTCGATATGTGATGGAGGGGTATGGTGTGATCACTTTCTGTATGTCCTCATCCATTCTTAGAACGTTCCAATATTTTTTTAGGATGTTGCTGACCTCTAGATGTTTAATGTCGTAAGTGCCTATGCAACGCACTATTTTCTCAGTGCTTTCCTTTTTGCGGTCTTGTAATAAGTCACTACGATCTATTTCTTTGGCCTTTCGATAGGCTTTATGTAGTACTTTTTTCAGGTATCCTCGGTCTAGAAATTTTTTGTATAATGTTCGACTCTTACGTTCAAACCCATCCTCAGTTGAGCAATTCCTTCTTGCTCTAATGTACTGGCCAACTGGGATTCCCTTTTTTAGGGGAATTGGATGGTAACTTGACCAGTGGAGGAGGCTATTGCTTGACGTGGGCTTTCTGTAAATTTCAGTTACTATAGTTCCATCCTCTGAAAGGCTGAGAGCTATATCAAGGAAATTTAGTTTGTTCTTGTGAATTTCCCCTGTGAATTTGAGACCTATAGTGTTAGTATTGAGGATTTTGACAAATTTGTGAAATTCTTCTTGCGTGCTTTCCCAGAGCATTATCACATCGTCAATGTAACGGCCCCAATACGTGATATATTGAGTGAATTGACTGTGTGCTTCTGAGAAAACTATATGTTCCTCCCACCACCCTAAAAAAAGATTTGCGAAATTTGGCGCACATTTCGTGCCCATTGCGGTGCCAGTGATCTGTAAATAAAAATCTCCGTCAAAAACAAAATAATTGTGAGTGAGTAAGAATTCCAATAGTGATAGAACAAACTGGCTATGATCCTTATATTGGATACCTCTTGTATCCAAGTAGTATTTAACTGCTCTCAGACCTTCAGGGTGCTGTATGCTGGTATATAAAGCCTCTACGTCTAAGCTCGCCAATGATGTTCCTTTTTCAACGTGTATATTTTCCAACTTTGTCAAAACATCTTTTGTATCCTTCAGATGTGATGTCAGACTGGGGACAAATGGGGATATCACCTCATCGACATATCCACTTATTCCCTCACACAGACTCTCATTACCGGAAACGATGGGTCGTCCCGGGACAGGATGTCGATTTTTATGTATCTTGGGGATAGCATAAAATGTCGCAAGTACTGGATTCGGTTTATACATTATTTTGAACTCTTCCTTTGTTATTAAATTTTTATCTTTTGCTTGTTGTAAGATGTTCTTCAGTTGTTGCGCAAATTTTATTGTAGGGTTACTCTGTAATTTGAGATATGTGTCTTTATCTTGTAGGAGATCCATAACCATTCTTTTGTACTCTTGTTTTTCCATTATTACTATGTTGCCCCCTTTGTCCGATGGTTTAATTTCCAAATTTTTGTTTTCTATCAGTGCCTGTAGTGCTAACTTTTCTTTTTTAGTTAGATTACTACCTATTTGTGACTTTTTTGCTTTGATTTTCTGCAATTCAATAGTCACAAGCTCTACAAATGTCTGTATGTTGTTATATTTGGTGAATGGTGGTGTGAATTTGGACTGGGGGGTCATAGTTGAGAAAGGAGGTTGTGGTACTTGGATTTGTCCTGAGCTTTCTTGCTGTAATTCTTCTAATATTTTGATTGCTTCACGCTCCCTTTTCAATATTTCATGAGGGTCTTTATCTTTATTTTTAAACTCTTTATGTAACGCTAATTTTCTTGCGAAAAGGTTTATATCTTTGACCCACGTGAAGCAATCAAAGTATGGTGCTGGTGTATATGAGAGTCCTTTCTGTATAAGTTTTTCATGTTCCGAATCTAGGATAATGTTTGACAAATTTATTACTTGCATTTCTGTGTTTTTTTGAGGGAGTGCTACGTCTTGGGTTGATATCCCCATTTGTCCCGGTCTCTTAATTGTGCTCCCGATGCTAAAAAAGAAGGCAAGGAAGCTGAGGATGAAGACGACAAAGCTGGAACTATATTTGGTGTTCCTATTACTACTGGTCCTGTCAAGGACGGAAATGATGGGACTGATGAGAAAAATGATGGAGCTGTTTCGATGGCTCGTTCTACAGCAGATACTGATCCTCTCTCTGTGTGCTGTATAGTCTGACCCCCAGATTTGCTTTGTGGATTGCCTACCCATTTTGATGTACTGTTCTGGTTGTATTTTTTATGGTATTGCCCAAATTTATTTTTAGCTTTTCTCTTGGTGCCTAGTTTTGAAGGATTTGATCCTGAGTCGGATTCGGATATTTCTGACTCCGAGATGTCTGTATACTGTGTTGGTTTGCGGTAGTTTGCGGTATATGGAAAAGAGCACTCACTTTGTTCATCAAGTCTGTCTTTTTTGCGTAATTATCATCAGCAGCACCTATGGAGAAAGTAAAATGAAAAATCATGCCAATGGCACGTCATTCACTCAGAGTTGTTGCAAATATTTCTGCAAATAAATCTCAAATGTGGTTGATTCTGTGGCATGCACATTTCTGAATGCACATTTCTGAACGCTCTGAGAGTTCCAGATGCCTGGGACGGTCGCAGAAATGTATGCTGCTTGTGAATATTCCCCTTTAGAGACCTACACTTGAACTGAAGCTCTCCAGTGAATGGCTCCAATGATCATAAAGGGATGAGGGGTACCTTTAAGAATGTTACACTGCACTTGTGCTTTGTTGTAGTGAACACTGGCTTGTTACATAGCAATGCACCTATACTGGGTGAATCAATATACGGTAGGTGCTTCCACACTTAGTTTTTATTTTTTTTTACTTTTTTGCATTACAATGAAATTCATGTTTTTTATGGGGTTTTTTCAGTGGCTTGTTTTCAGTCACACATTTTAGTTCCATCTTTTAAAAAAAAAAATCTATAGAGAAGTGTCTGCTAAAACACCACGTCTAAAGCCAAGGGCCAAAAAAAAGCTAGGAAACTGTCTTAAAATGTCATTACAAAGTCACAAAACCCAGTATTTGCAATTCTTTAGATGTCATTGAGACCTTTTAAATTGCAAATGCAATTTTTACTCTGCCATTGCCAGTTTCCAAAACAGATGCTTGTCGAGGGTGAGGTGTGGGTGGGCCATTTACCATGATACACTCACCATTATTTACGGCAGAAACTAGCGTAAATAACGACTGAAATCTATGCCCACTATGAGTTGGAGTAGATTTCAGGCTGGCACACGGACTGCCAGAGGAGCCATGTAATTTATGTAGCAAATGCCGGTCTGCTGGTCTTGATAAATCAGGGCCAGAGTGTTAGTCGGGCGTTTAATAATTTTGTATTGCGTGCAACGTTTTTTGCTAAAATATAAGCAAACTTTAGGGTATGTTCCCACTGCTTAAAGGGAACCTGTCATCAACTTTATGCAGACCTCACTGAGGGCAGCATAAAATAGTGACAGAAATGCTGATGTCAGCGGTGTGTCACTCATGAGCTAAAAGTAAGTGGTTGCTGAGAACCAGGATCATCATTGCAGCCCAGGCCTAGAAAAGAGTCAGATCTACCGGAGAAGAGTCCTGGTTATTCCTAATCTCCTGCTCTCCCGCCCATCTGCTGATAATTGTCAGTTCTCTCCTAGAGAGAAAGGGAGAAAACTAGGTAGAAGACGGTCAGTCATCAGCAGATGGGCAGGAGAGCAGGAATTCATGAATAACCAGGACTCTTCTCAAGTGGCCATGACTCATTTCCAGGCCCAGTCTGCAATGATTGTGACGTTGGTTCTCTGCAATCACTTACTTTTAACTTATAAATGACAGACCGCTGAAGTCAACTCACCTGTCTCTACCGCATGTCATTTTTTGCGATCTGCAAACCGCGGATCCGCAAAAAACGTAAGCCGTCCGTGTTGCCTTCCGGAATTTGCGGAAATAGAACGGGTGCCGGCAATATAAATGCTTATTCTTGTCTGCAAAGCGCGGACAATAATAGGACATGTTATATTTATTTAGCGGAGCCGCGGAATGGAGCCACGGATGCGGACAGCACACGGAGTGCTGTCCGCATCTTTTGCGCTCCCCATTGAAGTGAATGGGTCCGCATCCAAGCCGCCAAAACGGTCGTGTGCATGAGGCCTAATGCTGCTGTTAGTATGGACAACATAAAGGTGATGACAAGTTCCCTTTAAATTTCATGTGGATTTTGTCGTCTGTTACACACCAAAATCTATGTTATAACTGTGCAGATCCCAATTCCTTTAAGGACTCATTTTTTGTGGGACAAGTAGAATTTTTTGGCACCATTTAATTGACCATATCAATGACATGATAACCTTATTCTGCAGGACTGTACGATTATGGCGATACCAAATTGATGTAGTTTTTATTATGTTTTACAACTTAAAAAAATAAAAACCTTTTAAATAAATAAACATTTTATTTGCATCACAGTATTCTGACACTCTTAAAGGGGTATTCCCATCTTAGACAATGGACCGCTGGGACCCGCACCTATATCGAGAACGGAGCGGGGAGCGCTGTAGCTGGAGGACCCCAGATTTCCTGTGGTCTGTCCACCACCAAGCGGTGGGACCCGCACCTATAAGACAATGGGGGCATATCCTAGCGATATGCCCCCATTGTCTGAGATGAGAAACCCCCTTTAACTTTTTTATATTTCTGTCTGCAGAGCTATGTGAGGGCTTGTATTTTTGTGGGGCAAGCTGTACTTTTTATCTGTACCATTTTGAAGTACATTTGACTCTTTGATCCCTTTTATTCAAATTTTTGGGGAGTGACAATGTGACCAAATATTGTTTTTTTTTATTACGACATTAATGCAGGAAAAATATTTTTATATTTTAATAGTTCAGACATTTTTAGACATTTCACAATACCAATAATGTTTATTTTTTTTATTGCTTATTTTTTGTGTATTTTACTTTTTTTCTGTCATTTTTTGCACCATCAGGGAACTTGAACAGATTGCCTGTACCATAGACTGCAATTGAATACTATTGCAGAGTATAGGATTTTACAGGCTGCCTGTAAGACCCTGCCTCAGGCATGGCTTTGCAGTTAGTTTCCTAAAACAAGCCTGTAAGCCTTTGCAAAGCTCAAGGTAGTCATAGCAACTTATCGGAGCCCCATGATTTCTGGGTTTCTGACAGGTTTTCAGTTGCAGACGTTTCAGTGACAAAACAGACGTAAACATACTCTTACTACTTACGTAGTTACATACAGACGTACTGCTATAACTTACAGATATAATGCACACATTTATTAAAAAGCATCATATCTTTTTATTCTTCCTAAAGATAAGTTTATGTACAGAAAGCCAATCTATTTAAAGGAAATGTGTCACCAAAATTTTTATCTGTCAGTACAAACCAGATAGCAACACGTCTCATTTTTCCTGCAATTATTTTCTTATTGCATATTTATTTATTCTATTTCCTGAACATAATTATGGGGGCATCCATCTTGCTTGAGCTGTTCTTAACAGCATTTAGACGGCATTAAGAAAATTGCTTTACAGCAGCCCCATGGGCCATAGACACAATGGTCAGGGGAGGATCTCATTGACTTCTAAAAATGCTTTGTAAAAAAATTAATGCAGAACAACACACAAAGCTAATAAAAAAAAAAAAAAATGACAAATATTAACTGTGTTTTTTTCATTAAGCACTGATTGGTACTTTCCCCTTTATTATTATATTACCTTTAATATTCCTTACCGTAATTACTTAGTTATTCACTTTAGCTAGTCAGCATATATAAGACGCCCTTTGTGCTGTGAAGACTGCATTCCTGAGTAATTACCTGAGGGATATGCATTCTGAACAATGGAAATCCTGAGGAGGAGGGGCCAGAAGGTATATAGCTTTGTGTATTAATAAAGAGCAGCAAGCGTCTTTGAAAACATCCATGATGAAGGATGTCAAAAGACTCCCTTTTGTATCCGGCCATGGCTATGGGTCTGTGCACTGCTAGGACGGTTGACAAGAGTATCGGCTGAGACTGTGCCTGCCAGACAGAATCCTAACCAGTGATCACAGGTCAAACTGATTGTTTTTAACTATGTATGTGAGTTGCTTGTTTTATATTTTGCATCACATTTAGTAAATATATTTATTCACTTAACCTGTGTAAGCCTATCTATTCTTGAATCTTTGAAAACACAGTTCCAGGATTTAAGTAATAAATATACTTATTGTTCATAGGATGACATGGAGACGGTAGTAGAGGGAATCTTTGATTTCACATTGAAACAATCTCTTTTACATATTAAAGCATTACAGCAGTTTTCTTTTTGTCTATTAGTCTATTAAAGAATGGTTTGGAGGCTTTTATGTTTGCCCTGTGCATACCATTGTGCCTCTAGCTTTGCATAGACACAGGAATAGTGGCTGAAGGTCCAGAATTTGCAGGAACTGTTCCTAATGTTCAGTCCCTGCAAATTCATGCTGTCCTGGTGGAGAAAATGGTTGGTGCTTATGTTAGCGCCCCCCCCCATGAAAGGGGACTGCTCCACCCTGTTTGGGGCGTTCTCAGAGGGGCCTATTGGTCCCAAATTTACCAACTCCAAGGTTGGTAAGTATGCAGAAGGGGTAGAGTCTCATTGCACTGCACTTCCTTGGCTCTGGGACCTATTTTATTACACCTAGTGATAGATAACTGGATCACACTGCAGAGTTTCAGTGGCAGATTATCATATGGCCAGCTTGGGTGGCCGCCTAGGGCATAAGGTTCCTTTAACCCATGGGATACCAGCGCCATAACTGTACGGCGCTAGGGACTGTGACTTAAATCCCAGGGCCATACAGCTACGGCACGCTGATCGGGCGGGTACAGGAGCTGCACCCAACCAATCAGCAGCAAGGTGAAAACACTGATGCCAGTGCATTAACCGTAGCTGTGCCATGGTCAGTGCTGACCACGGCACATGCGATATCCTTGTCGGGTCCCCATCTGTGCCAAAACAGTCATTTTTTGTCACCTTGCTTCACAAAAACTGTAATACCAACTGATCATAAAGTCGTATGTACTCAAAAATGGTACTAATCAAACCATCATCTCAGCAGCAATATATATATTTTTAGCGCATTCTGCGCTAAATACTGTGTAATAGGCAGCTGCGGACAGTTAAATTATTTGTGCCACATCTCCTGTGTAAAGTGTGCGCATCCCTAAAATATCAGTGACATCCAGTGCAGTTTTTCCGTAGACGGTATCCGCTGTGGACAGTTAAATTATCTGCGCCACATCTCCTGTTTAAAGTGTGCGCATCACTAAAATATCAGTGACATCCAGTGCACTATTTTCGTAGATGAAGTCGCTGTGGACAGTTAAATTATCCGCGCCACATCTCCTGTTTAAAGTGTGCACATCCCCAAAATATCAGTGACATCCAGTGTACCTTTTTCTGTAGACACTGTGAACAGTGATATTACCTGTGGTACCTGTCCTGTATAACGTTTCCTCATCACAAATACCTTTGTACATTTTTTTGCGCATACACTTTCAAATCCTACGCTACTGTGCGTGTGACATACTTTCAAGCATACATCACATTTGAAATGAAGAAGGCGAGCAGTAAGGGACGGGGAAGTGGCCGTGATGCTGATGGTGCACGCAAAAGCCGTGGCCCTGGGCACGGAGAAACTGTGCCTGCTGCCAGAGCACAAGAAAAACAATCATCCAAGATACCTTCAAGTCCCAGTTTGCAGGGCGGCGCCGGACACCACTCTTGAAGTCAGAAAAGTGCGTCCAGGTGGTCGGTTGGATTGCAACAGATAATGCTTTCAGTCGGTTAAGCATCACCCTGTCTTCCACCAAGTCCAGTCTCAGTAGCCATGAGTCTGGTCAACACAATCCTCACCCTGATCCTCCTTCCTCCCAACATGTACAGTCTGGCGAAACAAGTGATCCCACACTCGGATATTCCGAGGACCTCTTTTCATCGCCATTACTTGATTTGGCCCTATCACCAAGCACGCTTAAAGAGGGACATGAGATCTTGTGCCCTGATTCCCAACCTCTTGAGCATCCACAGTCACAAGAACATGATGGTGAGGAACGGCAATTAGTGTTTAATGAGGTGGATGATGAAGAGACACAGTTGCCAATGAGTCAACCGCAATTACTGTCTCAAGAGGTTGATTAAGAGGTTGATGAGGTAATTGACCCAACCTGAGAAGGTGGAAAGCCGAGCGAGGACAGCAGTACAGAGGGGGAGGGATCTGCAACACAGCAACAGGCTGGAAGAGGCAGTGGGGTGGCAAAAGGGAGAAGGCGGGCCACACCACACGGGCCCCCAACTGTTCCACGGAGCACTTCCTTGCGGAAATCTCCCTTAAAAAGGGGTAGATGTTTCGCAGTATGGCGCTTTTTTGAGGAAAGTGCGGACGACAAGAGAATAGTAGTTTGCAACCTGTGCCATACGAAAATGAGCCGGAGCATGAACACTAGTAACCTCACCACCACCAGCATGATCCGCCACATGGCATCCAAGCACCGTAATAAGTGGGACGAACACCTGGGTCCACAATCTCTGCCTGCGGTCACACCACTGCCTCCTCTTCCCCTATGTTACGTGCTGGCCAATCCCCTGAAGAAGGTGCAGGCCCGGATGCCTCCCGCCCTGCACCTGGACCTTCGCAAGCACCATCAGTGACCACATCCACTTCCGTGTCCCAGCGCTGCATCCAAATGTCCTTACCCCAGGCATTTGAACGCAAGCAAAAATACCCAACCACCCACCCACAGGCCATAGCACTAAATGCGCTGCTTTCAAAATTACTGGCCCTGGAAATGTTGCCATTTAGGCTTGTAGACACTGAGGCCTTCCGCAGCTTGATGTCGGCGGCCATCCCTCGTTACGAAGTCCCCAGCAGGCCACTATTTTTCAAGGTGTGCCGTGCCCGCCGTACACCAACATGTGTCCCGTAACATCACATGTGCCCTGACCAACGCAGTTACTGGGAAGGTCTAATTAATCATTGACACATGGACAAGTGCATTCGGCCAGGAATGCCACATTTCCCTGACAGCACACTGGGTGAATGTTGTGGAGGCCGGGAGCGAGTCGTACCCTGGGATGGCACAGGTGCTACTGACGCCAAGGATTGCGGGCCCTACGTCGATCAGGGTTTCCACCAGCACCTACGTTAGTGGCTCCAAACTCCACTTCTCCTCCTCCACTTCCACATCCGATTCATCCGCGTGCAGCACCAGTCAGTCATCAGTCGGTAGCTGTAAGCAGTGTAGCACTGCAATGGGGAAGCGGCAACAAGCTGTGCAGAAGCTGATATGCTTAGGGGACAAATAGCACACCGCCGCAGAGCCAGACACATCCCATGCCTAGCCCACGTGTTCAACTTTTTGGTTCAGCGGTTTCTCAAAACCTACCCCAATTTGCCTGAGCTACTGGTGAAGGTGCGCCCTGTGTGTGCACATTTCCGCACATCATCGACAGCTTCAGCCAGTCTGTCAATGCTGCAACAGCTCTTGAAATTGCCAGCTCACCGGCTGTTGTGCGACTTGAGCACACACTGGAACTCAACATTCCACATGTTGGCTTTGTGAGCAGCAGAGGGCCATAGTGGAATACCAGCTGCAAAATGGTTGTCGCCTTTCCAGTCAGCTTCCACTATTCACAAGCGAGGAGTGGGCATGGATCTCTGACCTCTGTGAGGTTTTAAGAAACTTTGAGGAATAAACACAGATGGTGAGCAGCGATAACGCTATTGTCGGCGTAACCATCCCACTGCTGTGTCTACTCAAACGCTTGCTGCTCACAATTGAAGAGGTGAAATTGGGGGAAGACATTACACAGGGTGATAGCCAAACCACCCTTAGTTCGTCTTCTCAGCGCGAATTGGACGATGAAGAGGAGGAGGAGCAGGAGACGGTTGCCTCCGCTACAGAGGGTAGTACCCATGGAAGTTTAATTCCATCTGTTCAGCGTGCGTGGGCAGAAGAGGAGGAAGAGGATGAGGAGATTTAGAGTGATCCTCCTGATGACGACAGAAAAGTATTGCCTTTTGGTACTCTGGCACACATGGCTGACTTCATGTTAGGCTGCCTTTCCCGCGACCCGCGCGTTATACCCATTTTAGACAACATGGATTACTGGTTGTTCACCCTTCTCGACCCCCGCTACAAAGAGAACTTCTCATCTCTCATTCCTCTGGTGGAGAGGACGAGCAAAAACACTGCAATACCAGAAGATCCTTGTTGAAAAATTGCTCCAAAAATTTCCATCTGACAACGGGGGAGACAAGGGGAATACACAGGGGACAAGGAGGGGATACAAGGGGAATACACAGCAGTTCCAACAGAGGCAGGGCAACACTCTCTAGAGCCTGGGACAGTTTCATGACACCCCGCCAGCACCCTCACCCTGATGCACGACCTAGTGTCACAAGGAGGGAAACATTTTTGAAGATGGTGAAGGAGTACATAGCAGACCGCGTCAGCGTGCTCAATGTTCCCTCAGTGACTTACAACTACTGGGTGTCCAAGCTGGACACGTGGCACGAACTGGCGCTCTATGCCTTGAAGGTGCTGGCTTGCCCTGCCGCCAGCATTTTGTCTGAGCGGGTATTTAGTGCTGCTGGTGGCATTATAACAGATGGGGGCGTATCCGCCTGTCAACTGAAAATGCTGACAGATTGACTCTTATAAAAACGAACAAGGCCTGCATTGACCATGAGTTCTCGACTCCACCAGAGGAAAGCTGATGAACATAAAAGCACTTTAGATGTGTTGTTTATAATGTACTGAATACACGGTATTCCCATGCACCCCTTCCACCACAAACAAGAGTATATGGTTGAATCTTCCTTTTCTCATCCTCCTTCTCCTCTTCCATCATATCAACACATGCTTATTCGTCGCATAAATGCCCTTCGCATATAATTTTTTACAGGGTCAGCTCAGCTGCAGGCCCTTGCATATAATTTTTTAAAGGGTCAGCTCACCTGCAGGCCCTTGCATATAATGTTTTACAGGGTCAGCTCACCAGCAGGCCCTTGCATATAATTGTTTAGAGGGTCAGCTCACCAGCAGGCCCTCGCATATAATGTTTTACACGGTCAGCTCACCAGCAGGCCTTCACCTACAATCTTTTACAGGGTCAGCTCATCTGAAGGCCCTCTCATATAATGTTTTAGAGGGTCAGCTCACCTGCAGGCCCTCGCCTACAACCTTTTAGAGGGTCAGCTCACCAGCAGGTCTGCACCTAAAATCTTTTACAGGGTCAGCTCACCAGCAGGCCGAACCTAAAATCTATTACAGGGTCAGCTCACCAGCAGGTCCTCGCATATAATTTTTTACAGGGTCAACTCAGCTGCAGGCCCTCGCATATAATTTTTTAGAGGGTCAGCTCACCAGCAGACCCGCAGCTAAAATCTTTTACAGGGTCAGCTCACCTGCAGGACCGCACCTACAATGTTTTACAGGTTCAGCTCAGGCCCTCGCATATAATTTTTAAGAGGGTCAGCTCACCCGCAGGCTCTCGCATATAATGTTTTACAGGGTCAGCTCAACAGCAGGCCCTCATATATACATTATTAGAGGGTCAGCTCACCTGAAGGCCCTCGCATATAATGTTTTACAGGGTCAGCTCACCAGCAGGCCTTCACCTACAATCTTTTACAGGGTCAGCTCACCTGAAGGCCCTCGCATATAATGTTTTAGAGGGTCAGCACACCTGCAGGCCCTCACCTACAACCTTTTACAGGGTCAGCTCACCATCAGGCCCGCACCTAAAATCTTTTACAGGGTCAGAACACCAGCAGGCCCTCACCTAATTATACCTAATAGGTAATTTGCGCGCATGATGCCTTGCTTGGATGTGGTAGCCGTAGCTGTTTCTCGGGCTCCCTCTCCGGAATCGAACCCTGATTCCCCGTTACCCGTAGTCACCATGGTTTGCGCTGACAACAGCATCGAAAGTTGATAGGTCAGACATCCGAATGGATCGTCACCATCATGGGGACGTGCGATCAGCCCCAGGTTATCTAAAGTCACCATAGCGGCAGCAGGCCCGCACCCATGATGTTTTAGATGGTCAGATCAGCAGGCCCTTGCTCAAAATGTTTTTGAGGGTCTCCAGCAGGCCATCAATCATAATTTTTCAAGGCTATGTATGATGCCCTCCCTTATGTGTAACAAAGGGTGTATTGTAGTTCCTTGTAATTATTGGCAGCCCTTTCACTTAGTGCATAGGCTTTATGAGTCCTACTACATGAACAATTGTACCACAATGTGAATGAGGCCCTCCTTTATGTGATATACAGGTTGTATCGGAGTGCCTCTTCCTTGCAATTTTTGGCAGCACTTGCACTTTATATACAAGTAAATATACAGGAAAGAATGTTTCCTAACAATTTTTCATCTAAAATCGATTTTATCTTCGGATTTGTGTGTATTATTGTTAGTCTGTAAAAGTGGCGTACTACTCGGACAACATCGTTCGCAGCAGCGACCTGGGAGTCCAAGATGCATCAAGACATCCTCCCCATGCTGTTCCAGAACCATTTTGATGGTGTTTCCATCAATTTCTGACCTTTTCCTATGAACCAGGCACCCTCCCCTCTTCAGAGCAGGGGGTGCCTGGTTTAATGTTCGAGTTCTCCCATTGACTTCCATTATACTCGGGTGCTCTACCGAGCACCCGAGCATCCCGATGTGTTCGGCCCGAGCACCCGAGCACCATGGTGCTCGATCAACACTAATCAACAACAATTTAAATAAACATAGACATTTTTAACTAGGATAGAAAATTATTTCTTTTTGAATTGAGCCAGAACAGTCTTCCTAAGTATGCCATAATTAGAATTGATTACCCGTCCAAATGGCCTGAGGTGGCTTTTACATCTCAGATTACATCAATCAAAGTAATCATCCCTTTGCTCACTAGCAGGGGTCAGCGGGGACTTACAGAATGGCTTGTCTTTTGGCAGTCAGCCAAAGTTAACTTGAAACATTACTGTGGAATTTTAATTATTTTGTCAAACATGTCTTCTAAGAAACATAAGCATATTGAAATACTGATACCAGACTCGGTGGTGCACCTAGCCTTTCCGCTGCCTGAGGTGAAAATTGAAATGGCGCCCCCCTTGCCAAATTCTCAATCCAACCTCTCCCCCAGGCTGTTAAAGACAGATTTGGGTGGGCATTAAATATAGTGCTATGTTTTCTTGTCTCATCTTCTCCATTCAGAGATCAGACCACATTGATGACTTCTTTCAGCCATGTCTTGTCTCTGCAGAGTTTTTCACACAGACATCTTGGGTTCCTCAGTTTTCCATTATCCCCCTCCTGGTGCCCCAACAGTGTCACCCTGCTTCTACCCCCAATACTCTGCCCCTGTGCTCCCCATCACACACAAATACTACTGCTATACAGATACAGTGTCCCCACCCCTAGTAATAGTGCACCCCAAGGTTCCACTAATATTAATCATTTTCTCTCAGACTGCTCTCATTAGTAAAAGTGCTCCCTACAGTACCACCAATAGCAATAAGAGTGCCCCCATTAGAAGCAATGCCCTCCATATTGTGCCAAATAATGCCCCACTGTACGTCCAGTACTAATAATGCCACCATAGTGTCCCCAGTGGAAATAAGGCCCCTACATAGTGCAACCAGCATTAACAAGGCCCATCAATAAGGCACCCCACAGAGCCCCCAGTAGTAATAAGGCTCCCTATAGTGCCTCTGTAGTTATAATACCCCCTATAGTGCCCCCAGAATACATAATGCCTCCTGTACCCCCCTAGTATTTATAATGACCCCTGTAGGGCCCCAAGTATTTATAATGCTGCAAGGTAGTTATAATGGCCCCTGTAGCACCCCCAGGATTTAAAAAGCTCATCTGCAGTTTTAACCCCTCTGTAGTGCCCTCTGTATTATAATGCTCCATGTGGTGCCAGTATGTATAATGCCTCTATAGAGCTCTATTTATGATGTGTCCTTTAGTGCCCCCTGCAATATAATGTCCCTCCATACTGCCCCATGTATTATAATGCCCCACGAAGTCGTGATAATATGACTGCAACCTCCTGTGAAGGGTCTCAGGCAACGTAATCACATCATCGCAAATGCCTGTGTCAGGATGCAGGTGTTCGTGACCATATGTTCGCGGTGCCTGAGACCCGCCACAGGAGATGACGATGATGTCATCACGAGTCCGACCTCTTGCCCTACACCTATGAGGCTGAATGGCGGGGACAAGACCCATAGGCTCCTAACGACCCCGTAGAGACAGGTTGGCCGCCGCCTGAGGCTTATCATGCCTCATGGCAGATGTGACTCTGACCAGACTGCTAGCTTATAAATTGGCAAGGAAGATCACCAATTGGCAAACTATACTTTACCCATATCATCAACAAAAATGATTGTATACTGTATTAGACATTAGTTTATTAAAGGGAATCTGTCACAAGTAAATTCACTGTTAAACCAGGCACAATGCCCTGTAGGGATAGTTCAGCTAAATGTAATAATACCTTTCACTTAGTGATCTGTTACCTCATGAAGTAATGGATTGCCAAATGAACTGTATCATTACATTCAGCTGAGCTAGCCCTACAAGGCAGGGTGCCTGGTTTAAGAGTGAATTTTTTGGTGACAGACTGCCTTTAAGCTTCTATTTTCTGGCATAGAAAAGTTGTACATTTTGGCAAAAGTCCTAATCTGTACCAATAGTTGCGACTCCCCCCTTCCCTTCATGCACCCTTGACACTTTTGGAAAAAGTGGCCGAGGCACGGGCAGGACCTCTGCTCCTTGATACATTTAAAAATGATTGCTAGAAAAGTGGCTTAAATTACAGCTGAAATCTACTCCAGCTCCTGGCTGGAGTACCTTTCAGTTCTGGTACACAAGCACCCCAAGATACACCACAAATTTAAAGAGGTGTGTACCTTATAATAATTGTGACCCACAAGGGCAGATTGGCCATAGCATCTACAGAAAAATTTCCCAGTGGGCTGATACCCAAGTGGCCAAGTGAGGATTCAAGTAGTTATGTACTTGGCCGGTGATCACTCCATTGCAGGACAAATTAAGACCGGCATACACAATGCCAGTCTTAATGAGTCTCCCCAATAATGGATAAGTGATGTGGAGAGAGAGATCCAGAAAAACAGAGAATCTTGAAAAGAAATATATTTATAAAACTTACAGCAGCAGTAAACTGGAATTCTGCCGTTTATTTATCGCTTTGCAATGCAGAGGGTGAAAGTACCACGTGCAGTGGTATTTGTATGGCCGATTCTTGGTATAATTGCTGGGTTGTGGCCAGATCTCTGCCAGTTCCCATTATAGTTAAAGGGAGTCTGTCACCTACTTTGAGCGTTTTAGACAGCTCATATCACGATTTAGCACAGTTGCCTAACATAAAAATAGTACCTGTATTGTGTCTTTCACATGTCCACAAACGAAAAAAAGCCACTTTATAAAGATATGCAAATTAGGGCCAGCAATTTCCCAGGGGCGTCGTTATGGCCGCAAGTGCCCAGGCCCCTCTCTGATGTGCCCGGATAACCACTCCCCTTGGATTCATTTGGCCCGCCCTCCTCTCCTTATTCATACTTTGGTTTAGATCTCATGCGAGCGCCGGTCACCGCCAGGCCCGTGTATGCGCACTGTTAGCATGAGTGCCTCTGTCCATAGTGGGCAGAGCAGTGTGCATGCATGGGCCCAGCGGTGACCGACACTCGCATGAGATCTAAACCAGAGGAGGAGGATGAGTAAGGACAGGACAAGTGGGCGGGCCAAAGGAATCCAAGAGGAGTGGTTATCTGGGCACATCAGAGAGTGGCCTAGGCACTTGCGGCCATAACGCTGCCCCATGGCAATTGCAGACCCTAATTTGCATATTGTTATAAAGTGTTTTTTTCCCGTTCGTGGAAATGTGAAAGGCACAATACAGGTACTATTTTTATGTTGGGCAACTGTGCTAAATCGTGATATGAGTGGTCTAAAATGCTCAAAGTAGGTGACAGACTCCCTTTAACCACTTCAGCCCCCCTAGCTTAAACACTCTTAATGACCAGGCCACTTTTTACACTTCTGCACTACACTACTTTCACCGTTTATTGCTCGGTCATGCAACTTACCACCCAAATGAATTTTACCTCCTTTTCTTCTCACTAATAGAGCTTTCATTTGGTGGTATTTCATTGCTGCTGCCATTTTTACTTTTTTTGGTATTAATCGAAAGTTAACGAAATTTTTGCAAAAAAATGACATTTTTCACTTTCAGTTGTAAAATCTTTAAAAAAAAAAACGACATCCATATATAAATTTTTCTCTAAATTTATTGTTCTACATGTCTTTTTTCATAAAAAAAAATGTTTGGGTAAAAAAAAATGGTTTGGGTAAAAGTTATAGTGTTTACAAACTATGGTACAAAAATGTGAATTTCCACTTTTTGAAGCAGCTCTGACTTTCTGAGCACCTGTCATGTTTCCTGAGGTTCTACAATGCCCAGACAGTAGAAAACCACCACAAATGACCCCATTTCGGAAAGTAGACACCCTAAGGTATTCGCTGATGGGCATAGTGAGTTCATAGAACTTTTTATTTTTTGTCACAAGTTAGCGGAAAATAATGATTTTATTATTTTTTTTCTTACAAAGTCTCATATTCCACTAACTTTTGACAAAAAATAAAAACTTCCATGAACTCACTATGCCCATCAAGAAATACCTTGGGGTGTCTTCTTTCCAAAATGGGGTCACTTGTGGGGTAGTTATACTGCTCTGGCCTTTTAGGGGCCCTAATGCGTGAGAAATAGTTTGAAATCAAAATGTGTAAAAAATGCCCTGTGAAATCCGAAAGGTGCTCTTTGGAATGTGGGCCCCTTTGCCCACCTAGGCTACAAAAAAGTGTCACACATCTGGTATCGCTGTATTCAGGAGAAGTTGGGCAATGTGTTTTGGGGTGTCATTTTACATATACCCATGCTGGGTGAGATAAATATCTCGGTCAAATGCCAACTTTGTATAAAAAAATGGGAAAAGTTGTCTTTTGCCGAGATATTTCTCTCACCCAGCATGGGTATACTGTATGTAAAAAGACAACCCAAAACACATTGCCCAACTTCTTCTGAGTACGGCGATACCAGATTTGTGACACTTTTTTGCAGCCTAGGTAGGCAAAGGGGCCCACATTCCAAAGAGCACCTTTCGGATTTCACAGGGCATTTTCTACACATTTTGATTTCAAACTACTTCTCAAGCATTCGTGCCCCTAAAATGCCAGGGCAGTATAACTACCCCACAAGTGACCCCATTTTGGAAAGAAGACACCCCAAGGTATTTCGTGATGGGCATAGTGAGTTCATGGAAGTTTTTATTTTTTGTCACAAGTTATTGGAATATGAGACTTTGTAAGAAAAAAAAAAAAAAACATAATTTTCCGCTAACTTGTGACAAAAAATTAAAAATTCTAGGTACTCGCCATGCCCCTCACGGAATACCTTGGGGTGTCTTCCTTCCGAAATGGGGTCACATGTGGGGTATTTATACTGCCCTGGCATTTTAGGGGCCCTAAAGCGTGAGAAGAAGTCTGGAATATAAATGTCTAAAAATTTTTACGCATTAGGATTCCGTGAGGGGTATGGGGAGTTCATGTGAGATTTTATTTTTGGACATAAGTTAGTGGAATATGAGACTTTGTAAGAAAAAAAAAAAAAAAAAAAACAATTTCCGATTCCAAAAAATGTCTGAATGGAGCCTTACAGGGGGGTGATCAATGACAGGGGGGTGATCAGGGAGTCTATATGTGGTGATCACCCCCCTGTCATTGATCACCCCCCTGTAAGGCTCCATTCAGACGTCCGTATGTGTTTTGCGGATCTGATCCATGTATCCGTGGATCCGTAAAAAACATACGGACGTCTGAATGGAGCCTTACAGGCGGGTGATCAATGACAGGGGGGTGATCAATGACAGGGGGGTGATCAGGGAGTCTATATGAGGTGATCACCCCCCTGTAAGGCTCCATTCAGACGTCTGTATGTGTTTTGCGGATCCGATCCATGTATCCGTGGATCCGTAAAAAACATACGGACGTCTGAATGGAGCCTGACAGGGGGGTGATCAATGACAGGGGGGTGATCAGGGAGTCTATATGGGGTGATCACCCCCCTGTCATTGATCACCCCCCTGTAGGGCTCCATTCAGACGTCCGTATGTGTTTTGCGGATCCGATCCATGTATCCGTGGATCCGTAAAAAACATACAGACGTCTGAATAGAGCCTTACAGGGGGGTGATCAATGACAGGGGGGAGATCAATGACAGGGGGGTGATCAGGGAGTCTATATGGGGTGATCACCCCCTTGTAAGGCTCCATTCAGATGTCTGTATGTGTTTTGCGGATCCGATCCATGTGTCCGTGGATCCGTAAAAAACATACGGACGTCTGAATGGAGCCTTACAGGGGGGTGATCAATGACAGGGGGGTGATCAGGAAGTCTATATGGGGTGATCACCCCCCTGTCATTGATCACCCCCCTGTAAGGCTCCATTCAGACGTCCGTATGTGTTTTGCGGATCCGATCCATGTACCCGTGGATCCGGAAAAAAACATACGGACGTCTGAATGGAGCCTTACAGGGGGGTGATCAATGACAGGGGGGTGATCAATGACAGGGGGTGATCAATGACAGGGGGGTGATCAGGGAGTCTATATGAGGTGATCACCCCCCTGTAAGGCTCCATTCAGACGTCTGTATGTGTTTTGCAGATCCGATCCATGTGTCCGTGGATCCGTAAAAAACATACGGACGTCTGAATGGAGCCTTACAGGGGGGTGATCAATGACAGGGGGGTGATCAGGGAGTCTATATGGGGTGATCACCCCCCTGTCATTGATCACCCCCCTGTAAGGCTCCATTCAGACGTCCGTATGTGTTTTGCGGATCCGATCCGTGGATCCGTAAAAAACATACGGACGTCTGAATGGAGCCTTACAGGGGGGTGATCAATGACAGGGGGATGATCAATGACAGGGGGGTGATCAGGGAGTCTATATGGGGTGATCACCCCCTGTAAGGCTCCATTCAGACGTCTGTATGTGTTTTGCGGATCCGATCCATGTGTCCGTGGATCCGTAAAAAACATACGGACGTCTGAATGGAGCCTTACAGGGGGGTGATCAATGACAGGGGGTGTTCAATGACAGGGGGGTGATCAGGGAGTCTATATGGGGTGATCACCCCCCTGTCATTGATCACCACCCTGTAAGGCTCCATTCAGACGTCCGTATGTGTTTTGCGGATCTGATCCATGTATCCGTGGATCCGTAAAAACATACGGACGTCTGAATGGAGCCTTACAGGGGGGTGATCAATGACAGGGGGGTGATCAGGGAGTCTATATGGGGTGATCACCCCCCTGTAAGGCTCCATTCAGACGTCTGTATGTGTTTTGCGGATCCGATCCATGTATCCGTGGATCCGTAAAAAACATACGGACGTCTGAATGGAGCCTTACAGGGGGGTGATCAATGACAGGGGGGAGATCAATGACAGGGGGGTGATCAGGGAGTCTATATGGGGTGATCACCCCCCTGTAAGGCTCCATTCAGACGTCTGTATGTGTTTTGCGGATCCGATCCATGTATCCGTGGATCCGTAAAAAGCATACGGACGTCTGAATGGAGCCTTACAGGGGGGGTGATCAATGACAGGGGGGTGATCAGGGAGTCTATATGGGGTGATCACCCCCCTGTCATTGATCACCCCCCTGTAAGGCTCCATTCAGACGTCCGTATGTGTTTTGCGGATCCGATCCATGTGTCCGTGGATCCGTAAAAAACATACGGACGTCTGAATGGAGCCTTACAGGGGGGTGATCAATGACAGGGGGGTGATCAATGACAGGGGAGTGATCAGGGAGTCTATATGGGGTGATCAGGGGTTCATAAGGGGTTAATAAGTGACAGGGGGGGTGTAGTGTAGTGTGGTGCTTGGTGCTACTTATTACAGAGCTGCCTGTGTCCTCTGGTGGTCGATCCAAGCAAAAGGGACCACCAGAGGACCAGGTAGCAGGTATATTAGACGCTGTTATCAAAACAGCGTCTAATATACCTGTTAGGGGTTAAAAAAAAATCGCATCTACAGCCTGCCAGCGAACGATCGCCGCTGGCAGGCTGCAGATCCACTCGCTTACCTTCGGATCCTGTGAACGCGCGCGCCTGTGTGCGCGCGTTCACAGGAAATCTCGCGTCTCGCGAGATGACGCACGGATGCGTCCAGGAGGAATAAATCGACCGCCTCCAGGACGCATCCGTGCGTTAGGCGGTCCGGAGGTGGTTAGTGAGCATGCTCAGCCGAATACAAGTTCGGCTCGAGCATCGCTATGCTCGGCACATGGCGGTACTCGGCCGAGTACCGCATATGCTCGAGAGCAATGCTCGAGTCTCCTCCACACACGTTTTGCGGCTGCTAAGCAGCCAATAAACGTGCAGTTAAGTACTGCCCTCACTGTAATGCCAGTAGCTATGTTGGCTACTGGCATTACAGTGAGTGGCTGGCCGAAACGCGTCATCAGGTGCTATATAGCACCCGATGAGGCGTGTTCGGCTCCAGGGGCGGACTGAGAACCCTCAGGGCCCCCGGGCAAAATAAATCAAGGGCCCCCTTCTAGGCCCCACCCATGTTCCACCTTCAGCCACGCCCATGTCCCACCTCCAGCCACGCCCCTATCCCGCCTCCAGCCACTCACAGAGGTCAGCAGGGAGACCATGACCGGTCTGTGGGCTATATAGCCCCATCTACAGCAAGTCATGATGCCTTGTGTGTTCTTAGGCGGCCGTGGCCTAAGAAGAACACATCACTAGGCCACTTAGTTGGATGCTACCGTGCCTGCCCTTGGACCCTTGGTACATTTTAATCATGGCTGCAGCCTGCTAGCTAGGCCCCCCTGCCTGCATTTAATGGATGCTGGTTGCCTTGTGTGTTCTTAGGCGGCCGTGGCCTAAGAAGAACACATCACAAGGCATCATGACTTGCTGTATGGGGCTGTATAGCCCACAGACCGGTCATGGTCTTTTGCGGCCCCATTGAAATGAATGGGTCTGTACCCGTTCCGCAAAATTGCAGAACGGGTACAGACCGTTCATACAGCCGTCTGAATGGGCCCTTAAATGTAGGCAGTGCCAGTGGCCTAGCTAGCAGCCATGAAAATGTACCAAGGGCAGGCACAGCAGCCTCCAACTAATTGGCCTAGCGCTCATCTTCTCTGTTCTCTGAGAAGATGAGCGCTAGGCCACTTAGTTGGATGCTGCTGTGCCTGCCCTTGGTACATTTTAATCATGGCTGCAGCCTGCTAGCTAGGCCCCCCTGCCTGCATTTAATGGATGCTGGATGCTGCTGTGCCTGCCCATGCCCTTGGTACATTTTCATGGCTGACGTCACCACCTACCCTAACAGCTGTCCTGAGTTGACTTGACTCTCCTGTCCAGGCGCTGTCTCCTGCTGCTGGCTGTGTGACCTGCGTTCACTTCAGCGTCGCCGTCTTCAATCTGGGGCTCTGGCTGAGCTGAGGGCGGCTGACACACAGTCAGTCAGCTCACCTCTGCTCTAGGTAGGACCTGCACTCCAGTCCTGTCTCCTGCTTGAATGCTTCCCGCCGCCGCGGCACAGCTCGTCACGCCCCCGTGGCCTGCCCTGAGCTCATGTTGCTGAGGCAGAGGGCAGTGCCAGACAGTGGAGGCAGGGCTGCCTACCTATCACAAGCAGTAGGTTGGGGATGGGCGGGACTCGGGAAGCTGCAGGCACACTGCGCAACGGCGCAAGTGAGGTAAAAAAAAAAAAAAGGTCATTTATTTTTTCCCGCCCCGGCGGGCTGGCCCCCTTCCTGGCCGGGCCCTCAGACCACGTCCGAAGTGCCCGACCGCTCAGTCCGCCCCTGTTCGGCTCATTCGTAGTCAGGGAGAGCTGAGCATAGGAAGGGACAGAGAGTATAGGGAGTGTAATTGAATTTAATTTTTCTACAAAAACGTTTCATAGACCCAAAAGTCCTTGTAAGGACTATTGTGTGTGAAAGCAGCAATATATGTTTGTAGCGTAACCTGCGCTAAATTGCTCAGTGTTAGGGAGAGCTGTGCATAGAAAGGGACAGACAGTGTAGGGAGTGTAATAGGAAGATTTTTATACAAAAAACATTTTAGAGACCCAAAAGTCCTTTTAAGGACTATTGTGTGTGACAGCAGCAATATATATTTTTAGCACTTCCTTCGCAAAATACAGTGTAATAGGCCGCTGCGTACATTTAAATTATTCGCTCCACATCTCCTGTGTAAATTGTGCACATCCCTAAAATATCAGTGACATCCAGTGCACTTTTTTCATAGACAGTGTCCCCTGCGGACAGTAAAATTTTCCACGCAAAATCTCATGTTTAAAGTGTGCGCATCCCTAAAATATCTGTGAAATCCAGTACACTTTTTCCGTAGACACTGAACTGTGACATTACCTGTGGTACCTGTCCTGTATAACGTTTCCTCATCACAAATACCTTTGTAAATTTTTTTGCACATACACTTTGAAATTCTACGCTACTGTACGTGTGACATACTTTCAAGCATATATCACATTTAAAATGAAGAAGGCGAGCAGTAATGGAAGGGGAAGTGGCCGTGATGCTGATGGTGCACGCAGAGGCCGTGGCCCTGGGCGCGAAGAAACAGTGCCAGCTGCCAGAGCACAAGAAAAACAATCATTCAAGATACCTATCTTCACGTTCCAGTTTGCAGGGCGGCGCAGGACAACACTCTTGAAGTCAGACCAGTGCAACCAGGTGGTCGGTTGGATTGCAGCAGATAATGCTTCCAGTCGGTTAAGCACCACCCTGTCTTCCACCAAGTCCAGTCTCAGTAGCCAGGAGTCTGGTCAACACAATCCTGATCCTCCTTGCTCCCCCCATTTGCAGTCTGGCCAAACAAGTGAACCCACACTTTGATATTCCGAGGACCTCTTTTCATCGCCATTACTTGATTTGGCCCTCTCGCCAAGCACGCTTGAAGAGGGACCTGAGATCTTGTGCCCTGATTCCCAACCTCTTGAACATCCACAGTCACAAGAACATGACAGTGGGGAACGGAAATTAGTGTTTAATGAGGTGGATGATGATGAGACACAGTTGCCAATGAGTCAACCGCAATTACTGTCTCATGATGTTGATGAAGAGGATGAGACACAGTTGTCAATCACTGAGGTTGTGGTTAGGTCAACAAATCAGGAGGATGATCAGAGTGAAAAAGTGGAAGATGAGGCAGTGGATGATGAGGTCACTGACCCAACCTGGGAAGGTGGAAAGCCGAGCAAGGTCAGCAGTACAGAGGGGGAGGGATCTGCAGCGCCGCAACAGGCTGGAAGAGGCAGTGGCGTGGCAAAAGAGAAAAGGCGGGCCACACCACACAGGCCCGTAACTGTTCCACGGAGGAACCCCTTGCGGAAATCTCCCTTGCAAAGGGGTAGATGTTCCGCAGTATGGTGCTTGCATAGTAGTTTGCAACCTGTGCCATACGAAAATGAGCCGGGGTGTGAACACTAGCAACCTCACCACCACCAGCATGATCCGCCACATGGCATCCAAGCACCGTAATAAGTGGGACGAACGCCTGGGTCCACAATCTGTGTCTGCAGGTCACACCACTGCCTCCTCTTCCCCTGTGTTACATGCTGGCCAATCCCCTGTCGAAGGTTCAGGCCCGTATGCACCTGGACCTTCACAAGCACCATCAGCGACCACATCCACTTCTGTGTCCCAGCGCAGCGTACAAATGTCCTTACCCTAGGCATTTGAACGCAATCGCAAATACCCAGCCACCCACCCACAGGCCATAGCACTAAAGGCGCAACTTTCCAAATTACTGGCCCTGGAAATGTTGCCATTTAGGCTTGTGGACACTGAGGTCTTCCGCAGCCTGATGTCGGCGGCCGTCCCTTGTTACGCAGTTCCCAGCCGCCACTATTTTTCACGGTGTGCCGTACCCACCTTACACCAACATGTGTCCCGTAAACATCACACGTGCCCTGACCAATGCAGTTACTGGAAAGGTCCATGGACACATGGACAAGTGCATTCGGCTAGGAACGCTACATTTCCCTGGCACCACACTGGGTAAACGTTGTGGAGGCCGAGAGCGAGTCATAGCCTGGGATGGCACAGGTGCTACCGACGCCAAGGATTGTGGGCCCTACGTCGAGAAGGAATTATCCACGTGCAGCACCAGTCAGTCATCAGTTGGTAGCTGGAAGCAGTGTAGCACTACAGAGGGGAAGCGGCAACAGGCCGTGCTGAAGCTGATATGCTTAGGGGACAAACAGCACACCGCCGCAGAGCTGTGGCAGGGGATAAGAGACCAGACTTGGTTGTGTCTTATAATGGCCTTAACTTGGTGGCGGCTTTGGAGCTCGTCAAGCTCAGACACATCCCATGCCTAGCCCACGTGTTCAACCTTGTGGTTCAGCGGTTTCTCAAAATCTACCCCAATTTGGCTGAGCTACTGGTGAAGGTGCACATTTCCACAAGTCATCGACAGCTTCAGCCAGTCTGTCAATGCTGCAGTAGCGCTTTAAATTGCCAGCTCACCGTCTGTTTTGCGACGTGAGCACACGCTGGAACTCGACGTTCCACATGTTGGCTTTGTGAGCAGCAGAGGGCCATAGTGGAATACCTGCTGCAACATGGTCGTCGTCTTTCCAGTCAGCTTCCGCTATTCACAAGCGAGGAATCAACACAGATGGTGAGCGGCGATAGCGCTATTATCAGTGTAACCATCCCACTTCTGTGTCTACTCAAACACTCGCTGCTCACAATTAAGGACCACGCTTTGGATGTGGAAGAGGTGGAAATGGGGGAAGACATTTCACAGGGTGATAGCCAGATCACCCTCAGTTCGTCTTCTCAGCGCAAATTGGATGATCAAGAGAAGGAGGAGGAGACGGTTGCCTCCGCTAGTGTCACAAGGAGGGAAAAATTTTGGAAGATGGTGAAGGAGTACATAGCAGATCGTGTCAGCGTTCTCAAAGATCCCTCAGTGCCTTTGAACTACTGGGTGCCCAAGCTGGTCAAGTGGCACGAACTGGCGCGCTACGCCTTGGAGGTGCTGCTTTAAATGTGTTGTTTATAATGTACTGAATACACTGTATTCCCATGCACCCCTTCCATGACAAACAAGGGTTTATGGTTGAATCTTCCTTTTCTCCTCCTCCTCCTCCTCTTCCATCATATCAACATGCTTATTCGTCACATATAATGCCCTTGCATATATGCCCTTCAGATATAATGTTTTATAGGGTCAGCTAACATGCAGGCCCTCGCATATAATTTTTTAGAGGGTCAGCTCACCTGCAAGCCCTCGCATATAATGTTTTAGAGGGTCAGCTCAGCTGCAGGCCCTCGCATATTATTTTTTAGAGGGTCAGCTCACCAGCAGGCCTTCACCTACAATCTTTTACAGGGTCAGCTCACCTTCAGGCCCTCGCATATAATTTTTTAGAGGGTCAGCTCACCAGCAGGCCTTCACCTACAATCTTTTACTGGGTCAGCTCACCAACAGGCCCGCACATAAAATCTTTCACAGGGTCAGCTTACCAGCAGGCCTGCACCTTAAATCTTTTACAGGGTCATCTCACCAGCAGGACCGCACCTCAAATCTTTTACAGGTTCAGCTCACCTGAAGGCCCTCGCATATAATGTTTTAGAGGATCAGCTCACCTGCATGCCCTCGCATATAATGTTTCACAGGGTCAGCTCACCTAAAAGCCCTCGCATATAATGTTTTAGAGGGTCAGCTCACCAGCAGGCCCGC
This sequence comes from Bufo bufo, assembly GCF_905171765.1. Classification (NCBI taxonomy): domain Eukaryota; kingdom Metazoa; phylum Chordata; class Amphibia; order Anura; family Bufonidae; genus Bufo; species Bufo bufo. The sequence goes on along the minus strand of NC_053393.1, from coordinate 442,514,198 downwards.
ACCTAAAATCTTTTACAGGGTCAGCTCACCAGCAGGCCTTCACCTACAATCTTTTACAGGGTCAGCTCACCAGCAGGCCCGCAACAAAAATCTTTTACAGGGTTAGCTCACCTGCAGGCCCGCACCTAAAATCTTTTACAGGGTCAGTTAACCTGCAGGTCCGCACCTAAAATCTTTTACAGGGTCAGCTCACCTTCAGGCCCTCACTTAATTATACCTAATAGGTAATTCGCGCGCATGCTGCCTTGCTTGGATGTGGTAGCCATAGCTGTTTCTCAGGCTCCCTCTCCGGAATTGAACCATGATTCCGCGTTACCCATGGTCTACATGGTTTGGGCTGAAAATAACATCGAAAGTTGATAGGGCAGACATCCGAATGGATCGTCGCCGTCACAGGGACGTGCGATTGCCCCCAGGTTATCTAGAGTCACCAAAGCAGCAGCAGGTCCTCGCCCATAATGTTTTAGATGGTCAGATCAGCAGGCCCTTGCCCCAAATGTTTTTGAGGGTCAACAGCGGGCCATCAATCATAATTTTTCAAGGCTGTGTATGATGCCCTCCTTTGTGTGTAACAAAGGGTGTATTGTAGTGCCGGTTCCTTGTAATTTTTGGCAACCCTTTCACTTAGTGCATAGGCCTTATGAGTGTAGGAGTCCCACTACCTGAACAATAGTACCACAATGTGAATGAGGCCCTCCTTTATATGACATACAGGTTGTATCGGAGTGCCTCTTCTTTGCAATTTTTGGCAGCACTTGCACTTTATATACAAGTAAATATACAGAAACAATGTTTCCTCTAAATTTTTCCTCTAAAATCGATTCTTTTCTTCGGTTTTGTGCGTATTATTGTCAGTCTGTAAAAGTAGTGTACTATTCGGACAACATCGTTCCCAGCAGCGACCTGCGAATACAAGATGTATCCAGACATCCTCCCCATGCTGTTCCAGAACCATTTCGGTGGTGTTTCCATCAATTTCTGTCATTTTCCTATAAACCAGGCACCCTCCCCTCTTCAGAGCAGGGGGTACCTGGTTTAATGCTTGAGTTCTCCCATTGACTTCCATTATACTCGGGTGCTCAGTTGAGCACCCGAACCTACCGATGTGTTTGGCCCGAGCCCCCAAGCACTACGGTGCTCAATCAACACTAGTCATTAATATCTGTTTGGTGGGGATCCGACTCCTGGACTGTTTGAAAAAGCCAAGTACAGCCGCTACACGATGTACGGCGCTGTGCTTGGTATGCTGTAAGAAGACTGCAATGCTCACAGGAGCGTAGCGGTGTCCTTAAACAGCTGATTGGTGGGAGTGCCAGGAATTGGACCCCTTCAATCAGATATCTTGAAGATAGGTCATAGGTCAGACTATGCCATGATTGATGTAAGAAATGAAAATTAGACATCATATAGTACATGACAATGTATTTCTAACAAAGCTAGAACCAGCCCTGTACCTCACATGGACCCAGATTCATTGCTCCTATTGTTCTCTTCAGCCAGGCAGCTCAGGGGGGCATATCCTTTCATCTGCAACTCTCTCCCTGTAACAGAACATATGGCTGGTGGCAGTTGAAGATTTAAACTGAGCACATTCGACCAGCTCAGTGAGACGGACAACAAAATATGGAAAAAAATCAAACAGCAGGTGGCGCTATACAGATACATTTTACTGAATAGCTGACTAGCTATACTACATTTTTTATTACATGCAATTACAAAAGTATTCAGATCCAGGTGCTGGTTTGAAAAATGTAGAATATGTTTTGTGGCACAATCCCTTTAACCACCTCAGCCCCCAGTGCTTAAACACCCTGAAAGACCAGGCCACTTTTTACACTTCTGACCTACACTACTTTCACCGTTTATTGCTCGGTCATGCAACTTACCACCCAAATGAATTTTACCTCCTTTTCTTCTCACTAATAGAGCTTTCATTTGGTGGTATTTCATTGCTGCTGACATTTTTACTTTTTTTGTTATTAATCGAAATTTAACGATTTTTTTGCAAAAAAATGACATTTTTCACTTTCAGTTGTAAAATTTTGCAAAAAAAAACGACATCCATATAGAAATTTTGCTCTAAATTTATAGTTCTACATGTCTTTGATAAAAAAAAAATGTTTGGGTAAAAAAAAAATGGTTTGGGTAAAAGTTATAGCGTTTACAAACTATGGTACAAAAATGTGAATTTCCGCTTTTTGAAGCAGCTCTGACTTTCTGAGCACCTGTCATGTTTCCTGAGGTTCTACAATGCCCAGACAGTACAAACACCCCACAAATGACCCCATTTCTGAAAGTACACACCCTAAGGTATTCGCTGATGGGCATAGTGAGTTCATAGAACTTTTTATTTTTTGTCACAAGTTAGCGGAAAATGATGATTTTTTTTTTTTTTTTCTTACAAAGTCTCATATTCCACTAACTTGTGACAAAAAATAAAAAGTTCTATGAACTCACTATGCCCATCAGCGAATACCTTGGGGTCTCTTCTTTCCAAAATGGGGTCACTTGTGGGGTAGTTATACTGCCCTGGCATTCTAGGGGCCCAAATGTGTGGTAAGGAGTTTGAAATCAAATTCTGTAAAAAATGACCTGTGAAATCCGAAAGGTGCTCTTTGGAATATGGGCCCCTTTGCCCACCTAGGCTGCAAAAAAGTGTCACACATCTGGTATCTCCGTACTCAGGAGAAGGTGGGGAATGTGTTTTGGGGTGTCATTTTATATATACCCATGCTGGGTGAGAGAAATATCTTGGCAAAAGACAACTTTTCCCATTTTTTTATACAAAGTTGTCATTTGACCAAGATATTTATCTCACCCAGCATGGGTATATGTAAAAAGACACCCCAAAACACATTCCTCAACTTCTCCTGAGTACGGGGATACCAGATGTGTGACACTTTTTTGCAGCCTAGGTGGGCAAAGGGGCCCATATTCCAAAGAGCACCTTTCGGATTTCACTCCTCATTTTTTCCTGAATTTGATTTCAAACTCCTTACCACACATTTGGGCCCCTAGAATACCAGGGCAGTATAACTACCCCACAAATGACCCCATTTTGGAAAGAAGACACCCCAAGGTATTCCGTGAGGGGCATGGCGAGTTCCTAGAATTTTTTATTTTTTGTCACAAGTTAGTGGAAAATGATGATTTTTTTTTTTTTTTTTTTTCATACAAAGTCTCATATTCCACAAACTTGTGACAAAAAATAAAAACTTCCATGAACTCACTATGCCCATCAGCGAATACCTTGGGGTCTCTTCTTTCCAAAATGGGGTCACTTGTGGGGTAGTTATACTGCCCTGGCATTCTAGGGGCCCAAATGTGTGGTAAGTAGGTAAATGACCTGTGAAATCCGAAAGGTGCTCTTTGGAATGTGGGCCCCTTTGCCCACCTAGGCTGCAAAAAAGTGTCACACATCTGGTATCTCTGTATTCAGGAGAAGTTGAGGAATGTGTTTTGGGGTGTCTTTTTACATATACCCATGCTGGGTGAGATACATATCTTGGTCAAATGCCAACTTTGTATAATAAAATGGGAAAAGTTGTCTTTTGCCAAGATATTTCTCTCACCCAGCATGGGTATATGTAAAATGACACCCCAAAACACATTCCCCAACTTCTCCCGATTACGGAGATACCAGATGTGTGACACTTTTTTGCAGCCTAGGTGGGCAAAGGGGCCCATATTCAAAAGAGCACCTTTCGGATTTCACAGGTCATTTTTTACAGAATTTGATTTCAAACTCCTTACCACACATTTGGGCCCCTAGAATGCCAGGGCAGTATAACTACCCCACAAGTGACCCCATTTTGGAAAGAAGAGACCCCAAGGTATTCGCTGATGGGCATAGTGAGTTCATGGAACTTTTTATTTTTTGTCACAAGTTAGTGGAATATGAGACTTTGTATGAAAAAAAAAAATAAAATAAAAATAAGCATTTTCCACTAACTTGTGACAAAAAATAAAAAATTCTAGGAACTCACCATGCCCCTCACGGAATACCTTGGGGTGTCTTCTTTCCAAAATGGGGTCACTTGTGGGGTAGTTATACTGCCCTGGCATTTTCCAGGGGCCCTAATGTGTGGTAAGTAGGTAAATGACCTGTGAAATCCTAAAGGTGCTCTTTGGAATATGGGCCCCTTTGCCCACCTAGGCTGCAAAAAAGTGTCACACATGTGGTATCGCCGTATTCAGGAGAAGTTGGGGAATGTGTTTTGGGGTGTCATTTTACATATACCCATGCTAGGTGAGAGAAATATCTTGGCAAAAGACAACTTTTCCCATTTTTTTATACAAAGTTGGCATTTGACCAAGATATTTCTCTCACCCAGCATGGGTATATGTAAAATGACACCCCAAAACACATTCCCCAACTTCTCCTGAGTACGGCGATACCAGATGTGTGACACTTTTTTGCAGCCTAGATGCGCAAAGGTGCCCAAATTCCTTTTAGGAGGGCATTTTTAGGACATTTGGATACCAGACTTCTTCTCACGCTTTGGGGCCCCTAGAATGCCAGGGCAGTATAAATACCCCACATGTGACCCCATTTTGGAAAGAAGACACCCCAAGGTATTCAATGAGGGGCATGGCGAGTTCATAGAATTTTTTTTTTTTTGGCACAAGTTAGCGGAAATTGATATTTTTAATTTTTTTCTCACAAAGTCTCCCGTTCCGCTAACTTGGGACAAAAATTTCAATCTTTCATGGACTCAATATGCCCCTCACGGAATACCTGGGGGTGTCTTCTTTCCGAAATGGGGTCACATGTGGGGTATTTATACTGCCCTGGCATTCTAGGGGCCCTAAAGCGTGAGAAGAAGTCTGGAATATAAATGTCTAAAAAATTTTACGCATTTGGATTCCGTGAGGGGTATGGTGAGTTCATGTGAGATTTTATTTTTTGACACAAGTTAGTGGAATATGAGACTTTGTAAGAAAAAAAAAAAATAATTCCGCTAACTTGGGCCAAAAAAATATCTGAATGGAGCCTTACAGAGGGGTGATCAATGACAGGGGGGTTGATCAATGACAGGGGGGTTGATCAATGACAGGGGGGTTGATCAATGACAGGGGGGTGATCAATGACAGGGGGGTGATCAGGGAGTCTATATGGGGTGATAACCACAGTCATTGATCACGCCCGTGTAAGGCTTCATTCAGACGTCCGGATGCGTTTTGCGGATCCGATCCATCTATCAGTGCATCCGTAAAAATCATGCGGACATCTGAATGGAGCTTTACAGGGGGGTAATCAATGACAGGGGGGTAATCAATGACAGGGGGGTAATCAATGACAGGGGGGTGATCAGGGAGTCTATATGGGGTGATCACCACAGTCATTGATCATGCCCCTGTAAGGCTTCATTCAGACGTCCGGATGCGTTTTGCGGATCCGATCCATCTATCAGTGCATCCGTAAAAATCATGCGGACATCTGAATGGAGCTTTACAGGGGGGTAATCAATGACAGGGGGGTAATCAATGACAGGGGGGTGATCAGGGAGTCTATATGGGGTGATCCCCACAGTCATTGATCACGCCCCTGTAAGGCTTCATTCAGACGTCCGGATGCGTTTTGCGGATCCGATCCATCTATCAGTGCATCCGTAAAAATCATGCGGACATCTGAATGGAGCTTTACAGGGGGGTAATCAATGACAGGGGGGTGATCACCACAGTCATTGATCATGCCCCTGTAAGGCTTCATTCAGACGACCGGATGCGTTTTGCGGATGCGATCCATGTATCAGTGCATCCGTAAAAATCATGCGGACATCTGAATGGAGCTTTACAGGGGGGTGATCAGGGAGTCTATATGGGGTGATCACCACAGTCATTGATCACGCCCCTGTAAGGCTTCATTCAGACGTCCGGATGCGTTTTGCGGATCCGATCCATCTATCAGTGGATCCGTAAAAATCATGCGGACGTCTGAATGGAGCTTTACAGGGGGTTGATCAATGACAGGGGGGTAATCAATGACAGGGGGGTGATCAGGGAGTCTATATGGGGTGATCAGGGGTGATTAGGGGTGATCAGGGGCTAATAAGGGGTTAATAAGTGACGGGGGGGGGGGGTGTAGTGTAGTGTAGTGGTGCTTGGTGCTACTTTACTGAGCTACCTGTGTCCTCTGGTGGTCGATCCAAACAAAGGGGACCACCAGAGGACCAGGTAGCAGGTATATTAGACGCTGTTATCAAAACAGCGTCTAATATACCTGTTAGGGGTTAAAAAAAACACATCTCCAACTAGCCAGCGAACGATCGCCGCTGGCAGGCTGGAGATCAACTCTCTTACCTTCCGTTCCTGTGAGCGCGCGCGCCTGTGTGCGCGCGTTCACAGGAAGTCTCGCGTCTCGCGAGATGACGCGTATATGCGTGACTGTGCGCAGGGCTGCCACCTCCGGAACGCGATCCTGCGTTAGGCGGTCCGGAGGTGGTTAAACCTCTGTTAAAAAATGTGTTGTCTGAAGTATAACATACATTATTTCATTAACTAAAGAATAAATCCACTGAATTTATGTTCTAACCAAATCGTGTTTCCAGGAGCTGTGCTGGCGAATATGCTGAACATATTCAAATAATGACATGTGAGCAGAGATGATGTCGCCTAGCAGCAGGGCTTCATGATATGTAATTGACCACTGGCATCAAGCTTTTCTTCCTGTGTAACATTGGTGGTCACCTGGAGATCAACCAAAAGATCAGAGAACTGAGTTTAAAAAAATATATAAATTTATGTAAGTAGCCGGAGTCTAATATTAATAGTAGTCACATGTTTAATATCAGCGAACTGTATTAAAAAGTAGAGGATTTTTAATGGCCTATAAGAACAAAACAAAAATGCAGTTCATGGTATCCAAAGATACAAACTGTATAAGGAGTCATTGTACACTGTACCACAAACTAAACTACTAAGGAAATCCCCAGCACATCCTGCATCCCACTTCCGGAATCTCTTTCTTTGAATGTTGTATCTTTATCTTCCATCGGTCAATTTACTACAAATACTTCTTTCACCTCATACCCGCACAGGCCATCTCATCGCATCCACAAACGCAATAGTTTCCTCTCTTGGCAAGCATCTAGTTCTATAGAAATGTTGCGGAAGAGTTCTGCATTATGTAAATCAGAGGTCTTGCCTTAGGGCATCTGTGCAGCCAGAAGCAGTGATGTGAATGTTTAACAGCCTGTTGCTTTTTCACTTGTATAATAAGATTAATTTGGTATTTCATGAAACTATTGATCTATATGAGTTACTATTCAGAATGAACATAATATAATGATAGTCGGTGTGACTGGTGCCAAAGAGAAATGGTGTTTGCTTGATTTTTTTATTATAAAAGTAATGCATCCATTAGCAGATTTATAGGCATTAGGCCTCATGCACACGACCGTTGTGTGTTTTGTGGTCCGCAAAACACGGATGGCGTCCATGTGCGTTCCGCAATTTGCGGAAGGCACGAACAGACAATAATATAACTGCCTATTCTTGTTCCCAAAAAGCGGACAACAATAGGGCAGGTTATATATTTTTTGCGGACCACGAAACGGAGCAACGGATGCGGACAGCACACGGAGTGCTGTCCACATCTTTTGCGGACCCATTGAAGTGAATGGGTCCGCATCCGAGCGGCCAAAACTGCGGCTCAGATGCGGACCAAAACAACGGCCGTGTGCATGAGGCCTTACTTTAGTAGGTCCAAAAAAAAACTAAATCTGGATTGATGTTTGCAGGGTGCTCACTCTAGATTGAGATCAATTATTTTAGCTATCCCAGGAATGCAGGCAGGTTTTAAAGAAAATGTGGCCCTAGGAAGCAAGCAAAATGGGGCCCCAATGCTCGGCACTGTTACACAGGTTTGTACATATTACCCAAATTACAGAAATACTGTGATACGATGCCAAATAACACTTCCATAAAATACAGCCATTTAGGACCAAAATAAAACTACTGTTTAGTGTCTAAATTATAGGGCACTCCAATGTTTTATTAATGAAAAGTTAATGGGAAAGTCCCTGGTGGTCTGGGGGAGTGAAGAAGTTACTTGTTTGAGTTGAGACTAACCCTTATTTTTATCCCTATTCTATGTTGTTCCCCTTTTGATATGTTCTTAAAGTTGCTCCTGTCTGCTCTCCATGTTGCACTGTATGTTTGGATGTGGATGGCTGGGGATTGTACGTTGTCCCTGCCAGTATCTCTGGGCATCAGAAAATATACTGCATCAGTCAAATGTTTGGGCACCCCTTTTCATTCCATGGTTTTTATTTTCTTGTTTTATTTTCTACATTGTGTATTCATATTGAAGACATGAGAATGGTGAAGGAACGAACCCATATGAAATTAAGTAGTAAACAGTGTTAAACACATTGGGGGAGATTTATCCAACTGGTGTAAAGTAAAACTGGCTTAGTTGCCCATAGCAACCAATCAGATTCCACCTTTCGTTTTTCACAGCTCCTTTGGAAAATGAAAGGTGGAATCTGATTGGATGCTATGAGCAACTAAGCCAGTTTTACTTTACACCAGTTTGATAAATCTCCCCCAATATGTCTTAGATTTTAGATTCTTCAAAGTATCCCCCTTTTGCTCTGATGACAGCTTTGCACACTCTTTGCATTCTCTCAATCATCTTCATGAAGTAGTCGCCTTGAATGGTTTTCCAACCGTCTTGAAGGAATTCCCAGAGAAGCTGAGCAATTTTTGGATGCTTTTCCTTCAGTTCCAACTAATCCCAAACCATCTCAATTGGCTTAGGCCTCTTTCACACGGGCGTTGCGGGAAAATGTGCGGGTGCGTTACGTGAACACCCGCGATTTTTCCGCGCGAGTGCAAAACATTGTAATGCGTCCGCACTTGCTTGCCGATGCTTGCGATTTTCACGCAACCCCATTCACTTCTATGGGGCCTGCGTTGCATGAAAAACGCAGAATATAGAGCATGCTGCGATTTTCACGCAACGCACAAGTGATGCGTGAAAATCACCGCTCATGTGCACAGCCCCATAGAAATGAATGGGTCGGTATTCAGTGCGGGTGCAATGTTTTCAACTCACGCATCGCATCCGCGCGGAATACTCGCCCGTGTGAAAGGGGCCTTAATGAAGGGGTGATTGCAGAGACTATCTGATGCAACACTCCATCACTTCTTGGTCTTTATCAAGTGCCAGACACTAATAATGAAAAATAAACATGGACCCAAAGTCATATAATAATGCATAAATATACTAGCTCATCATTAAAAAATAACATAAAACAGTGGGAAATGTAGTGAGAACTGTATACTAACAGTATAAGCAGAGAGATACTCCTGAGCAAATGAAGTGCAAAAGTCACAAACAATATAGTAAGGGCATCAGTCCGCAAGCATTATATGCAAAATGTGTCAGGTGTGGTGGGTCTCCTGTACATTATTTATTATTGTTCCTGTCCTGTTTGGGTGCAATCATTATACTGTGACCCTGTCAACTGATGCCCTTATGATTGTCTGTGACTTTTGCACTTAAGAAGGCTGAAATATTTTAAAATAAGTCTATAAGCAGGAAAAGTTATAAAATGATAAAATGAGCAATACTTTCACTTCAGATTTGCTGTCTGGTCCCTGGTGTCTGAAAGAGATGACATCCCCTTCTACTTCATGTCGCTGCTACAGCCAATCACTGCTGTCGCGGTCCTGTCTGTATAAATGGCCTGTGACCGCTCAGGCCGGTGATTGGCTGTAGCAAAGGTGTTAAGAGGAGCAGGACATCATCATTTTCAGACAGCGGGGATCAAACTGTCGCCACTGAATAAGTGGGTCATTTATAAGGTGACTATAGTTTCATTTTATAACGTTTCATTAAAATGACTGTCTATGACTATTTATTGGTGAGCAGTAGCTCTCTGAATGACAGAACAACATTGTACCATCTGCTAGACAATACAACATTCAGTACCCACAGAACATTTTCTCCATACACATGCATTACACTGCACTGCAAACATACTGTACATGCAAAACACGCAAAAACAGAAATATATACAGTACAGACCAAAAGTTTGGACACACTTCTCATTCAAAGAGTTTTCTTTATTTTCCTGACTATGAAGGCATCAAAACTATGAATTAACACATGTGGAATTATATACATAACAAACAAGTGTGAAACAACTGAAAATATGTCATTTTCTAGGTTCTTCAAAGTAGCCACCTTTTGCTTTGATTATTGCTTTGCACACTCTTGGCATTCTCTCGATGAGCTTCAAGAGGTAGTCCCCTGAAATGGTCTTCCAACAGTCTTGAAGGAGTTCCCAGAGATGCTTAGCACTTGTTGGCCCTTTTGCCCTCACTCTGCGGTCCAGCTCACCCCAAACCATCTCGATTGGGTTCAGGTCCGGTGACTGTGGAGGCCAGGTCATCTGGCGCAGCACCCCATCACTCTCCTTGTTGTTATGTATATAATTCCACATGTGTTAATTCATAGTTTTGATGCCTTCAGTGTGAATCTACAATTTTCATAGTCATGAAAATAAAGAAAACTCTTTGAATGAGAAGGTGTGTCCAAACTTTTGGTCTGTACTGTATATCTACACACATGCATCTATCTAGCACTCTCACATGCCTCCAATCTATCCCCAACTCTGTCACCCGACTAATCCACCTATCCCCCCATTACTCTCCTGTCTCCTCTCTGTCAATCCCTTTACTGGCTCCCCGTTGCCCAGAGAATCCAGTAGTGATGAGCGGGAGATGCCATATTCGATTTCGCAATATTTTGCGAATATTCAATTGAATATTCTTTTATATTCGTCGATATCGAATATTCGTCATTATTCTATTTATCGTGAATAATATGCGATTTAAATATTCGCGAATTGCGAGTTTAACTGTATAAGGCAACTTTCCTATTGGTTGGTTATCTAGAATTAATGAAGATAATGAATATAGCGCTATATTCTCTATATTCGTTAATTCTAGCAAGCCAATAGGAAAGTTGCCTATGGACAGCTCTAAGTTGGATTCGCAATACGAGAATATTACTTTGCTTTTTTTTGCAATAAATAGAACAATGACTCATTATCCTATTTATTGCAAAAAATAGCCAAAGTAATATTCTCGTATTGCGAATCCAACTTAGAGCTGTCCATAGGCAACTTTCCTATTGGCTTGCTAGAATTAATGAATATAGAGAATATAGCGCTATATTCGTTAACTTCGTTATTTGTATTTTACGAAATATTCGCTATATTGCTATATATTCTTGTTTTAGAATATGACGAATATTCTAAAAAACGAAGTTATAGCAATATAGCGAATATATTCGTTATTTTGAATATTCGTCTTTTTTTTTTCAATGTGCACTGTTATTCCACTTTAGCATACTCCTCCCCGACAAGCGTCCCCGTCACCATGGGAACGCCTGTGGGTTAGAATATACCATCGGATCTGAGTTTTCACGATCGCAGGGAAAACTCAGATCCGATAGTATATTCTAATCCACAGGCGTTCCCATGGTGACAGGGACGCTTGTCGGGGAGGAGTATGCTAACAACTGTACAGATTGGGAAAAAAAATGTGAATATTCTAAATAACGAATATATTTGCTATATTGCTATATATTATTTTTTTTTAATATTCGTCAATTTTTTTTCCATATGAAAACATGATTCCTTCCTGCTTAAGTTGCTTGTGGGCCAATGACTCATTGGCCCACAAGCAAGAATCAGTGAGGAATCATGTTTTCAGATGTTAAAAAAGGAATATTAGATATAGCGAATATATAGCACTATATTAGAAATATTTGCGAATAAGCAAAGTTGCGATATTCGTGATAAATATTCGCCATTCAAATATTCGCGCTCAACACTTGAATCCAGTACAAAACACTTACTGTGACATAGAAGGCCGTTCTCAACCTGTCCCCGCCATACATCTGTGACCTGATCTCCTAATACCTTCGTAAATGCAATCTCCGATCCTCACAAGGCCTCCTTCTCTACATATCCTCTTCCCACAATAGCCTCCAAGATTTTTCCCGTGCAGCCTCCGTACTCTGGAACCCTCTACCACAACAAATTAAACGTTCACCTACCGTGGAAACCTTTAAATGAAACCTGGAAACCCACCCTTCAGAAAAGCCTCCAACCTACAATAATCCTGCTGTCACTATACCGCCATAGCCAGCTTTGCCCTTACTGTATCCTTCTCCCATCCCTCGTAGATTGTAAGACCTTGCAGGCAGGGTCCTTTCTCCTTCTGTGCCAGTTTATAACTCGTCTTGTTCATGCCTATTTTATTATGTATGTACACCCCTTATCATATGTACAGCACCATGGAACAAACGGTGTTTTAACAAAAAATTATAATAATACATACTTACCTAATTATAAATACATACACACTGATACATAGATATACACATAGGAACATATATGTCTTCACATGCGACTTCCATGTGATATCTTACCTTATGATTACAGGTCCCCATGATGATGGCCCATGTACTTGAACCCCCCTCAAGTAGCCGAACAGGAATCACAGTAATGTGACTGTGACATTAAGGATTTTCTGGGTGTTTAATAATCATGACTTGAGGAGGACGCTGTGCTCTGGTGAGCGTTGCAGCCTCTTTTCAGCTTGCCATGCACAGTGTCATTCATTGGATAGCAGCAATGCTTGGTATTGCAGCTCAGCCTCATTCACTTGAACTGGACTGAACTGTGCCTACACCATGTGACCAATGAACAGAGAGTTGCCCCCGCCCCCCGTCAGTCTGACATTGAGGACCTATGTAGTGCATGTCCTGTTCCCCATAATACCTGCTGCCTCTACTACCAGGGCCGTCTTTAATACTGATTGGACCCTGGGCAAGAATTTACTTGGGCCCCCTGGATCCCGCCTTCCCACACCCTAGCGTGCAATCATGCTCTCCTCCACAACACACACACAAAAAAAATCCACACACCTCGTAGAGTAGTAAACTTTAATAATGATGAGTGGCCACTAGAGGTGTTCCTGGGCAGTAATGTAAATACTGCCTTTTTTTCTGAAAAGGCAGTGTTAACATTAAAAAGCTTGCAGAGACATGCTATAGCCACCAGAACTACTACGTTTAGCTGTTGTGGTTCTGGTGACTATAGTGTCCCTTAATATAGAGAAGGAAAAAAAGAATCAGCACAAAAGTATCAGATTGGGTCACTGTCACTAGTGGAGTACCTCAGGGGTCAGTATTGGGCCCTATTCTCTACAATATATTTATTAATGATCTTGTAGAAGGCTTGCATAGTAAAATATAAATTTTCGCAGATGACACTAAACTGTGTAAAGTAATTGACACTGAAGAGGACAGTATACTACTACAGAGGGATCTGGATAGACTAGATGCTTGGGCAGAGAAGTGGCAGATGAGGTTTAACACTGACAAATGTAAGGTTATGCACATGGGAAGGAATAATGTAAATCACCCGTGCCCCCATAGATGACCCGACAGTGCCCCCCAATAATGTGCGAGTAAGATGTGCCCCCATAGATACCCCCAATAATGTGCCAGTAACAAGTGCCCCCATAGATGCCCCCCAATCATGTGCCAGTAACAAGTGCCCCCATAGATGCCCCCCAATCATGTGCCAGTAACAGGTGCCCCCATAGATGCCCCCCAATCATGTGCCCGTAAGTAGTACCATATAAAAAAATAAACACTTATACTTACCTCCATCAGGCTGGCAGTGATGCAATGCAGGCCTCTTCCGGCCTGTGTCCCGTGCTGTACGGCTCAGGTGGCGCGATGACGTCATCGCGCCCCCTGCACCAACCTCTGATAGGCTGCAGGCCTAGTGCCTGCAGCCTATCAGAGGAACAGGGAAAGGGAGACGCCTCTCCCTCCCCTGCCGCAGCACATCAATCTGTATCGCTGTCCTGAGGACGGCGATACAGATGACTAAGGAGATGAGCGCTTCCACAATGGAAGCGCTCATCTCCCTGTGCCCTGCCACCGCCCCCACTTGTCACCAGGGCCGCGCCGCCTGGGCCCATCGCCTCACTTTGCCTAATTGGCGGTGCGGCCCTGCTAGCGCCCCCTGGATTTTGCACCCGGGTCAACGGCCTCCACACACTACGCCACTGGCCAGCGGGGCTCAAGAGGCAGCCTCCTTGGGCCCCCAAGGAGCAACTGGGCCCGGGGCAGCTGCACCTTTTGCCCCGCGTTAAAGACGGCCCTGTCTACTACACCTACTACACAACTAGCATGTGTTCAATTTCCTCCATTCTTGTGCCCACTGGATCCCTGAGCACCCAAGGAGAGGGACAACAGAGCAGTATGGAGAAGGCAACGAAATATACAAAAGCCATCATGTGAAGAGCTATAGGTGCCCCAATGTGTAGGCAAGTAGAATACGCCCTGCGCAACTGCAAAGGTTGCACACCCCTAAGGCTGGCCCTGAATCTGCTCAGCTCCTCCTGCTCTATAACATGCTGCCTTGCACATTGCAATGTTTTTTTAATGGTGACAGGTTCTCCTTTAGTAACTATGAACAATGAATATGTAGACCACAACATACACATGAACACACACTCACAGTACTATGATTAGAAAAAAAACTTGCTACATCCTATCACACAAACAAAAGAAGGAACAATACAATAAAATGATCTGCACCCCTGACTCATCTATAAGACCAGACAGACAAAAGTTGGGCTGAAGTTATGGTTTTCTTTATTTTTTAACACACGGTTGGTGAACTTGCTCACTTCAGAAGTTCCATAGAACTGAAACGAGAGAGCCATGCATGGTGGCGTGACATAGGATCTCATTTTTCAGATAGGAGCAAATGATCAGGTCCCAGAGGTGGGATCCACATGTATCAGACATTTATGACATATCCTGTAAATATGCCATACAAGTCCACATTAAAATACCGCTTTAATCACACAAAAGCAGATGTAACGGACAAAACTAAGGGAAAACTGGAAGAAAAGTGTTTTATTTGAATGTACATCATGTGTATCATGACATGTAAAGATTCAAAAAACTGATTATACAGAGCTAATACATGATTGGGTTGGATTGTTAGAGGGAAAACTGATGCCTGCAGTATCAAAATGAAATGGGAAATATGTTGCTTATAATACAATTAAGCAGTTTTGCAAAAGAATTAATAAAAAAAAGCATATTGAAAATGATTAAAAAAACATTTTATGTACCTTTATCATCTATCCTTACGGTTCAAAATTGGATGTGCTGAATTACATTCGGTGACCACAAGATGGCAGTCCTAGACAAAATCATCTTTTAAGATCAAGACTGCTTTAATAGTCCTGCTTCTCCATAACAATGAATATTTCTCATTTCTCCTACTGCTGTTTACTGGCGCTACTATACATACTAAGGGCATGTTCAAAGGGTCATAACAAACAACTAACAAGCATAAATCACATTTTATGACTGTATTATTACATTTAACACTCAGACAAGTAGAGGGTCATACCTCTCTTAGAATGTCCAGGAGGCTCCTGGAAAAGGGGGAGACCCCCCCCCCCCTTCCTTCCCGGACTCCCACAAGAGCTGGAAAATCTCAGTGGATCGCATGCAGGGATGTTTTGTCCTGGGAAGCAGCCCTCCATGTGAGATTACTGTACACAGTGTCAGGATACTTCAGCCCCCATAGTGCTCTGAAGGGGCATGGATGTCATGGAAATGAGTGTGATGTTCCACAAAAGGGTCCATGCCATTCAAGAAGGGTAATGTTGGCCATATTGCTCATAATCAAATTTTGCCTGTATCATTTAGCACAAAATGTTGCATATTAGGCCACCACCCTTTCCTTTGAAGCTACACCCTGTCCCATTAAGCCCCACTCTCTTGTTGGATATGGCGCAAATAATTACTTAACAGCTACATGCACCAATTTGCACCATATTTTGCCTATTTTCAGGGTCTCATAGCAATGAATGAAGAGGATGCTATGAATGCAGAACACCTTTCTATTCATGGCTGGGCCCCGTTCTTGTAAAAAGGAGGTGATCCCAGAGGTGGAACACGTACCTATTGGACATTTATAGCATATCAATGTCCAAATGAGAACACCCCTTTAAACATCTTAGGAGCATAAAGAATAAAATGTGTTTATTTATGAGGCAATTTAGTCAAATTTTCATAAATTCTTGTTATCCACCAAATCTAAATGGTAACCGCTTCAAGTAGCTCTGGGTAAAATTCTATCCTCCAACCATTAGAGGGAGTTTTAGCTCCATTTATTTCATACATACTATAGTTACCATACATTATTTTAATCTTTATAGTCAGTGTACCTGCTTTTGAAATGTAATATTTCCAATATCTGATCAAGTGCAGATGCCATCTTTGTGATGACACAATTTATATAGAATTCTTGTTTTTTTAGAAGTATTTTTGTTAAGTTGGATTCTCTTAACTTAAAATGTGCTACATCCTATCACACAAACAAAAGAAGGAACAATACTGTTCTGTCTTTATGCACGTTCATACAGTGTGCAGTCTGACATTCAGCATAAACCATTCCTGTCTTCCAAATAAGAGGACTGTTTTCTGTAGTCTAACTTGTTTATTGGTCAACAGCAGTGATGGACGAACATCGGCCGGGACGGTTCGCGGACGCGATCAAATGTTCGCAAACCGCAAGTTCGCGGCAGGCCCCATTCACTTTAATTGCAGGCGAACCTGAAAAACCTTCAGCTCATATTTGCAGCCACCAAATACTTAGTAGAAGTGTACAAATAGTCCCACAACATGAACAGTGACATACTAGAGGGGGATCAATGACAAAAATTCCAACAAAAAATATGTATCTTAATCAGGGGACATTTTAATGCATCTTAAAGGGAAATTCTCTGAAATGTGCCCAGTACGAGCCTTATAAATTAGGCATTCACCTGACATAAAAGAAATTCTGATTATGTGGCTCGAGGTACATTATGCGGTCAATAGATAAAAATTTTACTGTAGGCCACTGGACTACAGGCCCCAAACATTAGGCATTCACATGACAGATCAAGTGATTATGTGGCTGGGGGTATATTACAGTACACGGTCAATCGATATCAATTTTACTGCAGGCCAGTAAAAATACAGGTCAAATACATATGTTTAAAAGAACAAAAAATATAAAATTGGATTAAAAACATGGCTAACGAAATCCCCCCTCTTGAAAAAACTCCTAATGATTATAGTTGAAATTCGATAACACGTGGTCGTCACTGGTGTTGAATTCCTCAGAGGCCGCAACAATTATTAAATTCAGCGTACATAAAAGAACAAGTAAGTATGTGGCTGGAGGTACGTAGATTACACAGTCATTGGATATCAATTTTCCAGCAGGCCAGTGTACTACAGGTCCCAAAAATTATGCATTCAGCGTGCATAAAAGAACAAGTAGGTAAGTGGCTGAAGGTAGATTACACGGTCATTGGATATCAATTTCCAGCAGGCCAGTGTACTACAGGTCCCAAAAATTATGCATTCAGCGTGCATAAAAGAACAAGTAAGTAAGTGGCTGAAGGTAGATTACACGGTCATTGGATATCAATTTTCCAGCAGGCCAGTGTACTACAGGCCCCAAAAATTATGCATTCAGCGGACATAAAAGATCAAGTAAGTAAGTGGCCGAAGGTAGATTACACGGTCAATGGATATCAATTTTTCAGCAGGCCAGTGTACTACAGGCCCCAAAAATTATGAATTTAGCATGCATACTAACATTCAGCATACATACATACATACAGCATCTACTAACCTACCTAAACCTGATGTCTGCCTCTTGGTGTGCAACACCGTCATCACTCCTAGGCAGCACGCCCGCTGTCTCGGGGTGACTTTTGACACTGATCTTTCTTTCACCCTCTATATTCAATCTCTCTCCCGCTCATGTCGCCTGCACCTCAAAAACATCTCTAATATCCGCCCCTTTCTCACTATGGAAACAACAAAAACTCTCATTGTTGCCCTGATCCACTCCCGCCTTGATTACTGCAACTCACTGTTAATTGGACTCCCCCTCACCAGACTCTCCCCTCTCCAATCAATTCTTAATGCAGAAGCCAGGGTCACCTATCTGTCCAACCGCTACTCTGATGCCTCTGCCCTGTGTCAGTCATTGCACTGGCTACCCATACACTATAGAATCCAATTCAAACTGCTCGTCCTCACCCACAAAGCCCTCCACAGTGCTGCACCACCCTACATCTCTTCCCTCATCTCTGTCTACCACCCTACCCATGCTCTCCGTTCAGCCAATGACTTATGACTAGGGTTGAGTGAACCCGAACTGTAAAGTTTGGGTTCGTACCGAACTTTAGGATTTTTGGTCCCCGGACCCGAACCCGAAGAGCAGCCAATCAACAAGCGTTTTACTCTTGTGCCCTTAGAAGCCATCACAGCCATGCCTACTAATGGCATGGCTGTGATTGGCCAGTGCAACATGTGACCTAGCCTCTATATAAGCTGATGTCATGTAGCGCTGCACGTCACTCTGCCCTGATTAGTGTAGGGATAGGATGCTGCTGCTGTGAAGGAGAGAATAGGAAAGAATCTTTAATCTGAAGTGCTTGTTAAGTCAGCGATCTACATAGATTTAGTTTTGTGGGTGCAGTGCACAATCTTTTTACCCTGCCGTGAGCCCAGTGACACAGAAAAATTACTTTTATCCTTCTGTTAGTTAGGTGGGCAGCGGCGGCCATTTTATGCAAGCTCAGTGCACCAGCACAGAATATGTGCATTTGTGACATTCAAATACAAGCTTGAAATACTGCAATAATAATCTGGGTTTAAAAAAAAATACCATTTTTGGCAATATCCTACATCTGGTGCCTTTGCAGCATTTGTCAGTGTGAAATACAAGCTTGCAATACTTCAAAAATGTTCTGGATTTAAAAAATCACCCATTTTTTGCAAGACCCTACATCTGGGGTCTTTGCAGCATTTGTCAGTGTGAAAGACAAGCTTGCAATACTTTAATAATTTTCTGGGTTTAAAAAAATCACCCATTTTTTTGCAAGACTCTACATCTGGGGCCTTTGCGGCATTTGTCAGTTTGAAAGACAAGCTTGAAATACTTCAATAATTTTCTGGGTTTTAAAAAACACCCATTTTTGGCAATACCCTACATCTGGGGCCTATGCTGCATTTGTTAGTGTGACATACAAGTTAGAAATACTGAAATAATATTCTGGGTTTAAAAAAACACCAATTTTGGCTGCATTTGTCAGTGTGAAATACACTGCGTGCAGAATTATTAGGCAAATGAGTATTTTGACCACATCATCCTCTTTATGCATGTTGTCTTACTCCAAGCTGTATAGGCTCGAAAGCCTACTACCAATTAAGCATATTAGGTGATGTGCATCTCTGTAATGAGAAGGGGTGTGGTCTAATGACATCAACACCCTATATTAGGTGTGCATAATTATTAGGCAACTTCCTTTCCTTTGGCAAAATGGGTCAAAACGCAGCAAGGGACTGAGCACATCAAACACAGCAAGGGACTGAGCACATCAAAGCCAGCTCCAAGGAGTTCCCTGGCGTGGCAGTTCTTCAGACAATGTGCTGACGACAAGACACAAGTGGTTTGCACGCTGTGCAATCAGAGCCTGAAGCAAGGCATAAACGTTCTCAACCTGAGCACAACCTGCATGACCAGGCATCTAAGTGTAAAGCACGAGCTGCAGTGGAGTAGACACCTCAAAAACAAAGAAAGGTCTCTGGCTCCTCCTGCTTCCTCTTCTGCTGCAGTCTCGGCCTCTTCATCCACCTCTGGAGTGACAGTGGCACCTATCATCCTGCAAACAGAGGATCTGCCAGCAACACCACCACCTGGGTCACCAAGCATCTCCACAATGTCCCACGGAAGCGTTCAGCTCTCCATCTCCCAAACACTGTAACGGAAGAGGAAGTACCCCCCTACCTACCTGCGATCTCTGGCCCTGAATGCCAGCATTTCAGAATTTCTGGACTTTGAAATGCTGTGATTCGATTTGGTGGAGACGGGAGTTTTAAAAGCCTTATGGCGGTGGCTGTCCCACAGTATGTCGTGCCACTACTTTTCCAGGCGAACCATCCCTTCCCTGCACAACCAACTGGGGGACAAATTCAGGTATGCACTGCGCAACGCCATCTGTGGCAAGGTCCACCTAACTACGGATACGTGGACCAGTAAGCACGGTCAGGGACCTAGTAGACCGATAAAAAAATGTCACTAATTTGTCTGTTACATATTCGGGTGAAATTCACCAATTTTTGGGTGTGATATACCCCTGCTCTACCTAGTAGACAGGTAAAAACATTTTACTAATTATTCTGTTACATTCTCGGGTGAAATTCTCAAATTTTTGGCTGTGATATACCCCTGCTATACCTAGTACACAGGTAAAAACATTTCACTAATTTGTCTGTTACATTTTCGGGTGAAATTCACCAATTTTTTTGCTTTGATATACCCCTGCTTTACCTAGTAGACAGGTAAAAACATTTCACTAATTTGTCTGTTACATTTTTGGGTGACATTTGACCATTTTTGCTGTGATTAAACCTCTGCTCTGCATAGGTGACAGGGACATACATTTAAAAAAATCATCTGTTAGGGTTGGTTCACACTAGCGTTATGGAGTCCATTATGGCTTTCCGTTATAACAGGGTTATAACGAAATCCATAGGATAGAATGCAAAACGGAAGCCTTTAAGAGGCATTCCGTTTTGCTCCGTCCTAATAGAAGTCTATGGGAAAACATAACGGATCCGTCTGGGTCCCGTTATGCAAGACAGAAAACAAAGTCCTGTCGACAGGACTTTGTTTTCGGTCTTGCATAACGGGAACCAAACGGATCCGTATTGATTCCCATAGACTTCTATTAGGACGGAGAGCAAACGGAATGCCTTTTAAAGGCATCCGTTTTGCATTCCGTCATAATGCAAGTCTATGGGCAGCAAAACGGATCCGTCTTTCCGTCTTATGGATTCCATTATGTTCCGTTATAACCCTGTTATAACGGAAAGCCATAACGGACTCCATAACGCTAGTGTGAACTCACCCTAACATTGTCAGGTGATATTTTACCAATTTTGCCGTATACAAACCCCTGCTCTGCATAGGTGACAAGGAATTACATTTCAAAAATTGATGCGCGCCACCTCCTTTACTTGTAAGCTTCGGCTTCAATAATTTGTCCCACTTTTCCGCTCGATCAACATTTAATTTCATCCATTGACCTCCCTTGGATGTGGTATCTCTTTCTCACGCTCCCTCTCCGGCGTGGAACCCTGATTCGCCGATAACTGTGATCAACATGGTAGGCACAGAAAATAATATTGAAAGTTGATGTATTATTTATCGTCACTACCTCCCCGAGTCGGGAGTGGGTAATTGCCGCGCGCCCCCTACTTAACTTAGAAGCTTCAGCTTCAATACTTTGTCCCACATTTCCGCTCGATCACATTGAATTTCATCCATTGACCTCCCTTGGATGTAGTATCCCTTGCTGATGCTCCCTCTCCGACGTGGAATCCTGATTCGCCGCTACCCGTGATCACCATGGTAGGCGCAGAAAAGAACATCGAAAGTTGATAGAGAAGATATCCAATTGAATCGTGAACATCACAGGGACGTGCGACTTGGTGGGTGTCACACCGGTGACAGGTTTTAGAAGGTCTGAAAGATTATCTGCACATTAGTGATCTGCACATTAGTTCTCCCCTACTACATCCGTGACAGCACACGCCTACACGTACTGACTGATGGGTCTGCCCCCTTTAACTTCTGGGTCTCCAAATTGGGCACATGGCCTGAGCTTGCGCTTTACACCTTGGAGGTGCTGACCTGCCCTTCAGCCAGTGTATTGTCTGAACGTTTGTTTAGCACAAATGGAGGGGGTTATCACAGGTTATATTTACCAATGTTTTGGGGTGTACCCTAATTTAAACAAAAAAATAATAATTAAAACAAAAAAACTGTGTAGGCTACCTCCTCCTCCGCCGCTTCCACCTCCACCGCCACATCCACTGCCTCCTCAGCCTCCTACTCCATATGGACCTCGTCCTCCTAGATCAAGATTATTATTTTTTATTTTTACGTATTTTATGTTATTTAAAGTCATTTCCCTATCCACATTTGTTTGCAGAGCACTTGCCATGCTCTTAACCACATTCTGCTGCCATTTGCAGCCCTCTAGCCCGTTCCATGAAATTTTTAGAGCCATTTTAGTGCTCAAAAGTTCGGGTCCCCATTGACTTCAATGGGGTTCGGGTTTGGGGTCAAGTTCGGATCCCGAACTCAAACTTTTTTGTGAAGTTCGGACGAATCCGTGTCCGCTCAACTCTACTTACGACTGACCTCCACAAAAATCCGAACCTCTCTCTCCCGGCTCCAAGATTTTTCCCGAGCTGCACCGGTTCTCTGGAATGCCCTATCCCAAGAAATCAGGCTTAATCACAACATCCACAGTTTTAAGCGTTCACTAAAAACACATCTTTTCAGGGTGGCCTATCACCTCCCTTGATCTAACCTCCCATAGCCCATTTATCATTCCCTGAAGCTGAGCCTCCACTGCACCTAGAAGCACTTCGGATATTGGCTGCTGACCGGCTCATGTGGCTTTATATCTGCTCCCCTATTCTTCTAAGATGGCTGGACTATCGTACATAACAAGCACTTCTACCTTTTGTGTCACACCTATCCCCTCATAGATTGTAAGCTCTTGCAAGCAGTGCCCTCATTCCTCTTGTTGTAATAATCGACTTGTCTGTTGCTATGTTATTTATGACTGTTTGTACAGGGAGTGCAGAATTATTAGGCAAGTTGTATTTTTGAGGATTAATTTTATTATTGAACAACAACCATGTTCTCAATGAACCCAAAAAACTCATTAATATCAAAGCTGAATATTTTTGGAAGTAGTTTTTAGTTTGTTTTTAGTTTTAGCTATTTTAGGGGGATATCTGTGTGTGCAGGTGACTATTACTGTGCATAATTATTAGGCAACTTAACAAAAAACAAATATATACTTATTTCAATTATTTATTTTTACCAGTGAAACCAATATAACATCTCAACATTCACAAATATACATTTCTGACATTTAAAAACAAAACAAAAACAAATCAGTGACCAATATAGCCACCTTTCTTTGCAAGGACACTCAAAAGCCTGCCATCCATGGATTCTGTCAGTGTTTTGATCTGTTCACCATCAACATTGCGTGCAGCAGCAACCACAGCCTCCCAGACACTGTTCAGAGAGGTGTACTGTTTTCCCTCCTTGTAAATCTCACATTTGATGATGGACCACAGGTTCTCAATGGGGTTCAGATCAGGTGAACAAGGAGGCCATGTCATTAGATTTTCTTCTTTTATACCCTTTCTTGCCAGCCACGCTGTGGAGTACTTGGACGCGTGTGCTGGAGCATTGTCCATACCACTGCTTGAAGAAGGTGTCTTCCAGAAACTGGCAGTAGGACTGGGAGTTGAGCTTGACTCCATCCTCAACCCGAAAAGGCCCCACAAGCTCATCTTTGATGATACCAGCCCAAACCAGTACTCCACCTCCACCTTGATGGCGTCTGAGTCGGACTGGAGCTCTCTGCCCTTTACCAATCCAGCCACGGGCCCATCCATCTGGCCCATCAAGACTCACTCTCATTTCATCAGTCCATAAATCCTTAGAAAAATCAGTCTTGAGATATTTCTTGGCCCAGTCTTGACGTTTCAGCTTGTGTGTCTTGTTCAGTGGTGGTCGTCTTTCAGCCTTTCTTACCTTGGCCATGTCTCTGAGTATTGCACACCTTGTGCTTTTGGGCACTCCAGTGATGTTGCAGCTCTGAAATATGGCCAAACTGGTGGCAAGTGGCATCTTGGCAGCTGCACGCTTGACTTTTCTCAGTTCATGGGCAGTTATTTTGCGCCTTGGTTTTTCCACACGCTTCTTGCGACCCTGTTGACTATTTTGAATGAAACGCTTGATTGTTCGATGATCACGCTTCAGAAGCTTTGCAATTTTAAGAGTGCTGCATCCCTCTGCAAGATATCTCACTATTTTTGACTTTTCTGAGCCTGTCAAGTCCTTCTTTTGACCCATTTTGCCAAAGGAAAGGAAGTTGCCTAATAATTATGCACACCTAATATAGGGTGTTGATGTCATTAGACCACACCCCTTCTCATTACAGAGATGCACATCACCTAATATGCTTAATTGGTAGTAGGCTTTCGAGCCTATACAGCTTGGAGTAAGACAACATGCATAAAGAGGATGATGTGGTCAAAATACTCATTTGCCTAATAATTCTGCACTCCCTGTACATGAACCCCTGAATTGTAAGGTGCTGCAGAATATGTTAGCGCTATACAAATAAAGATTATTATTATTAGATTATTATTATATAAAAGAACAAGTAAGTGGCTGAAGGTAGATTACACGGTCATTGGATATAAATTTTCCAGCAGGCCAGTGTACTACAGGCCCCCAAAATTATGCATTAAGCGTACATAAAAGAACAAGTATGTATGTGGCTGGAGGTCTATTAGATGGTCAAAGGATATCAATTTTACTGAAGGCAAGTACAAATACAGGTCAAATACATATGTTTAAAAGAACTAAAAATATAAAATTGGATTAAAAACATGGCTAACGAAATCCCCCCTCTTTAAAAAAAACCCTAATGATAATAGTTGAAACACGTGGTCGTCACAGGTGTTGAATTCTTCCAAGGCCCAAAACATTAGGCATTCAACGGACAGAAAAGACCTTTTATGCCGCTGTATTTACCTAAGACAGGGACCAATATTTGTTCTGGGTCGTGGTGGATATTTGTGGGCTGGCATGAGGAAATTCAATTAAACGTGGTCGTCACAGGTGTTGAATTCCTCCGAGATCCATGCCTCAATAATTTTTAAATATGTGAGGTAGTCTACACTGTCGTAAGATAGGCGAGTGCGCTTATCGGTCATGACCCCCCCTGCTGCGCTGAACGTCCTTTTGGACAGGACACTGGACGAGGGGCAAGCCAACAGTTCCATGGCAAATTGTGCCAGCTCTGGCTACAGGTCAAGCCTGCACACCCAGTAGTCCAGGGGTTCCTCGCTTCTCAGAGCATCCACATCGGCCGTTCCGTGAAGCTGGATCTGGAGGGCAGCTCTCGATGGGTTGGCTGCAAGAATGATCTCATATCCAAAGTGACCAACACATCTTCAAACTGCCCTCTTCTTGCATGCGCTGTTGGATTGGTAGCCGCAACTGTTTCTCTGTGAGTGGAAATTCCTCTGCCAGAGCCCGCAAAAGCAGAATGCAGCATTTCTCGAAGCAAGGCATGGAAGTGCTGCATTCTGACAGCCCTCTGTGATGGTGGTAACATGTCCGCCATTTTGTGTTTGTACCGGGGGTCTAAGTACGTTGCCACCCAGTACTGGTCCTTGGCCTTTAAGCTTTTTATACTGGGTCCCTCTTCAAACACTGGAGCATGAAGGCCCCCGATTGCACTAAACTGGAAGCGGTGGAGTGGCCTGGCTCCTGCTCATCATCTAGGATAATGTCGTCCTCAGTCTCCTCCCCCCATCCATGGACAACACCAGGGATTCCAGAAATGTTTAAAGCATGCTCTGGGAAATCATCCAGCATTGCGACTTCCTCATCTTCCTGCTCTTGCTCCTCGACGGCTTGATCAATGACACGACGCAATGCATGCTCCAGAAAGAACGCGTAAGGTACGATGTCACTGATAGCGCCCTGGCTGCGACTGACCAGTTTGATGATCTCAGAAGTCTACCTTTGGAGACTGTTTGGCTTTTGCTGAGGTAGTCTATTTCCTTTGCATGATATCCACGTTGTATCGTGTGAATTATTATGTTCTTGGACCTTTCCAGATTAGGAGCGGTAAAGGCATGTTTGCAGTGATGCCAATCTTTGCAGGGCAGGTAATGTCTGAGCTGTATGGACTACACAGGCTAAAACACAAAAGAGAAACATCCAGATGGAGAACCTGTTGAAACAATGGGATTTGCATTGGTGGTTCGAAGTCACTGTGCGTTGAGCAAATACTTCAGGTCGGATTTCTTCATCGGCATCTGGGTCTACAAACTCTAATATGTCGGATCCGATGTTGCAAGACGTTGAACGGTACAGGGACGCAGGACCCGTAAACCATATTGTGTCTCTAAGGTGGCTTGGTGCGACGGATCTAGTCACGTGGTCCGGAATATTATGCTGTGTAGGTACGTAGTGCCACTGTTTAGTACAAGTGCATCTCATGATCCTTAGCACCCGATTGCAGACGTAGACGTAAAAGCGTCTGATTTTGTTGCAAATATATCCTAGGACTACCTTGCTGTCCGTGTGAAACTCAACTTCCTTGATTTCCAGGTTCATTCCTGAAGATATAAATTCAGCCAGCTGCACTGCAAGCACAGCAGTGCAGAGCTCCAGTCTGGGAATCGTGTGTTCGCGGAGTGGCGCCAGTTTGGTCCAGCTCATGACAAATCCTATATGGCATTGTTCTTTGACGTCTATGGTCTTTAGGTATGCTACGGCAGCGATTGCCTTGACTGAAGCATTACAGAAGATATACAGTCTTTGCATCTTGACTTCAGTTGATGGCACGGGAGCATAGGGTCGTGCCATGTGAAGGGTTGACAAAGCTTCGAGAGACTTCTTCCAACCTGTTCATAGGTCCTTTTTCTCCGCGGGAAGCTGATTATCCCAATCAGACGTATCTGTGGTAAAGTCCCTTAACATCATTTCATTCTTTTATCAGGAAACTACTGTGACATGGCTGGAATATGGAAAGGACGTCCATTTTCAATGTGTTGGTGAGCATACTATTGACTGAGGTCGGCTTGTGTGCTCCTTTTAGACAGACGTCTCCTATGATGACCCATCCTAGGTCGAGTCTCTGGGTGTATGGAGCGTTTTGGGGACCGTTAATTTGTCCTCTAGCCTTATGAACTCGTAGTATGTCTCCATGGGTGTAGGAACCCCCAAAAATCTGGGGGGGACAGCATTTTTGCTCGCCGGGTATATTCTTATTCAGTAAACTGCGGGTTGTTTATATCGTTAAATTTTAAGTGTGTGTGTGTGTGAACCCCCCCACACACACAAACACACACTTACAGTTCTGAAGACTCAGGGGTGCTGACAGGCTTGGCCTCAGGGGTGCTGACAGGCTTGGCCGGGCAGAAGGAGTGTGGGAGACTGTGAGGCCTTTTTCTCCAAGCTGCTCCGGATCAGTGCTCTGGGCAGCTGGGCCCCGGGCTGGAAGTGGGCACAATAAGAAAAATATATTTTTCATTACACCTCAGGTCAGACCACCAATGTTAATCAGACCTCAGCTAACAGCCCCAGTAAGATCCCCAATGTTAATAATACCTCAGATCACACCTCAGCTCAGACCCCAATATGAATGACCCCCAATCAGACCTCAAATAAGAGCCCCATGCCATGCCTCATAGCAGCCCCCAGTGCCTCTCATCAGCCAGTAATAACAGAACCCCCCCAATCATGTGCCAGTAATAACAGACCCCCCCAATTATGTGCCAGTAATAACAGACACCCCCCCCAATCATGTGCCAGTAATAACAGACCCCCCCAATCATGTGCCAGTAATACCAGACAGACCCCCAATCATGTGCCAGTAATACCAGACCGACCCCCAATCATGTGCCAGTAATACCAGACCGACCCCCAATCATGTGCCAGTAATACCAGACCGACCCCCAATCATGTGCCAGTAATACCAGACCCCCCCAATCATGTGCCAGTAATACCAGACCCCCCCATCATGTGCCAGTAATACCAGACCCACCCAATCATGTGGCAGTATTGTAATACCAGACCAGATCCCCCAATCATGTGCCAGTAATACCAGACCCCCCCAATCATGTGCCAGTAATACCAGACCAGACCCCCCAATCATGTGCCAGTAATACCAGACTAGACCCCCCAATCATGTGTCAGTAATACCAGACCAGACCCCCCAATCATGTGCCAGTAATACCAGACCCCCCAATCATGTGCCACTAATACCAGACCCCCCCAATCATGTGCCAGTAATACCAGACCCCCCCAATCATGTGCCAGTAATATCAGACCCCCCAAATCATGTGCCAGTAATACCAGACCCCCCAATCATGTGCCAGTAATACCAGACCCCCGAATCATGTGCCAGTAATACCAGACGATCCAGACCCCCCCCCCCCGCCTCCAGCCATGCCCATGTCCCGCCTCCACCCCTGGTCGCTGTCACACCGCGATCGTTACGCCCCTGAAGAGGCTCATTAGCATATTATAAGTCTTTATTTTAAGAGAACGGCGGCCTGCGGCAGGCAGGGAGTTATAAAACACACTGTTATGTACTGCTCCAAAAGAAGATACAAGCGGCACTTCTGCTCTCAGTGATGCGGTGCGCGTGTCCCGGAGAAGATCCACAGATAGTTGTATAGTAAGGACCAGCACTCGCTCTAATAGTAATTTCAAGTAGATTTAATGGTCACATACAAGTGATAAGTGACGCGTTTCGGCTACTGTGAGCCTTTGTCAAACATAATGGATACAAGTTGCAAACAATTTAAATAGCCCGCGGTGGAGCCGGAAATGACATCAGGTTACCATGACAACGTTGTAAACAGAGGACACAATAATGCAGAGATAATGATTAAACAAGTGGATGAACAGATAACTATGATTGCTTAACAGGGCACCATGCTTTGCAGTGCTACATTCTATTGATCATCTTAATTTTATTATAGTATAATGTTCCATACTGGATGCTAGAAACTGTAGCAAACTTATACAGACGAAAAAAGGAAAAAAAGAACATAATTAATTCTCAGTGCACCATGCTTTACAGTGCCACATTTTGCTAAACCTTATATAATGATGTAAAATACTGAATGCAGCGGTGCTGCAATTTTGCGTGGTAAACTTACGCCCTGATCAAGCACTAAATGACATGGATTGGAGTCAAGTTCTCTGTGAAAGAAAGAAAGAGGGAACATGTTGAAAGGGTTACTGCACACCGTAGCTTACAGAAAACTATTTAAATCATATTCACGATTTAATCCCTTTGGTTCTAGGGTCTGCAGGCGATGAATCCAAAAGGCTTCTCTTTTTTTGAGCATTTTACACCTGTCTCCTCCTCTCCTGGGCAGTGATACGTGCTCTGTTATCTGGAAGCGCGGCTGGGAGATGGCATGTCGGTGTTTCTCAAAATGATATGGGATGGGGAGTAGTAGATTTTTCTTTCTAATGGTAGATTTATGTTTACAGAAATGGTCTTTCATCCTCATGGAGGTCTCACCGACATACACAAGTCCACAGGGACACTTCAAGAGATAGACCACGAAATTGCTATTACAGGTAAAGAAGCCATTTATTTTAAATTTTTCTCCTGTGTATGGGTGGGTGAAGTGTTCTCCTTTAATAGCACTAGAGCAGTGTATGCATTGAAGGCATGGGTATGTCCCATTCTTGGGTGTTGAGAGGGTGGCCTGGCGGAGAGTATGTCTGTCGCTACCTACATCAGCCCTGACTAAGATGTCTCGGATATTTTTACACCTTTTGTAGCATATCATAGGTGGAGATTGAAATTCCGTGACATTGGGGTAAGCTCTGCTGAGAATACTCCAATGTTTATTGAGGATAGTCCTGCATTTATTGACCCAAGGGTGGTATTTCACCACAAAGGGAACTCGTGGCTGTTTATCACTAGTAGTGGTGCTGTCTTTAGGTGGTTTCGCCTGTTGTGTATTTAATAGGTCTTGCGGATAACCTCTGTTACGGAATTTATCTAGCATTTCTTCCTGACGTGCTGTTCTCATATTGGTGTCAGACACTATCCTATTCACTCTCTGTAGTTGTGAATAGGGGAGTGATTTTTTGACTGCAGGAGGATGGTTACTTGTGAAGAGCAGCAGACTGTTGCGGTCAGTTTTCTTGGTGTATAGGTCTGTGTGTATCTGCCCCTTCTCATCCTTTATAACCCATGTTTTAAGGAAATTGATTTTAGACACATCTGAGTGCATGGTGAACTGCAGTTCCTTCCACACAGAGTTGATGTACTGCATGAATTGTTCGAGGGTTCGAATGTCGCCCCGCCACACGCAAATAGGATAGTGTCTGACACCAATATGAAAACAGCACGTCAGGAAGAAATGCTAGATAAATTCCGTAACAGAGGTTATCCGCAAGACCTATTAAATACACAACAGGTGACACCACCTAAAGACAGCTCCACTACTAGTGTTAAACAGCCACGAGTTCCCTTTGTGGTGAAATACCACCCTTGGATCAATAAATCCCCCTATGATATGCTACAAAAGGTGTAAAAATATCCGAGACATCCTAGTCAGGGCTGATGTAGGTAGCGACAGACATACTCTACGCCAGGCCACCCTCTCAACACCCAAGAATGGGACATACCCATGCCTTCAATGCATACACTGCTCTAGTGCTATTAAAGGAGAACACTTCACCCACCCATACACAGGGGAAAAATTTTAAAATAAATGGCTTCTTTACCTGTAATAGCAATTTCGTGGTCTATCTCTTGAAGTGTCCCTGTGGACTTGTGTATGTCGGTGAGACCTCCATGAGGATGAAAGATCGCTTCTGCAAACATAAATCTACCATTAGAAAGAAAAATCTACTACTTCCCATCCCATATCATTTTGAGAAACACCGACATGCCATTTCCCAGCTGCGCTTCCAGATAATAGAGCACGTATCACTGCCCAGGAGAGGAGGAGACAGGTGTAAAATGCTCAAAAAAAGAGAAGCCTTTTGGATTCATCGCCTCCAAACCCTAGAACCAAAGGGATTAAATCGTGATTATGACTTAAATAGTTTTCTGAAAGCTACAGTGTGCAGTAACCCTTTCAACATGTTCCCTCTTTCTTTCTTCCACAGAGAACTTGACTCCAATCCATGTCATTTAGTGCTTGATCAGGGCGTAAGTTTACCACGCAAAATTGTAGCACCTCTGCAATCAGTATTTTACATCATTATATAAGGTTTAGCAAAATGTGGCACTGTAAAGCATGGTGCACTGAGAATTAATTATGTTCTTTTCTTCCTTTTTTCTTCTGTATAAGTTTGCTACAGTTTCTAGCATCCAGTATGGAACATTATACTATAATAATATTATGATGATCAATAGAATGTAGCACTGCAAAGCATGGTGCCCTGTTAAGCAATGATAGTTATCTGTTCATCGACTTGTTTAATCATTATCTCTGCATTATTGTGTCCTCTGTTTACAACGTTGTCATGGTAACCTGATGTCATTTCCGGCTCCACCGCGGGCTATTTAAATTGTTTGC
The DNA here is from genome assembly GCF_905171765.1 of Bufo bufo. Classification (NCBI taxonomy): domain Eukaryota; kingdom Metazoa; phylum Chordata; class Amphibia; order Anura; family Bufonidae; genus Bufo; species Bufo bufo. Next base: position 442,482,892 of record NC_053393.1, on the reverse strand, counting down.
AACTTGTATCCATTATGTTTGACAAAGGCTCACAGTAGCCGAAACGCGTCACTTATCACTTGTATGTGACCATTAAATCTACGTGAAATTACTATTAGAGCGAGTGCTGGTCCTTACTATACAACTGTTATGTACTGCTGACATCAGCCCATCGCTAATGTCAGTCAGCTATATAACGTAACGTTTTTTCTGATGATTGACAGATTCAGAAACCTGTTTAAATGGTTTCTACCACCAGAAATACTCTTATGTAGCTGACTGACTTGAGCGATGCGCTAATGTCAGCACTACATAACAGTATGTTTCTAACATTAGTCCCTGCAGCCGTTTTTGCTAAAAAAGCACTTTTATTATATGCTAATGAGCCTCTAGGTGCTATGTGGGCGTAAAATCAGCACCTAGAGGCTCCGTCCACTCACCCATTATCCCGCCCAGGTCCAGTGTTGTGCCCGCCCAGCTCCTCTTGATTGATGGCACGGTCCGCCGCATCGCTGCCGAAATCCCGAGCCTGCGCCGTTCACTTCTGTCTTCGGCGCAGTGAGTGAATGATGCGCTCCTGGTGCCGGATTCCTCACTGCGTCTACGCTGACTACGTCACAGTGAGGAAGCCAGCATCAGGAGAGCGGCCTTCACTCACTGCGACTGCGCCGAAGACAGAAGTGAACGGCGCAGGCGCGGGATTTTGTCAACGCTGCTGCGAACCGTCACATCAATCAAGAGGAGCGGTGTGGGCAGAACAGGAGACCTGGGCGGGATAATGGGTGAGTGGACGGAGCCTCTAGGTGCTGATTTTACGCCCACATAGCACCTAGAGGCTCATTAGCATATAATAAAAGTGCTTTTTTAGCAAAAATGTCTGCAGGGACTAACATTAGAAACAGACTGGTACATTTACACACTTCAAATGTTTTATATACCTTTTTAGAAGTGTCTAGGACAGGTGTCAGGACTGTCTTGGTCACTCTGCAGGCAGGGCACAGTGGGCACTGGGCTGGGCACTACTTGGGCAGGCTGCTGGAGCTGGACTGGAGTCTACTCTGGAGAAGAAGAATGATTTAAATTCTCCCTCCCTGCCTCTCTCTCTGATGTCACTTCCTGTGTGGAGTCTGGACCTGACTTTCTTATCAGAGAGAAGGAGGGAGGGACTGGGAGGCAGAGGAGGAGCGAGCAGTCCGGAGACTGAACAGTGAGTTAACCGCTGCACTGCCTGGCACTGGCAGCCGCATCACTGACTGTAGTGTAGACTGGAGGAGGAGGGAGGCGGGAGGCTCGGGAGCGCAGCTCAGCTGATCACCCGGCCACCGCAGAAGTGAGTGACTGACAGCTTTAAATATGCAATCGGAGTCTCAGACGGGTGGCAACCCTGGAGCCTGGGGGGGATTTAACCAAACCTGTCCCCCCCGCATTATTTTCTGGGGGGGATCCGTCCCCCCCGCTTCCTACGCCCATGTATGTCTCTTCAAAGGAGTAAGACTATCGGGGCTTCTGGGTCCAATTCTGGTATCAGGTGAGCTATACGCCTCAAGTTAGGGTGGTATGCTGCTACCTCTGGTGTAGGTTTCTTAGACTGGTTGTCAGGAATGTGATTGCACTCCAGAATGGTCGGCAGTGACAAGCAGGTCTGACCCTCTATGGACTCCACCTTGTACCCACTTGATTTCCTCGCCGCCGTCTCAACGGTATCTGCACATGTCCTTAAGGAGTAGGGAGAACTGGGCCCTATGATGTTGAAGGTGTTGAAAAAGGTGGATTTAGCTAAAGACCGGTTGCTTTGATCATCTAAGATTGCATATACCTTGATCGCCCTAATTCTGTGTTTTCTTTGAGGAATTCTTTGCAGTCCTGTAAAGACTTCTCCCTGAAGGCTCTGCATTTTAGTAGAGAATGTGGTTTCTTGTGCAGGGGGGCATTCTTTGGTAAGATCTTTGGGTGTGTTCTCTTCTTGAGAAGACTTAAACAGCCTGTAAGGAGAACCTGTGGAGGAAACATTAATTTTGTGGACTGACACTGGTGTTTTATGAGGTTTGACACCAGGGGTAGTGGAACATGACAATGTCAAGTCAAAACTGGGATCATTCCTAATCCTCGCCTGTTTAGCGACAAAGTCTACAAACACCCTGAAGGGGGGAATGGTTTTTAATGGTAACCATGCGTGATCCACTTCTCTTGTAGATTATAAGGGAGTTTTTGGACAATCGGATCGACACCTCTGGCGGTGACCATGAAAGCTAGCCCTGGCAGATCTCCTTCTGCCTGAGCAACCTGTACTTCTATCAACAAGTCACTGAGTTCCCTGAGCTTCTGGTAACCCCTACCCACTATTCTGGGAAAATTATCAATTCTCTTAAATAAAGCATTTTCTATAGCTTCTATTGACCCATAGCACTCATCAAGTCTTTCCCACACCATCATTAGGCCTTAACCCGGATAGTTTATGTTAATGTCTCTGATTCTTTTGACATGTTCAGCAGACTCGCTTCCGAGCCACTTTACCAAGAGATCTAACTCCTCACTACAGGAAAGCTCTAAGTCTCTTATGGAGTTCCGGAAGGAGGCTCGCCATTCCCTGTAGTTCTAGGGGCGATCAGTGAACTTTATAAGTCCTTTGGTAACCAGTTCCTGTTTAGCAAAGAACTTAGTGAATTCCATGGCGGCCTGGTTAGCGCCAATACTACCCGGTGTGTTATGCTGCGTGTGTGGTGTACCACCATACCTTTTAGGGTTTTCTGGCTTAAGGTAGTCTGCATAATATCGTTCTGATGCGAAGGGTGTCCCTTTAAGTCGAAGTGAAGGTTGTAGCTTTCATTCTGCAGGGCGGTAGTTGTGGTCAGCATCGTATTGTCACATACCGTCCTGCTGGAGATACTGTGGTTCAAAGTAGGATCTTTGACGCTCTATATAAGCTGGCTGATATGCTGGCTGATATACTGACTCGTAGTTGTCAACTGTCTTGGGATGCTGATGGACATATTCTGAGACGCGCTGTGCTGGATCTTGTTCATCTAGGTCTGGCCCAAGTACTTGTCTGTGTTTCTCAGACTCTGGAAACTCCAAGGCTTCTAAGAACTCTGCTTTGGCTACTGCGGCTGCCGCTTCTTTCTCTGCGGTGAGTTTTTCCAGTGATGCTTTCAAACATGCTGTCTCTTCTTCCAGTAACGCTCTCTCTTTTTCGAGTAATGCTCTCCCTTTTTCCTTTGATGCTCTCTTTCTTTAGTTGCATCTCTTGCGCAGCAAAGGAAGACCTTACTTTTGCAGCCTCAGCTTCTGCACGGGCGAGAGCACCCTTTTCTCTTATTGAGGACTATCTAGAGCAGCTTGATCGTGATCTGGTCCTGTATGATGATGCCTGGCTAGCGGACATTGTGTGCCTTTTGCTGGCTGTTTAATGTCTTTGTGCAGACTCAGTCTATGTAGAAACGGAATTCAACGTGGTCTGGATCGTGCTGCACTTGCTGGGGCTGCACTCTCACTTCTTGTGACTGTAGGACCGCATGTGTGATGGCGGCTCTGTGTAGTCAGATCCACTAGCGCCGATGACTAGCATCTGTTTTACTGTTCTGTCTTTATGCACGTTCACACAGTGTGCAGTCTGACATTTAGCATAAACCATTCCTGTCTTCCAAATAAGAGGACTGTTTTCTGTAGTCTAACTTGTTTATTGGTCAACAGGATTGTGAATTGGTAAAACTACAAGAATACAAATAACATGAATAAGTATATAGCATAGCACTCATGTACAGTAATATTACATTAACAGAGAAAACACTTGTCCAAAATGGCTGCTTATACATAAGACTGCATACCTATCTAACAGTCATAACAGCTCCCTAAGTAACACTACAACCAACTGAACAGCTCTGCATAACATACTGTCCCTGAAACAAAGGTATATGTCTTACCAGATATACTGGCAAAAGGATGGTGAAGTTTAAGGAGATATGCAGGAGACAGCTCTGCTGATGTCCTGTAAGATGGAGACTTGGCTTCTCTTTCTCAGAATGCACTACACTCCCACAATGCTTTGCACCTCCCAACAATACAATAATCTTTATTAACAGAAAAACAGAGTGTAATAGATTTTTACCACTGCTAAATGCTGTAACCTAACTAATTACTACAGAAATAGAGGAATTGCAGCAGAATGAATTAGAGAAGAAATAGACGCGATCTGAAATGATTCTTAAACTCTGGCAAATGAACTAAGATAATTTTCTAGCCCTGCTGAACAGAACAAATACAATAAAACTATGTGCACCCCTGACTCATCTATAAGACCAGACAGACAAAAGTTAGGGTGAAGTTATTGTTTTCTTTATTTTTTAACACACTAACAGATGGTTGGTCAACTTGTTCACTTCAGAAGTCCCATAGGTTTTTAAGTATTCATGGGATATTGCGTTATATAGAATGGCACCACTGGTTTTTAGAATACCGTTAGCACTAACGGTGTCAGTCATCATGTATTTGCTGTTCTTCACTGGATCTAGAGAAGGCCTTCTCATAAATCGGGTGCATTGTCCGGCAGTCTGTGTGTCTAAAATTAAATCTAAGTCAGCTCATAACAGGCATAGATTTCAGTTATCATTTACGCCAGGAAGCTGGTGTAAATTATGATAAATATGCCAGGATGAGTGGCCCAGTGGCACACTCTGCCCACCATACCCTCATTCCACTCCACCAACTTTCCAAAAAGTGGCAAGGGAGGCGTAGAAATGTTACTGGCACCTAGATTTAGTTGCAATGGAATTTAAAGAGTTACAAACCTGGGGTTTGTGATCAGTGTTGAGCGAACTTGTGTTTCCAAATTCAGCGTACACGGTTCGGGTTTAGGTTATCTAAGAATTCCGTTATGGATTCCCCTACCACGGACCATAGCTTATCATCCAGCTACTTAGTACGGAGCCATGCAGCCTCCTTGTCCTGCTGTATGCTCAGCTGTATGTATGAAGTTATCCTTTTCTACAAGAAATGTTTCTATGACAACATATTGTCAAATTTTATATGTAAACAATCAGAAAAAACCTGTGTATGCCAGAGACATATGGAGGTATAGTGAAGGCTCCATGCATACCTAAAAGCTCTAATGTTAGTGTAAAACTATCCTTAGTCACCTGATTTCAACTATGGCTCTCTTGTAGATAAAAACTCATCACCTACCTGTCTGTAGACATCCCAGCTGTAGGAACCCCAATCTAATCTAAAAGGTTATCCCCTATCCTGTGGTTAACGTAACAATAAAAAACCTCTTTAAGCCATTTCCAATTCCCATTTAGGCCTTATGCTCTCTGCCAGCCCCACTCAGAGTCCCACTGGGAATTTTACTTGTGCTACACTCAGTAGAGCTGGTTAGAATCATGGAGACTAAATGAAGATTGGGAATGGTAATGTTATAACGTTGGTCATGGAATACTGTGGGGCGTGGTTATATAAAAACAGGCATGTCCACAGGTTAGGGCACAATACTTGGCTTGACCCGGGCCCTGGCAACAAACGCTATGCTGCTGATCCAATGCATACTGAGAACAGCCCACAAGACCTACTGTTGAACATTCTCTCACCCAGCATCTAGCCATCAGAATCTGGTCCTTGTCAAAGTCATTCAGATCATTACATTTGCCCATTTTCCCTGTCCCAATACACCTCAAGAACCCAATGTTCATTTTCTGTGTCAATCAATGCTATTCATTTCACCTGTCAGTGGTGTTAATGATATGGCTGTTTGCTGTACATATATATATATATATATATATATATATATATATATATACAGTACAGACCAAAAGTTTGGACACACCTTTTCATTCAAAGAGTTTTCTTTATTTTCATGACTCATGAAAATTGTAGATTCAAACTGAAGGCATCAAAACTATGAATTAACACATGTGGAATTATATACATAACAAACAAGTGTGAAACAACTGAAAATATGTCATATTCTAGGTTCTTCAAAGTAGCCACCTTTTGCTTTGATTACTGCTTTGCACACTCTTGGCATTCACTTGATGAGCTTCAAGAGGTAGTCCCCTGAAATGGTTTTCACTTCACAGGTGTGCCCTGTCAGGTTTAATAAGTGGGATTTCTTGCCTTATAAAGGGGGTTGGGACCATCAGTTGCGTTGAGGAGAAGTCAGGTGGATACACAGCTGATAGTCCTACTGAATAGACTGTTAGAATTTGTATTATGGCAAGAAAAAAGCAGCTTAGTTGTTACGCTGAGCGCTCAGGGTCCCCTGCTGGCCTCGGAGCGCTCACAGCGTATGCCCCCAGGCAGCACTCCAGCATCTCGGCGTGTGCGTCCTCGCTCTCTAGGGCGCGCGCGCGCCGGGACTCTTAGATTCAAAGGACCAGTGCACCAGTGATTGGTGCCTGGTCCAAAGGGGTTATTAAGGGTTAAGGTTGTGAGAGGCAGTGCTGACTTAATTAGGCTGCACCTGTGCACTGCCCATTTATACCTTCTCCTCCCACAGCCTTCTGCCAGATCTTTGTGCCTTGTGCCTCAGAGAAAGCATTCCCTACGATGTTAGTTTTCCTTACCTGTTGCCGTACCCGTTGCTACCGTCCACTCGCCTTTGAACCTTTGCCGCCTGCCCTGACCGCTGCTACGTCCGATTACGCTCTTACCTTCTCCCTGTGTACCACGCCTTATTAGCTGCCAGAGAGGTCGAGTTGTTATTAGGGGACACGACCTGGTAGTTACCGCCGCGGCAAATCCATCCTGCCTTGCGGCGGGCTCTGGTGAAGACCAGTAACTGCTTAGAACCGGTCCTCTAGTACAACCCGCGCCATCGCCTCTCTGGTCCAGAGGATTCACTACCTGTCCTGCCGGTTCGTGACATAAGTAAAGAAAAACGAGTGGCCATCATTACTTTAAGAAATGAAGGTCAGTCAGTCAGCCGAAAAATTGGGAAAACTTTGAAAGTAAGGGCTATTTGACCATGAAGGAGAGTGATGCGGTGCTGTGCCAGATGACCTGGCCTCCACAGTCACCGGACCTGAACCCAATCGAGATGGTTTGGGGTGAGCTGGACCGCAGAGTGAAGGCAAAAGGGCCAACAAGTGCTAAGCATCTCTGGGAACTCCTTCAATACTGTTGGAAGACCATTTCAGGGGACTACCTCTTGAAGCTCATCAAGAGAATGCCAAGAGTGTGCAAAGCAGTAATTAAAGCAAAAGGTGGCTACTTTGAAGAACCTAGAATATGACATATTTTCAGTTGTTTCACACTTGTTTGTTATGTATATAATTCCACATGTGTTAATTCATAGTTTTGATGCCTTCATAGTCATGAAAATAAAGAAAACTCTTTGAATGAGAAGGTGTGTCCAAACTTTTGGTCTGTACTGTATATATATATATATATATATATATATATATATATATATATATATATACTGTCTGTCCCCAAAAAAAAAAGATTCTCAATAGGGTTAAGGTCTGGACTCTGTGGTGGCCAATCCATGTGTGAAAATGATGTCTCATGCTCCCTGAACCACTCTTTCCCAATTTGAGCCTGGCATTGTCATCTTGGAATATGCCCGTGCCATCAGGGAAGAACAAATCCATTGATGGAATAACCTGTTCATTCAGTATGTTCAGGTAGTCAGCTGACCTAATTCTTGGAGCACATACTGTTGCTGAACTTAGACATGACCAACTGCAGCAACCCCAGATCATAGCACTGCCCCCACAGGCTTGTACAGTAGGCACTAGGCATGATGGGTGCATCACTTCATCTGCCTCTCTTCTTACCCTGATGCGCCCATCACTCTGGAACAGGGTAAATCTTGACTCATCAGACCACATGACCTTCTTCCATTGCTCCAGAGTCCAATCTATATGCTCCCTAGCAAATTGAAACCTATTTTTCTGGTTTGCCTCACTGATTAGTGGTTTTCTTACGGCTACACAGCTGTTCAGTCCCAATCCCTTGAGTTCCCTTCGCATTGTGCATGTGGAAATGCTCTTACTTTCACTATTAAACAAAGCCCTGAGTTCTACTGTTGTTTTTCTTCGATTTGATTTCACCAAACGTTTAAATGATCGCCGATCACGATCATTCAGGATTTTTTTCCCGCCACATTTCTTCCTCGAATCCGATGGGTCCCCACTATCCTTCCAGTTTTTAATAATGTGTTGGACAGTTCTTAACCCAATTTTAGTAGTTTCTGCAATCTCCTTAGATGTTTTCTGTGCTTGATGCATGCCAATGATTTGACCCTTCTCAAACAGACTAACATCCTTACCACGACCACGAGATGTGTCTTTCGACATGGTTGTTTAAGAAATGAGAAGCAACTCATTGCACCAGTTGGGGTTAAATAACTTGCTGCCAGCTGAAAGATAATCATCCATGCAGTAATTATCCAAAAGGAGGCTCATAACTATTTGCTTAGTTAAATCCAGGTGGCGATTTTTTTTTTTGGGATAGGCAGTGCAGGGCTCGAGTCCTGTGGGAATGTGTGGGAATGGCGTTCCTGCACTTTTTTCATAGCAGGAACGCCGTTCCCTTTCAGGGCCGCCCGTCTTTTACGCCGGGCAAAAGGACCAGGAAGCAGTGAAGGCTTTGTACAGTGGTGGCCAAAAGTTTTGAGAATTACATAAATATTGGAAATTGGAAAAGTTGCTGCTTAAGTTTTTATAATAGCAATTTGCATATACTCCAGAATGTTATGAAGAGTGATCACATGAATTGCATAGTCCTTCTTTGCCATGAAAATTAACTTAATCCCAAAAAAAAAACTTTCCACTGCATTTCATTGCTGTCATTAAAGGACCTGCTGAGATCATTTCAGTAATCGTCTTGTTAACTCAGGTGAGAATGTTGACGAGCACAAGGCTGGAGATCATTATGTCAGGCTGATTGGGTTAAAATGGCAGACTTGTCATGTTAAAAGGAGGGTGATGCTTGAAATCATTGTTCTTCCATTGTTAACCATGGTGACCTGCAAAGAAACGCGTGCAGCCATCATTGCGTTGCATAAAAATAGCTTCACAGGCAAGGATATTGTGGCTACTAAGATTGCACCTCAATCAACAATTTATAGGATCATCAAGAACTTCAAGGAAAGAGGTTCAATTCTTCTTAAGAAGGCTTCAGGATCGTCTCCTAAAGAGGATTCAGCTGTGGGATCGGAGTGCCACCAGTGCAGAGCTTGCTCAGGAATGGCAGCAGGCAGGTGTGAGCACATCTGCATGCACAGTGAGGCGAAGACTTTTGGAAGATGGCCTGGTGTCAAGAAGGCCAGCAAAGAAGCCACTTCTCTCCAAAAAAAACATCAGGGACAGATTGATCTTCTGCAGAAAGTTTGGTGAATGGACTGCTGAGGCCTGGGGCAAAGTCATATTCTCTGATGCAGCCTCTTTCCGATTGTTTGGGGCATCTGGAAAAAGGCTTGTCCGGAGAAGAAAAGGCGAGCGCTACCATCAGTCCTGTGTCATGACAACAGTAAAGCATCCTGAGACCATTCATGTGTGGGGTTGCTTCTCATCCAAGGGAGTGGGCTCACTCGCAATTTTGCCCAAAAACACAGCCATGAATAAAGAATGGTACCAAAACACCCTCCAACAACAACAGTTTGGTGAAGAACAATGCATTTTCCAGCACGATGGAGCACCGTGCCATCAGGCAAAAGTGATAACTAAGTGGCTCGGGGACCAAAACGTTGACATTTTGGGTCCATGGCCTGGAAACTCCCCAGATCTTAATCCCATTGAGAACTTGTGGTCAATCCTCAAGAGGCGGGTGGACAAACAAAAACCCACTAATTCTGACAAACTCCAAGAAGTGATTATGAAAGAATGGGTTGCTATCAGTCCGGAATTGGCCCAGAAGTTGATTGAGAGCATGCCCAGTCGAATTGCAGAGGTCCTGAAAAAGAAGGGCCAACACTGCAAATACTGACTCTTTGCATAAATGTCATGTAATTGTCGATAAAAGCCTTTGAAACGTATGAAGTGTGTGTAATTATATTTCACTACATCACACAAACAACTGAAACAAAGATCTAAAAGCAGTTTAGCAGCAAACTTTGTGAAAACTAATATTTGTGTCATTCTCAAAACTTTTGGCCACGACTGTACTCACCGCTTCCTGGTCCTGGTAGGTAACGCTTGAAGTTAAAGTATACCATCGGATTGGAGAAAACTCAGATCCGATGGTATATTATAAACCTGAGGTGTTCCCATGGTGATGGGGACGCACCTCTGACAGGGCACCTGAGGGGTTAATTGCACGGACGGCAGCTCCCTGTCAGAGGTCGGGTGCCGGGAATGTTTCTACAATGTTTGCATTGGTGGGCAGTGCGCCCTCCCCCCCCCCCTCTTCAGTATTAAAATCATTGGTGGGCAGTATTAACTATGTTATAACGAAAAATAATAAAGTGAAGTTCGGGTTCACATTGACTTTAATGGAGTCCAGGTTCAGGGTCAAGTTCAGGTCAAGTTCGGGTCCTGAACCGAACTTTGACCTGAAGTTCGGCCGAACCCGGCGAACCCGAACTTCACCGGGTTCACTCAACACTAGTCCTCGGCTGTTGGCTGTGCAGGGCTGCGCACAGGCATGAGGGCTGAGGCGCTCTGTGATGTCATGCTGTGCGCAGCCTTCACAGCACAGCCGAGAGCAGGATCATCGCCTAGGAGGAAAGGAGTGGGGGCGTCCAGGAGCAGGAGAGGGTAAGTTTTTATTTTATTTTATGAGTCTGGTGGAGAGGCACTGACTGGGGGGCCTGGGAGCTGATGGAGAGGCACTGACTGGAGGGCCTGGGGGCTGATGGAGCGGCACTGACTGGGGGGCCTGGGGTCCGCTGGAGAGGCACTGGGGGCCACTGGAGAGGCACTGGTGGCCAATGGAGAGGTTACTGGGGGCTGCTATGAGGCTACTGGGGGCTGCTATGAGGCTACTGGGGGCTGATATAAGGCTACTGGGGGCTGATATAAGGCTACTGGGGGCTGCTATAAGACTAGTGGGGGCTGCTATGAGGCATGGGGCTCTTATCTGAGGTCTGATTGGGGGTCATTCATATTGGGGTCTGAGCTGAGGTGTGATCTGAGGTCTTATTGGGGTCCTATTAACATTGGGGATCTTATTGGGGCTGTTAGCTGAGGTCTGATTAACATTGTGGGTCTGATTGGTGGTTTGACCTGAGGTGTAATGAAAAATATTTTTTTCTCCGGAGCAGCTTGGAGAAAAAAGGCCTCACAGTCTCCCACACTCCTTCTGCCTGGCCAAGCCTGTCAGCACCCCTGAGGCCAAGCCTGCCAACACCCCTGAGGCCAAGCCTGCCAGAACCCCTGAGGCCAAGTCAGCCCGCACCCCTGAGGCCAAGCCAGCCAGCACCCCTGAGTCTTCATAACTGTAAGTAAATTATATATAAGGGGAGCTTATAATAGGAAAGCAACGAATTACGCCTGAACAGACATATAGTGCAAATTCCAGTTTTTGTTTACGTTTTATGTTGCACTAAATTTTCTGTGAAATATATATATATATTTATTTATTTATCTTTGGGGGCGGGGGGGGGGGGTCGTGGTTGCAGTGGATCTTGGGTGAGTTCCCACACTTTTTTTCCCAGGACTTGACCCCTGAGGCAGTATATATATATACGGTATTGTAGAATACTATTGCTCTGGTCTTCCATTCTGAAGCTACGCCTAACATTATTATGCCCTGACACATTTTTGGAAACAGAAACTTATATGCTGATTACAACATTCTGAAACCACAACATTTTAAGGCCAAGAAGCAGTGTTCCAGATCACTTGCTTCTGTTGCTCCCTGTTCTCAAAATCTCAGTTCTGTTCCAGTTCAGTTCCAGTTCTCATTAGCACTGTCATCCTAAAGGTCATGGTTTGTCTTCTATGTTGCACTTTTTGCCCATAGTTTGTCATCATTTACTGATAAAAGTGATCTGAATTTTGGTAACATTTAAAGGGAAACTAAATGCAGACTCCAAACACAAAAAATAACAACCAACAAAACCTAACATAATCTCCTTAAGTGTCTTTATTATTTGCTTTTATTTCATCAGACATCACAATTGCAGACCATGAAACATAAACTAGAAATGTGGCGCATTGCTCTCTCAGGCTGCAGCCATGCCTTTCCCCTTTCTCCTTTGATGCTAGTGCACGTGAGCCAGGATAAGTTTTGTCTACACAGCGAGCATGGCCATTTTAGTGGAAAGAATCTTGTGGTTACTAATAGTAACTACAAAATAAATTTAGTAACCGTACCAGCCACAATGCAAAAACTACCTGCTGTTGTATTTACATAGTACCAGCCATAGTATATACAGCCGAATAGCTAATCTGCCGAGTTACGCAGTGATAATTCCTCCCTTTAAAATTGAAGCAGATTTGCCTTTCAGCAACTTTGGAAAGCTGGGAAGCATGTGAAGTATGCCTGAGATCAAACTACATACAGTCAGGTCCATAAATATTGGGACATCAACACAATTTTTGGCTCTATACACCACCACAATGGATTTGAAATGAAACGAACAAGATATGCTTTAACTGTCAGCTTTAATTTGAGGGTATTTACATCCAAATCAGGTGAACGGTGTAGTAATTACAACAGTTTGCATATGTGCCTGCAACTTGTTAAGGGACCAAAAGTAATGGGACTATTGGCTTCTCGGCTGTTCCATGGCCAGGTGTGTGTTATTCCCTCATTATCCCAATTACAATGAGCAGATAAAAGGTCCAGAGTTCATTTCAAGTGTGCTATTTGCATTTGGAATCTGTTTCTGTCAACTCTCAAGATGAGATCCAAAGAGCTGTCACTATCAGTGAAGCAAGCCATCATTAGGCTGAAAAAAACAAAACAAACCCATCAGAGAGATAGCAAAACCATTAGGCGTGGCCAAAACAACTCTTTGGAACATTCTTAAAAAGAAGGAACGCACCGGTGAGCTCAGCAACACCAAAAGACCCGGAAGACCAGGGAAAACAACTGTCGTGGATGACCAAAGAATTCTTTCCCTGGTGAAGAAAACATCCTTCACAACAGTTGGCCAGATCAAGAATACTCTCCAGGAGGTAGGTGTATGTGTGTCAAAGTCAACAATCAAGAAAAGACTTCACCAGAGTGAATACAGAGGGTTCAGCACAAGATGTAAACCATTGGTGAGCCTCAAAAACAGGAAGGCCAGATTAGAGTTTGCCAAATGACATCTAAAAAAGCCTTCACAGTTCTGGAACAACATCCTATGGACAAATGAGACCAAGATCAACTTGTACCAGAGTGATGGGAAGAGAAGAGTATGGAGAAGGAAAGGAACTGCTCATGATCCTAAGCATACCACCTCATCAGTGAAGCATAGTGGTGGTAGTGTCATGGCGTGGGCATGTATGGCTGCCAGTGGAACTGGTTCTCTTGTATTTATTGATGATGTGACTGCTGACAAAAGCAGCAGGATGAATTCTGAAGTGTTTCGGGCAATATTATCTGCTCATATTCAGCCAAATGCTTCAGAACTCATTGGACAGCGCTTCACAGTGCAGATGGACAATGAATCAAAGCATACTGCAAAAGCAACCAAAGAGTTTTTTAAGGGAATGAAGTGGAATGTTATGCAATGGCCAAGTCAATCACCTGACCTGAATCCGATTGAGCATACATTTCACTTGCTGAAGACAAAACTGAAGGGAAAATGCCCCAAGAACAAGCAGGAACTGAAGACAGTTGCAGTAGAGACCTTGCAGAGCATCACCAGGGATGAAACCCAGCATCTGGTTATGTCTATGCGTTCCAGACTTCAGGCTGTAATTGACTGCAAAGGATTGGCAACCAAGTATTAAAAAGTGAAAGTTTGATTTATGATCATTATTGTGTCCCATTACTTTTGGTCCCTTAACAAGTGGGAGGCACATATGCAAACTGTTGTAATTCCTACACCGTTCACCTGATTTGGATGTAAATACCCTCAAATTAAAGCTGACAGACTGCAGTTAAAGCACATCTTGTTCGTTTCATTTCAAATCCATTGTGGTTGTGTATAGAGCCAAAAATTTTAGAATTGTGTCGATGTCCCAATATTTATGGACCTGACTGTATATAAGATATACTTACAGTTGTCCCGATACTATATTCATGGATATAGTGTAGACAGAATGTTCAGTTTGTGCCAAGTTTGACTTCCATAACATCTTTGCAAAGGTTGTTACCCAGCTTTCCCAGACTGCTGAATTCCAAATTTGATTAGTTATGTAGTGATAAATCCCTCTATATAGCTAGATCAACTTGCTGTTCTGGGTTCTGGAAAAGTTGGGTGACAATACTGTAGAGCTGCATTGGTGACCACAGATTATGTTGCTCTGGTACCACATCATAGATTCACATAGTGTACTAAGACAGCATTGTTTGTATGTTATAAAACCATTATGCTCCCATCACCTTCCCACAGAGATTGTTACCCAGCTTTGAGAGACTGCCAAATCAGCCTATTTATGAATTGGTGAATATCAAGTATTGTAGAATAACTAGCTGGAATTTCTAGCAAGTAGAATGGAAGATCTGAATATGAATCCCTGTGACACATCCAAAGTCATTTGCGGTCCTAGGAAAGCTGGCTTGCCACCATGTGGAAGTGTAATATACTGCAGAATACCAAAACTATCAGGATAAATCCTGTTCCCCATTCCTAAGTAGTGCCAATAGTGCTTTTCAGGATCCTGGTAAAGCCGGATAACCACCATGTGAAACTATACTAGAGAATGCAGAATACTAAATATACCAAGACAAGTCCTCTCCCTCAACTGCTAAATTGCTCTATAGCTAGGCAGACTTGCCTTTCAGAATCCTGGGAAAGCTGGGTTACCACCATGTGGAAATATAATAGAGAATGCAGAATACTAAATCTACCAAGACAAATCCCCCTACTCACTCCTAAATAGTGCCATAGCTAAGCACATTTGCTTTTCAGGGTCCTGTAAAAGCTGGGTTATCACCATGTGGAACTGTAATAGAGAATGCCGAATACTAAATCTACCCCCTCCTCACTCCTAAATAGTTCCATAGCTAGGCAGATTCACTTAAATTAAAGGGGTTTTCAGAGACTTTTATACTGATGCCTCTGAAAACCCCTTTAATACATTAGTGTGTGGAAAATTCTGTATATTCCAATGCAGTGATGCCACCTGCAGGTTTGCATTGGAATATACCTGTAATAGGCCTGGTAGCCTTGTGCAGGCCTATTACCACATGGAATGCCTTCCCCGAGTTTAGCGAAGGGGAGACTTTCCAGCTCGTAGAGTGCATTTGACCATGGCATCTGAGAAGTTAAATGTCTGCGATTGCCGTTATCACCGATCGCAGACATTATCCTCGGGTGTCTGTTGAAAAAACCTGGCCATGTTTAGGACAGTGCACCCTTTTTAAACCCCCCACTTCTTCCATACATATAGCAGCGGTGCTGGAGGCGGAAAAATGTTATCTATGAAAATGTTTTTGCTTTCTTTTATGAACTGTAGTAAGAAAAAACTCATTAGATTGGGTATAAGATAGAGAAGAATAAAGGGAGAAAATAGGGTGTGTGTTAGAAGGAGAACAAATCAATAGGAAGGAGTTTCATTGTCCTAGGCACTGATCATTTAATTGTGTAGGGCAGGGATGCTCAATCTGCGGCCATCCAGCTGTTGCAAAACTACAAATCCCAGCATGCCTGGACAGCCTACAGCTATAAAGGCATGCTGGGAGTTGTAGTTTTGCAACATCTGGAGGGCCGCAAGTTGAGCATCCCTGGTGTAGGGTAATATTAGTGTAGGGGCCAGTTTGACATGTTGGAGCAGATAGTCTCATATACTTTGATCAATATATATATATTAATTTATAAAGTATATAAGTGAATGTATAAGCATTAGTACAATTTATAATCTATCTATCTATCTATCTATCTATCTATCTATCTATCTATCTATCTATCTATCTATCTATCTATCTATCTATCTATCTATCTATCTATCTATCTAAAGAAAGGATAAAGAATGTTTATAAACTCTTGACTACCCTAAAACCCCAAGGCCAACCTCTCAAAACTCTCAAGGCATACAGTACTAAAAATGTATCGTCTGATTATGCCTAAAACCTGTTATGGAAGATAAAAAGTTTCCGTGTGAGTTTTATTTGTGTTCTTATAAGAAGTCCAGGACGTCTGCACAGTATTAAATAATAAATGCAACCATTTGTGATATGAAACCTGATTGCAAGCAGAAGACAAGGTCAAGAACCCATTATGCTGCTTTTCCAAAACATTTTTCACGTGCCTTTAATAATAGTGAGAAGTCAGTCAGGGAAACAGATTTCATTGTTATTGAGAAAAATCAGTCCACATTTTTGAACCCGAGGAGAAATTATCTTTGTACATTAACCAGAATATGATCTGGTCCTCAAAATCTATTACCTTAATAATAACCATATATTCTGACCTACTGTATCATAGTTAACTGTATTGATATTGAAGCAGTGGGATATAGTTTTAGTCATATGCAAAAAAAAAAGGACCAAAATCGATTGGCACTCTCACTTGACTAGCAACTTTCTTGAAAATACAGTAAATCTTATATGTCTAACTGAAAAGATATCACTCAGGAACAAACATTTATTGATTACAATTTTTTAAATTCTTTATTTTATATGTGTATACACAATTTGGAGGATTGTCAGTCTGACTATTGTTGGTACGGCAACTGTAGGATCGTTGTTTTATTTATTTTTTAATACAATGAGCCACCAATTTTTCTGTATTCAATTCCTACATAATTTTAGTCATGCATAAATTTTTATGAACTTCCCCCTTGGTTTGACTCTGATCTTAAAGAGGTTGTCTGGCGGAATTAAACTTTTTAGAAAAAGGGCATAATGGATTCAATAATAAAAGCAGTGTTAGGGTACTTTCACACTAGCGGCAGGGGACTCCGGCAGGCTGTTCTGGTGGGTGAACAGCCTGTCGGATTTGTCTTGCCGCTAGTTCACGTGTGCCCCCGGACTGCCGCTCAGTCCACATTGACTATAATGGGGCGAAGTTCCGGCGGAAGCACGGCAGCGCACATCGAGAGGCAGCGGGACTTAGGGTACTTTTACACTTGCGGCAGGGGACTCCGGCAGGTGGATCCGTCCTGCAGCTAGTTCACGTGTAACCCCGGACTGCCGCTCCGTCCCCATTGACTATAATGGGGGCGGAGTTCCGGTGGCAGCACGGCAGCGCACACCGAGAGGCACTAAAAGTACTGCATGCTGTTTTTTTTTTTTATTACTTTAACCCTTTCCTGATTTCCTACTGGCTATATACGTTCTTCAACTGGATCGAAACAGCCTTGTGTTTAACAAGGGTGTACCTCCATATATATATATCAACAGAAAGAGAATCGGTACAACATATTACCTAATAAAGTTAAATTTTATTGTGACATAAAATAACATACAAACATACATGTAGAGACCATACAGCATGCCTCAGGAGGCAGTCCACAATGCATCCACCACTAACAGTTATAATTAATATCAGTTCTCTCAATAGAATAGGAGGTATCGGTGCATACAGGGTCTAGATCAGCATGTATATTTAAAGCTGTGTCTAGCTATGATAGTACAATTATCTCCACTATGAGATGAATCAAGCATAAATATATGTCGGGCATCAATGCTGTCCACATATTCCAATAGCAGCCATCCTGACTGTTCAATTAGTCATTCATAGTATAATAGTATGAATGACTAATTGAACAGTCAGGATGGCTGCTATTGGAATATGTGGACAGCATTGATGCCCGACATATATTTATGCTTGATTCATCTCATAGTGGAGATAATTGTACTATCATAGCTAGACACAGCTTTAAATATACATGCTGATCTAGACCCTGTATGCACCTATACCTCCTATTCTATTGAGAGAACTGATATTAATTATAACTGTTAGTGGTGGATGCATTGTGGACTGCCTCCTGAGGCACGCTGTATGGTCTCTACATGTATGTTTGTATGTTATTTTATGTCACAATAAAATTTTACTTTATTAGGTAATATGTTGTACCGATTCTCTTTCTGTTGATATATGGCTATATACGTGCTATCTGCAGATACTGCGTGCAGATAGCACATACTGTATATAAATGGTCAGGCAGTGCTTTACTCCCAGCGCTGTACGGCAATCTAGCAGGAGCAAGAGCAGGTCGGGTCTCGGCTGTGAGGAGAAGACAGAAGTGGTTTATAACCACTTCTGCCTTCTCCTGTGCAGGCAGGAGATTACGGAGGAGCGCAGGTGGGAGAGCAGGAAGTGGCCGAGCCGCTTCCTCTAATAGTCGCGGTGGTCATGTGACCGCTGGTTGTCTCGGGGCAGGAGCAAAGCTGCAGGGTCTAAGAAAACCCTGATCAGTTCTGCCTTTGTGTAATTCCCCCACAGGGGGCTGTTTTTCCCTATAACTGGGGCTCCTGTGGATGCCCCAGTTACAGTGCAAACAGTGAAAAAAAAAAGTAAGAAAAAATAATAACGACCTCCTGGGGGACATATTATATGCCAAACATAAATAAAAATCTAAGTAAAAAAAATTAAAAATACAAATAAAATATATTTTTTTTTTTTAAAAATAACGGAAACCGTCACCATAGTCGCCCCATTCACTCAAACCTATACATGTTACATATCAAAACGATCATCACAAAATAGAGAACCCATTGCAATAATTAATATTTGTGTCAGCTTTAATATTTAAGAAATAAAAAGCTAAAAAAATGACTTTTTAAAATTAAACCCAAATTAAACCCCCAAAAATCTCTAAATCTAATCTCTAATCTATTTTGTTAGGGTACTTTCACATATGCAGCAGAGGAAATCGGTAGAGATTGCCTTTCGGTTCGCCCGGCGGTCGTTTCGCGGTGAACTTTACTCATTTGTGGTTTGCCGAACATGCGAACATATGGCGATATTTGCCGGCGCCATATTTTTTTACATTGTGAGAACTTTGACCCATGACACATCCATCAGGTGGTACAGGACAGCCAATTAAGACGTTTCAGCACATGGACATACCCCCTACCTTATAAATAGACCTGATCTGACCGTCATTTTATATTCTGTCTTTTGTCAGTGTAGGGAGAGGTTGCTGTGTGGAGCAGGGACAGGAGGTTAGAGTGTTAATAGTGACACAAATCGCTAGCTAATAGGTCCACAAAAGTCCTTTTAAGGATGCTATTGATTGGTGTGCAGTACAGAGGGGTGTAATACACTTATAATATGCTTTCTAATATAGAAAGCATATTATAGTGGATTTGTATAGTGCCGCATTGTGACTTGTGATCGGTTCTGCAGCGATACTACAACTACAAAGAGTGACAAACGCAATTATAAAAAAGTATTATAACTGGTGTGATAGACCCAAAACAACATATAGAATTGGGGTGTTATCTAAGAATATACTACTCAAATAGTGTATTTGTGTGCTGCACAAATTTATCCGCTTTCACTGCTTTACCTCTGCTACACACAGTGATAAAATGTAAAATAATATATATTTTTTTTAAACTGGTGTGAGTATAGACCAGTTGACACCAAAACGACATATAGAAGCAGGGTATTATCTACTAATACACTACTGGAGAAATTTAGCCACTTTCAATGCGTTACCTCTGCTAGACACAGTGATAAAATGTAAAATTTTTATTTTTTTTTAAACTGGTATGATTATAGACCAGTTGACAACAAAACGACATATTGAAGCAGGGTGTTATATGACTTTTGTCACCTGGTCATTTAAAAAATGACAGGCAGAGGAAGAGGCAGGCCCTTTCGCAGGGGTGTTAGGGGTAGGGCAGGAGCACCAGGCCGTAGCCAAAGTGGGAAGTTGCAAAAGGTGCGTTCAATTTTGTCAAAGGACGCACCACACTTGGTTGAGTGGCTCACTCAGCCTTCCACTTCTGTACCCTCCTCATCCTCTCTATCTGCACCCTCTTCACTCTCTGCTGTGTGCACCCCCAAAGACAACACCACCACCACCACCATATACCCTGCACTTGAGTCACAGGAATTTTCCGATCCATCACAAAACATTTCCAATCCGATGCCATTCTTGGCATCGGATCAGGAAGAGGAGGTAGCAAGTGCAACAGCCGCCACTCAGCAGTCTGATGACAGTACTCAGATCAGCCCAAGGAGGTTGGTCCCCGCTGTTGCTGCCTACTCCGAGATCTCTAACGTTAGTGGTGGGGAAGATGACGTAGATGATGACGTGTCTATGGACGTAACGTGGGTGCCCACAAGAGAGGAAGAGGAGGGGAGTTCAGAGGGAGAGATGGACCAGCAGATAGGAAGGAGAAGCAGGCCGACTTACATTGCACAGGAGGGACAAACCAGACTGCTAATGTATCAGGAGCGAGCCAACAACCATGTACGGTCACATCTGGCGCTCCCATGACGCCGGCACATGGCTCTGCAGTGTGGGCTTTTTTTAATGTGTCAGCTGCTGACAATAGTGTTGCCATCTGCAGCCTTTGCAGCCAACGCATAAGTCGCGGTAAGCCCAACACTCACCTAGGGACGACCGCCTTAAGAAAGCACCTGGCCTCACATCACCGAGCCCAGTGGGAGCAACGCCGTCAGAACCCACAAAGCCACACTCCAGGCTCTCACCGTCCAGCCTCTTCTAACCCTTGCTTTGTTACTGGAAAAAATGGATTAAAATTGAAAATTTGGCCAAAAATCTAAATTCTGAAATTTTATCACCATTTGCCATTAACTCTTGTGGATCAAGTGTCTTGATGGAACAATAGGGCGAGAGGAGACCCATGGGATGGGATTATCTCCTCAGTGTATCATAGTATGATATAATTCTCTACACCAGAGTCGGCTACTTCTTAATACCATCACTAACACAATAGGACAAAGGGACAAATAAACCAACACCTTCATTTGGAGTCTCTGAGCAGAGTTAACCCTTATTGCGTTTATGGATTCACACCATGCTACTTTAATGGGGAATACGAAAAATATGGCCTATATACTCAACCAAAAATTTATGGTTTATAGTTCCCTCTCAACCAAATAGGTCGGAGTGGGGGTCTCCATAGTCCTGTGTCCAAAGCCTGTAGGAAGGAGGCTAGGCCTCGGGCTTCTACTGCAGTCACAGTGATGGTTCAGTCCGTCACTTGTCTGGCACAAAGCCAACAACACATCACATCACCCAAAGAATATCATCCTCACAAGGAAACATGGTGGTGGCAGCATCATGCTGTGGGGATGTTTTTCAGCAGCCGGGACTGGGAAACTGGTCAGAGTTGAGGGAAAGATGGACAGGGATATTCTTGAGCAAAA
The DNA here is from genome assembly GCF_905171765.1 of Bufo bufo. Classification (NCBI taxonomy): domain Eukaryota; kingdom Metazoa; phylum Chordata; class Amphibia; order Anura; family Bufonidae; genus Bufo; species Bufo bufo. The sequence continues at coordinate 442,461,588 of NC_053393.1, read as the reverse complement.
CCAGTCCCACTCTGTGCGTGATTTGAGGCTAGGACTGAGGTTCAGCTTCCAGCAGGACAATGACCCCAAACACACTGCTGAAGCAACACTTGAGTGGTTTAAAGGGCAGTGGCATCACCTGGGGGGGCCAGAGGGGGCCACGGCCCCCCCTACATCACGCTGTGCCCCCCCAACTAAAATGCCCCCCCAAGTGAGCCGCCGCAGTAGGGCACAGGGAGATGAGCGCTTCCATTGCATAGTAATCTGCCTGTGCTGCGGCAGGGCAGGGGAGGGAGAGGTGTGTCCCTTTCCCTTCCTCTGATAGGCTGCCGGCACTAGGCCGGCAGCCTATCAGAGGCCGGCGCAGGCGGCGCGATGACGTCATCGCGCTGCCTGAGCCATACAGCGCGGGACACAGGCCGGAAGAGGCCTGCATCGCATCGCTGACATGGAGGTATGTGTTTTTTTAGTTTTTTTTTACAATAGGTTTACAGGCACATTAGGGGGGCTCTTGTTACTGGCACATTGGGGGGGCTTATTACTGGCACATGATGGGGGGGCTTATTACTGGCACATGATGGGGGCTTATTACTGGCACATTGGGGGGCTTATTACTGGCACATTGGGGGGGTTTATTACTGGCACATGATGGGGGGCTTATTACTGGCACATGATGGGGGGCTTATTACTGGCACATGATGGGGGGCTTATTACTAGCACATTGGGGGGGCTTATTACTGGCACGTTGGGGCGCTTATTACTGGCACGTGATGGGGGGCTTATTACTGGCACGTGATGGGAGGCTTATTACTGGCACATTGGGGGGCTTATTACTGGCACATTGAGGGGGCTTATTACTGGCACATTGGGGGGCTTATTACTGGCACGTGATGGGGGGCTTATTACTGGCACGTGATGGGGGCATATTACTGGCACGTGATGGGGGGCTTATTACTGGAACGTGATGGGGGGCTTATTACTGGCACGTGATGGGGGCTTATTACTGGCACATGATGGGGGGGCTTATTACTGGCACATGATGGGGGCTCTTGTTACTGGCACATGATGGGGGGCTCTTGTTACTGGCACGTAATGGGGGGCTCTTGTTACTGGCTTGTGATGGGGGGCACTTGTTACTGGCACGTTATGGGGGCACTTATTACTGGCACGTTATTGAGGGCACTTATTACTGGCACATTATTGAGGGCACTTATTACTGGCACATTATTGGTGGGCACTATAGGGGCATCTACTGAGGCCACAAAGAAGGGGTATTTTATATGGGGGCTCTGTACAGTAGCATTTTATACTGGGACACATTATGGTGGGTACTATGGGGAAGGGGGAAGAGGAGTACTAAGGAGTCATCTACGGGGGGCACTAAGAAGGGGTATTTTATACTTGCAAATTATGGGGGACACTGAGGGCATCTACTGGGGCACGATATATGGGGCATTTTATACTGGTACATTATGGGGGGCACTAGGAGGAAGGGGGGAGAGGAGCACTATGGGGGCATTTACTGGGGGCACTATATAGGGGTATTTTATACTGACACATTATAGGGGACATTAGCTCAACTGGGGGCATTACAAGGGGGTATTTTTTGCTTTGTCACATTATAAGGCCAAATGCACACGGCCGTGTTCCGTGGCCGAGAGCGGTCCGTGGTATGCCGGGCTGCATTCCTGTTCAGAGCAGGAGCGCACGGCGTCATAGCAACCAATGACGCCGTGCGCTCCTGCTCTGAACAGGAATCCATCCCGACATACCACGGACCGCTCTCGCCCACAGAACACGGCCGTGTGCATTCGGCCTAAGGAGAATTATTTCTACTGGGGGGACATTATGGTGGGCTTTATTACTCCCCCATGGTATGACCCCCTAGTAGCAGCACCAGCCTCTCCTTGCTCTGCTATCCCTCTCCCCCTTCTCCAAATCCTTATTATGAAATATTTCTCATTAGGATAAAACACAACATCAGCTCCGCTGAGCCCGCGGCCAAAGTGTTGAAGTGGCGTCCGAGATCCCCAAGGGTCAAGCCAAGTAATTGTAAGTTTTCATGTGAAATATGTTTATGTTATACACATATACACATAAATGTGCCACACAATGTACAGTATACCTCTACACTGTGCCACACAATATACAGTATACCTCTACACTGTGCCACACAATATACAGTATACCTCTACACTGTGCCACACAATATACAGTATACCTCTACACTGTGCCACACAATGTACAGTATACCTCTACACTGTGCCACACAATGTACAGTATACCTCTACACTGTGCCACACAATATACAGTATACCTCTACACTGTGCCACACAATATACAGTATACCTCTACACTGTGCCACACAATATACAGTATACCTCTACACTGTGCCACACAATGTACAGTATACCTCTACACTGTGTAGTCTGTTCTATAAGCACCCTTGTTCTGTGGTGGCGGACAGAAAATAATCTCGAAGTGCACCTCCCGAGACCAGGCTCTGGATCCGCCACTGGTCTGGACCTCTCACAGGAGTGTACATTTCTTCTAAACTGTAATCCGTAACCTCTGACCTGCAGAAATCAGCGCTCGCTCGGTAACAACTAACAAGCAGTGCCTGTAGGCTGTAGCCTGGCCCTGTTACCGAAGCTAGCCGAGTGGTGTAAGGTTAAGGTACTAGTAGAGATGAGCGGCCGCTGAATCCTGATTTAAAGTTAAAGTTACTGCAGGATATGGATTACAGTTTAGAAATGTCAAATGTACACTCCTGTGAGCGGCGGGGAGGGGGATCTGTGGATGACATTGGTATGGAGGGGGATCTGTGGATGACACATATAGCATAAGATGCTATATACGGTATGTGTCATCCACAGATCCCCCCCATAGCGGTGTCATCCACAGATCCCCCTCCCTATAAAAGTGTCATCCACAGGCAACTAGGACATGTTGAAATCTGAGTGTTTGTTTTTTTTTAAAAAACCACAGACAGCAGGACTTTTCTTCCCTGTTGCGGTTTTAGGTATTGGGTAAAGTATCGCAGCATTTCTAAGCATACTTGTGTAAATGTATCGTTGTTATAGCTGCCCCCCCCTACTTTTGTCCTGGCCCCCAGTGTGCCCCCCCAAAATTTGAAAGCTAGAGACGCCACTGTTAAAGGGAAACATATAAATGTGTTGGAATGGCCTAGTCTCAATCCAATAGAAAATCTGTGGTCAGACTTAAAGATTGCTGTTCAGAAGCGCAAACCATCAAATTTGAAGGAGCAGAATCAGTATTGCAAGGAGGAATGGGCAAAAACGCCTGTGGAAAGATGTGGCAGCTGCTCATAGAGACTTATCCAAAGCGACTTGGAGCTGTGATTGCCGCAAAAGGTGGTTCTACAAAGTATTGACTTTAGGGGGGTGAATAGTTATGCACATTGACCTTTTCTGTTATTTTGTCCAATTTAAAAGAAGGTCAAAATTGTGGGCATGTTCTACAAATTACATGATGGAAATCCTCAAACAATCCATGTTAATTCCAGGGGGTGAGGCAACAAAAAAAAGAACAAAGTCAAGGGGGGTGAATACTTTTGCTTAGCACTGTATACAATACAGAGTGTTGGAAAAACATACAAAAGTTATTTACGTATGTACCTGGGCATTTTTCGTCCCGGATTCTTTTAATGAAACGGGGCTGCCTTCTTTTCATGCCTGACCGTTTTTTAAAAATGGCCAGACGGCGGTGTGTGCGACCTATTTTGCTCCACATTTCATAGGCCAAATGCTGCACAATCTTCTGTTTCTCGGCGTAGGATCGGGTGCTGTCGTAGCCCCGAACCAACATCCGCTGCAAGAGAAAAATGCAAGCATATAATCCCCATTTTTAACAATAATAGTATGGGGAAAAAATGTTGTCAAGTAAACGGAAAAAAGTATTTAATGCTTTGAGGTGGAAATATTAGCTTTAGGCCGCATGCACCGCTAGTATTTGCTGGTTTATTTAGAGTTACCCAGGGTGCATCCCGGGGAGACGAACCAGCTGTACACCCCATACCGTACCGTCACTTCACTAGACAGGTACATCTCTGCTTAGCTGGACAGTATCTGATAGCTCAGACCCCACCCACATACAGTCGTAATACAATCCCATCTTCTAACTGTAACAGTAAGGCCGCATGCACACGGGCGTGTTTTTTCAAAACTACGGACCGTACAGACCCGTCCTGCCGTCATGCAGAGTGGACAAGCGCACGGCGTCATTGGTTGCTATGACGATGTGCGCTTCCAGGCCACCACCGCTGTACTGTGATACACTTGTATGATCTATACAAGTGTATTACTGTACAGTGGTGGCGGCAAGAAGCGCACGGCGTCATAGCGAGTTAGCATTAGCAACCAATGAAGTCGTTCGCTCGACCAATCTGCAGGGTAACCTAACATAGTGGGTGTAATGTCACAGGAATACTTAGTGCAAAAATCAATAATATCTAGTGAGACCTTATAAAATGTGAAGTTTGGTGCATTTTTTTAATAACACTCTTTATGCATATAAAGCGATTGTTCAGACACGCAAGTGAAATGTAATCAAATACACTACTTTGATGTAAGATTACTTAGGCCCTTTTCACACGGGCGAGTATTCAGCGCGGATGCGATGCGTGAGTTGAACGCATTGCACCCGCACTGAATCCCGACCCATTCATTTCTATGGGGCTGTTCACATGAGCGGTGATTTTCACGCATCACTTGCGTTGCGTGAAAATCGCGGCATGCTCTATTTTGTGCGTTATTCACGTAACGCAGGCCCCATAGAAATGAATGGGGTTGCGTGAAAATAGCAAGCATCCGCAAGCAAGTGCGGATGCGGTGCGATTTTCACGCACGGTTGCTAGGAGACGATCGGGATGGAGACCCGATCATTATTATTTTCCCTTATAACATGGTTATAAGGGAAAATAATGTCATTCTGAATACAGAATGCATAGTAAAATAGCGCTGGAGGGGTTAAAAAAAAATAAAAAATAATTTAACTCACCTTAATCCACTTGCTCGCACAGCCCGGCATCTCTTCTGTCTTCATCTTAGCTTTGTGCAGGAACAGGACCTGTGGTGACGTCACTCCGGTCATCACATGATCCATCACATGATCTTTTATCATGGTGATCGATCATGTGATGGACCATGTGATGACCGGAGTGACGTCACCACAGGTCCTGTTACTGCACACAGCTAAGATGAAGACAGAAGAGATGCCGGGCTGCGCGAGCAAGTGGATTAAGGTGAGTTAAAAAAAAATTATATATTTTTTTAACCCCTCCAGCGCTATTTTACTATGCATTCTGTATTCAGAATGCTATTAATTTCCCTTATAACCATGTTATAAGGGAAAATAATACAATCTACAGAACACCGATCCCAAGCCCGAACTTCTGTGAAGAAGTTCGGGTTTGGGTACCAAACATGCGCGATTTTTCTCACGCGCGTGCAAAACGCATTACAATGTTTTGCACTCGCGTGAAAAAATCGTGCATGTTCCCGCAACGCACCCGCACCTTTTCCGTCTGAAAGAGGCCTTACAGTCACAAGGAGTTCTTCCTCTTCCTCATTGAACTTCGCTCCAACCATCGCATCCATCTATTTGCTAGTCGATGTAAACCAGTTCCTGTACGCCACGCCTTCAGAAAGCATGTGATTTTGCGATTAATACTTTGCCCAAATTTTGCCGATAAAAAAAAAATGCTTGCAGATCGTAAAATCGCTTAATAGTTCTGGTATGTCAGTGTCCATGTTGTGGGACTATGTGTGCGCATTTACTAAGTCCGTGGCTGCAAATATGACCTGGATTAAAATGAATGGGACCCGCCGCGAACCTGCGGTTCGTGAACATTTGAGCGAGTTCGAGTGATCGTGTTCGCGAACCGTCCCATCTGATGTTCGTCCATCACTAGAAATCGGCAGTCAGTTGCGTTGCCGGAACTGCCTGCCGGATCCGTCAAAACGTATGCAAACTGATGGCATTTGTAAGACTGATCAGGATCCAGATCCGTCTTACAAATGCATTGAAATGCCGGATCCGTCTTTCCGGTGTCATCCGGAAATACGGATCCGGCATTTACTATTTTCACATTTTTATCGGTCTGCGCATGAGCAGAACGGAAGGACGGATCTGGCATTCCGGTATTTTGAATGCCGGATCCAGCACTAATACATTCCTATGGAAAAAAGTGTTCAGTTTTTTGGGCCGGAGATAAAACCGTAGCATTCTGCAGTATTATCTCCGTCCTGAACAGTCAAAAAGAATGACTGAAGACATCCTGATGCATCCTGAACGGATTGTTCTTCATTCAGAATGCATGGGGATAAAACTGATCAGTTCTTTTCCGGTATAGAGCCCCTAGGACGGAACTCTATGCCGGAAAAGAAAAACGCTAGTGTAAAAGTACCCTTAGTCAAACAAATAAAAAAGTTAGGGTCACTAAACCACCATGTGCACAAAATCACGATAAATTGCCTGGACATTCAGGCCGTTTTAAGGCCTGGTCATAAAAAGGGTTAAATGCATTGGGCCAATGGTCACAAAAATGAACTTTCAAGCTCATAAAAATTAGCTTCCCTTTATAAATACCTTGAAATATTAAAACACACATAGCAGGCATTCCAGTTCTCTTTTGTTGTTTACAAGTGAAACTGCACTTTTATTTTCATACAGTAAAACCACAGCCATATATATGTGATCACCACATCCTATGGTTGTTTTATGGAGATCTCTTTAACAGATTGCTAAATATGCACATTTAACCACATGTAACACATAAGAAACATAACAGCACTCACACCATGTAACGTATAATCTCATAACTGGTTTACCAGCTGCATTTGCTACAGTGCTGCTAGTTTATATTAAAGATTTTCTGAGCGTGATAACATTGTTTAGTTGTGCTATAGAAATATACTACTTATTAAAGTACGAACACAAGAAGATTTTATCCACTATCCTCAGCGGTCAGACCCCCAGCGATTTGACATTTAGCATCTATTTTGTAAATAGGTGATAAACATTATCTATGAGATAACCCCTTTAACTGGAACTTTAAAATATAGAACTGATTTTAATGAGCACTTTTTTTTTTTTTTTTTTTTTTTTCGGAATGAGTTATATTTTTCATTGGTGTAATTTCTGGGTGCGTTAAAGGAAATGTGTCACCAAAAATTGCTAGAATTGCAAATTTATTCTTAGTCGCTACCAAAAAAACATAATAACAAGCGGTCAAAAAGAGTTATTTACCCCAAAATGATACCAATGAAAACTACAAGCTGTCCTGCAAAAATCAAGCCCTCACACAACTCCATAGAAAGAAAAATAAAAAAGTTATGGGTCTTGGGATGTGGCGATGCAAAAAGACTTTCTTCTTTTTAATAAAAGGGGATTTATTGCACAAAAGTAGTAAAACGTAAAAACAAACTATATGTATTTGGAGCCAGTTCTTTCCACTTCCGCAACCCACTCTCACCCAGAAAGAGTTAATCAAAAAGTTATGTGTACCCCAAAATGGCACCATTAAAAACTAACAAACCTGTATACATCTAAATAGATGGAAAAATAAAAAAGTTATAACTCTTGGAAGCGAAAATGAAAAAAAGAAGAAAAACGCTTGGTCAGAAAGGTCCAAAACCGGCTGGTCACTAAAATTTCAAACGTGTGGAAACTGAATGAATACATGTAAACTGACGATTGATAGTCATTAGTGGCCTGATGCAGGCCGCAGCAGGAGCCGTTCAGAACGTGATGGTAGGCAGACAGACCGCAACAGTGGCAAGACGGGGCATCGGCAGCAAGGCGAAGTCTATTCATCAGAATCAGCCTGAGCTGTGAGAAAATGTCGGTATTGCTGCCGTAAACACGCATGTACGCTGCTTAATGAAACTATATCCCCCCCCAAAAAAGAACACACGTAAATGAATGATTCAGGCATTAGTGGCATGATGCAGCCCGTAAAATGCAGCCATACAGAATATGATGGTAGGCAGACAGACAGACCATAACAGTGGCAAGAAGGGCCACCGCTGGCGAGGCGAGGTCTATTCATCAGAATCGACCTGCCTGAGCTGTGGGAAAATGTCAGTATTAATACAGTAATAACGTACATTTATGCTGCTTAAAGAAATTTAACCCCCACCCCCCAAAAATGTTAAAGTTTCAACCGTGTGGAAACTGAATACAGTACATGTAAACTGACGATTGAGAGGCATTAGTAGCATGATGCAGGCCGCAGCATGCAGCAGCCATACTGAACTTGATGGTAGTTAGGCAGACAAACAGATAGCAACAGGGGCAAGATGAGGCACTGGCAGCAAGAAGAGGTCTATTCATCGGAATCAGCCTGTCAGCTGCCTAAAGAAAAAAAAAGAAAGAAATAAAAATGTCATTTCAATCATGTGGAAATTATGGCATGATGCAGGCCGCAGCAGCAGCAGACGTGCAGAACGTGATGGTAGTTAAGCAGACAGACAGCAACAGTCTGAAGATGTGGCACTTCCAGCAATGTGAGGTCTATACATTGGAATCAGCCATAGGAGTGTGAAAATCCTCCCGAGTTCAGGCTTGGTTCATTTTGACAAAAGTGATGTTTTGGACAGTGGTGGAGGATATATTGATCCGTTTGGGTGTCACTGCGCCCCTTGCGGTGCTGAATACCCTCTCTGAGATCACACTGGAGGCTGGGCAAGAAAGAAGAAAGAGAGAGTGCCGTGGCAGTTCGGGCCACTGTTCCAGTCTGCCAGCCCTGCCTGTATTTACATGGGGTCAGGTAACAGGGTATGCTCCAGAGACTGGCCAGAGTTTAGGTATGCCTGAACCTGGGTGTTAAGGCGGGAGCTGTCAGCTTTCTGACTGGTCTTAGCCTGGTACAACATGTGACAACTGCTTCATCACTTTGAGGAGACTGAAATGGTTGCTGCTGCTACTGCTGCTGCAGCTTCTGCTGCTTGTGGCGGTGGAAGCGGGGTGACTGCGTGGGGTGGAGAGGGGCCTTTCTTTCAGACATGCTGGTGAGCTGCAGCAAGCTGTGTACAGTGTTTCCTGGTAATAACATAATTGTCCTCCCTTTCTGTGTGAGGAAAAATTCTCCCATTTTGGCTTGATAGCGAGGGTCTAAAATAGATATCCAGTAATCATCAGACAGCTTGACGTCACCAAACCGCCTGTCACTGCATAAGCAAGCAAGTCTACAGGTGGCCATTCTGGCCAGTGTGCCCGAGAAGCCAGTTCTTTCCACTTCCGCATCCCACTGAGACAATTGAATGTCGTGGCCGGTGTCACCGTCATCATCATCATTCTATTTCTCCTCCAAATCTGACTTCACTTCCTCCTCTTCAAGTGACAGCACTGACATGTACTGTTCCTGCCCGTAAGAGCTGTTCCAGTTGTCCACCGTGGAGTGCTGCTTGCCTCACAACAAGAGTCGCAAGGAGTGGCCTGCATTCTCCGCCACGTGATAGTACAAGGCACTACTAAAACTATACTGCAGCAACTGCACCGCCAGCAACATGGCCAGGTCTGGGTTCAGCTTCTAGACAGCTAATTAATAGTGGCAAATTTTTTTTTCATGGCCAAACATTCTGTTATAGATGTCTCACAATGGAGTTGAGGACAAGGAAGAGTCTTAGCAGAAGAAGAAAAAGGTGATGATGATGACAAGGATTCTGTATTGCTTGGGGGATACAGGTTGGCTGCCACAAAGAGGACCAGGAGAAAAAGGACAGACTTGGTCTTTTTGGGAATGCTGGCCAGTTGTATTTTCCCAAAGGATTCGGTCATGCTGCCTCATGTGCTGCAATAGACCTCTGGTACCTATAATTGTGTTTGACTGGTTATGGTTTATTTTAATCCTGCAGATCTTGCATACCACTGTGGGTTTGTGTGCCCGTTTTGTGGAGAAAAAGCACTATATGGGAGCTGTCCACACAGAGCTACAGGCAGCCAATCTTGGCTTAGCTGTGAAAAGTTTTGGGCCTAACCCACCCACAGTGTCAGTGACATCATCAGATCTCGAAACAGATGTGGCCCTAGTTGTTCTTTGGGAGGTATGTCATCTCTACTCTTTATTGCTGCCACTGCTCTTCCCCATTGATGTTGCCGCCTCCTCAGCACCCCAATCCTGCTCCAAGGTCCTGCCTAGCATACAATCATCATCAGAGTCCTTATCAGACTGTGAGATATCATAATGGGCTCCTGGATCCCATCACCTGTTCTGCGTTTTCCCTGATTGCCACTGTAGCTGCCCCCTCTGCCAATGCCGTGGATATGGGTGCCACTATTACCACCACCATCAACACAGGTATGCATGGGGTCACCAGCCTCCTTCTCAGTGCCGCCCAAATGGTCACGGCTCTCACACAGGTTGTCAACAGGTAGACTCTCTTGACTGTCTGCCGTAGGGCCTGGTGGGGTTTTCTTGCCACTTCTTAGGAAAAAGAAAGGCGCCCCACTAGGAAGGGACAGTGAAGACTGAGAGGACTCCACTGAAAGCCTTCTTTGAGGCTCCAAGGAAGAGGAGCAGGAGGACCACTGTGACCCCTGGGTCCACGGCAAAGTGTCACCTCCACATCATCCTGTTGCTACTGAGAGGAGGAGTGAGCCATCCAATTCACAATCTCATCCTCTTTCTCCTAAACTATAATGTTGCATCTGTCCAAAGCCAGCATGGACAACTGCAGCCTACTACTACTACTATTACTTGGGCCAGATAGTTGGTGCTGCTACTACCCATATTCTGGCTCTGGGTCTTTCGTTTGGAACCCTTCCATAGCCTAGACATTTTTGGGCCTATCATATAATATTGTGCACTACCCTGAGTATGATGTGGTAATCACATATACAGTGGGATGCGAAAGTTTGGGCAACCTTATTAATCGTCATGATTTTCCTGTATAAATCGTTGGTTGTTACGATAAAAAATGTCAGCTAAATATATCATATAGGAGACACACACAGTGATATTTGAGAAGTGAAATGAAGTTTATTGGATTTACAGAAAGTGTGCTATAATTGTTGAAACAAAATTAGGCAGGTGCATAAATTTGGGTACCACAAAAAAGAAATGAAATCAATATTTTGTAGATCCTCCTTTTGCAGAAATGACAGCCTCTAAACGCTTCCTGTAGGTTCCAATGAGAGTCTGGATTCTGGTTGAAGGTATTTTGGACCATTCCTCTTTACAAAACATCTTTAGTTCATTCAGGTTTGATGGCTTCCGAGCATGGACAGCTCTCTTTAAGTCACACCACAGATTTTCAATTATTTTCAGCTCTGGGGACTGAGATGGCCATTCCAGAACATTGTACTTGTTCCTCTGCATAAATGCCTTAGTGGATTTTGAGCAGTGTTTAGGGTCGTTGTCTTGTTGAAAGATCCAGCCCCGGCGCAGCTTCAGCTTTGTCACTGATTCCTGGACATTGGTCTCCAGAATCTGCTGATACTGAGTGGAATCCATGCGTCCCTCAACTTTGACAAGATTCCCTGCACTGGCCACACAGCCCTACAGCATGATGGAACCACCACCATATTTTACTGTAGGTAGCAGGTGTTTTTCTTGGAATGCTGTGTTCTTTTTCCTCCATGCATAACGCCCCTTGTTATGGCCAAATAACTAAATTTTAGTTTCATCAGTCCACAGCACCTTATTCCAAAATGAAGCTGGCGGGGGCGGAGTCTAGCAGCCGAGCCGGATGCAGGCTGTGTGAGGAGCTCTGCTGTGGACCAAGCCCTTTTGAGCGTTTTTAAGCAATTTTAACAGCATAAAAATGGGCAAAACTAACAAAGAAAAGCCTAAAGACACACCAGGAAAGCTAAAAATAGCAGCGAGCCAGAGTGATCTGGACAAATTCATCAGAAGGACGGACACTAGATCTGAGGCCAAGATGGCGCCTGTAAAGCGCGCGGGCCGGATGGAGGAAAAAGAAGCCGAATCTGAAGGTGACGGAGATAGCGATCAGGAGGAAAACAGTTTGCCAGAGGACTTACCTCTTTCCAGGTCGTTTATGAAAGATCTATTGCAAGATTCTCTGGAGCCGCTCCGCCGTGATCTGTCCGAAATAAAGAAGGACATGCGTCACTTACATGACAGAGTGGATGAAGTGGAGACTGCGCAACAAGCTATTATATGCTTTGGGGAGCAGGTTACCAGCAGCCTAGATGAAACGCAAGCTCATGTGAATCATATTTACTCCCTGGTAGAAGATCAAGATAATCGGGGGCGGCGGAATAATATTCGCCTTAAGGGAGTTCCGGAGTCAGTGTCTCAGGACGTGCTGCTTCAGGAGGTGACCCAACTGTTTAATCGTTTAGTTCCAGACGCCCAATCTGATTTCTTTGCGATGGACAGAATTCACAGAGCTCTACGTCCAGTGCCAAGACCACAAGATCCCCCCAGAGATGTGATCTGTCGGATGTCAAGCTTTACAGCAAAAGAATCCATCCTGACGGCAGCCCGCACTAACAGAACAGAAGAAATTGAGGGCTCAATTATATCGCTATATCAAGACCTCTCACCAATGACCCTGAGGAAACGGCGTCATTTAAAACCTTTCTTGGAAGTTTTACTTCAGAAGAAACTAACCTACCGCTGGCTGCATCCATTCGGGCTATTAATCAACACCCCGGTGCACAAACAAGTCATACGGAGTCATGCAGACCTGATTCGGGTGTGTGAAGTTTTGGACATCAAAGGTCTGGAGATACCGGATTGGTGCCCTGTTCAAAACTTGGCTGACTTACCTGCTCTGCCAGTGAGAGAAGCATGGAGTGAAGTCCCTCCGAGAAAGCAAAGACCAAAGAGAACAGGACGTTTTCCCACCTGAAAAGATAGCTCTATTTTAAAGTGGACGTTCCAAGTTTTCCAGTTTAAGTTTTTCACTTGCTTTGTTCTTTCCAGCTCAATAGTAATATAGTGCTGTTGGGTCTAGGCAATAATGAAACAAGTAGCTGGAATTAATACACACTCTGTTTCAATGCATACTTGGTTTGTATGATATTCTATTTGCCTAAACCCGTGCAGTCTTCTAAGTCTCTGGAGCTGTAGTAGTAATAGAATATAAGTTTCACTGAGTATAGGGAGACATCTAGTGGTGGTGAGATGTATCGCTCCATATTAATATTATTACTGCTAGGTTTTTCATGTCAGAGAAAGTTTCTAAGACCCTGTTAGCAAGCTCATTGGGGTCCTTGGTCGGTTGTGACGGCCACCCCCCCCCCCCCCCCTAAGTTTTTCTTCCCTTCCTATAGGGATTGAATGTGGTCCCCACATGATGGTTGTAATTTACAGCTTTATTTTTGCTACATATATAAATCCTGTAATGTTTTATTTTATTCCCTTTTAGGTTTTGTCCGTGTCATGTTTTTTCCTCCTACTCTTTCCGATCCCTTCCCTCGAAGTTTGACCAGTAAACCATTGAGACGGATGCCAATATGCTTAGAGGTAGTATGTCTATATAGCAATGTCTAACATTCAAGTATGTACCTATAACGTTAGAGGTCTAAATGCCCCCAACAAAAGGAGCCAAATTTGTCATTTTCTTCATAAGAAGAAAGTTCAAATAGCCTTGCTACAGGAGACGCACTTCCGCAGAAACCATATCCCTAGAATGTCCCATTTATTATATAACCAATGGATTCACAGTGCTTCAACTTCCTCAGCATCTAAGGGAGTAAGTATAGCATTTCACAAAAGTGTTCCGTTTATTCACCAAGATACCCTGAAAGATGAGGAAGGAAGGTTCCTTTTTGTGAAAGGTACTATAGGCTCTCAAATGTTTACTTTCGGGAATATATATGCCCCAAATTCAGCGCAAGCCACATGGCTTAAAGAAACTATAGGTAGATTTGGAGGGTTCTCAGATGGAATTATTATCTTAGGGGGTGACATCAATACGACTTTGGTACCTTCTCTAGATTCTTCTACGGGCTCGTCCTCACTCTCTGGAGTAGCGATAAGCAAAGTAAAATTGGCCCTCTCCCAACTAGGGTTGGTTGATGTGTGGAGAGCGATGCACTCCAACGAGAAGGATTACACATACTTTTCGGCGGCTCACAAATCCTATCAGAGATTGGACTACATTTTTCTTGGTTCTAATAATCTCCAGCATTGTGTTTCCTCTACCATCGGAGGTATTCTTCTCTCTGATCATGCACCCGTTTTCGTCACATACTTGGTGTCGACTTTGCCCAAGTCCGAATTTAGATGGAGACTCAATGAGACCTTATTGAACGGGTCCAGTATTCCAAAGGTGACTGAAATTCTTGAAGAATATTTCAGTTTAAATGAGGATACCAACACATCTCCGGTAATTTTGTGGGCTGCTCACAAAGCTGTAATAAGGGGCCATCTAATCGCCCTTGGGTCTCATGTTAGGAAACAAAAACAGAAGAAGATAGATGAGCTTACTTCTGAGATCTCTAGACTGGAGAAACATCATAGAAGACAGCTGTCGGATGCTGTATTGGCGCGCCTGGACACCTTGCGTTCGGAATTAAAAAATATATTAAACACCAATACAGCAAAATTATTTTTAGCAAATCAATTTAAATACTATGCTCATGGTAACAAGGCTTCAAAGGTGCTGCTGGCACAAACTAAAAAGAGAAAATTAGCTGCGTTTATCTCAAGTCTTAAAACAAGAGACGACCAAGTTATTCATAAAACAGATCTTATAGCAGACCAATTTTGTAAGTTTTATAGTCAACTGTATAACCTAAGGGATTCCTCAACCACATCTCATACCATATCTAAAACTCAAATAATACAACAATGGTTAGAGACTTTAAATATACCAAAATTAAAATCTGATCAAATTGCCACTCTGAACTCTCCATTCACTATTACGGAGTTACAAACAGCCTTAAAAAACTCCCCTCTTCATAAAAGCCCCGGCCCTGATGGTCTCCCAATTGCTTACTATCTCACCTTTCAAAACATACTTCTGCCACATTTTGTTAAGGTTTGCAATGAGGTGAGGGGGGGGGGGGTCATTCACCAGTGACATGCTGGCGGCACAAATTACCATCATACCCAAACCTAACAAAGACCATTCACTCTGTTCGAACTATAGGCCTATTTCGCTTCTCAACAACGACCTTAAACTATATGCTAAAATGCTAGCTAACAGATTAAAAATTTACCTGCCGGATCTTATATCTGCTGAGCAGGTCGGGTTTATACCCGGCAGGGAAGGAAAAAATAATATTATCAGGGTTGTACAACTGATGCAATGGGCTCAACATACAAAAACTCCCCTAGCAATTCTCAGCATGGACGCAGAGAAGGCTTTCGACAGAGTGGATTGGTCGTTCATGACTCAGACTTTGGTCAAGTTTGGTATTCCAGACGCTTTCATTACAAGTGTGATGGCAATGTATCAAAAGCCTACTGCACGTGTCCTGGTGAACGGCACACTCTCTCCGACGTTCAGTATTTCTAACGGGACAAGACAGGGTTGCCCCCTATCCCCGCTGCTCTTTGTTCTGGTAATTGAAACCCTCTTACAAGCATTTCGGAACAACGCAGCAATTAAAGGTATTCAAATTGGTGCAACGATTCATCAGACTGCAGCTTTTGCGGACGATGTGTTGCTGTTCATCACCAATCCTGAAACGGCTTTCACAGAGATTGCGTCATTGCTTCAAGATTTCCATGAGATGTCTAATTTCCTAGTTAATCTTTCCAAATCCACAATATTAAACGTCTCTTTGCCAACAGCGACCATGCTCAGTCTACAAAGTTCTGGGGTCTTCCACTGGGCTACTGGATATATCACCTTTTTAGGTATTAAATTGACCTCTAGTTTTTCTCGGTTGTTTCCCGAAAACTTCCACCCTATTCCAAAACGTTTGGAAGATCTAATAAGTTCATGGGATATCCCATTTGTGTCTTGGTTTGGCCGTAGAACTTTGATTAAAAGTGTTCTCATGCCCACTGTTTTATATTATATTCAAGCGTTGCCGATACCAATTCCCAAAGCCTTTTTTAAAAAAATACAGAGCATCCTCCTGAAATTTTTATGGGGGGGGAAGAAAGCTAGGTTACCCTTTAAACAGGTTAAACAACGGACATATAAAGGGGGCATGGGTATACCTGATATATACATATACCACAAAGCAGTGATGTGCATGCGCTGTTTGGAATGGCTAAGAACCTATACAAACCGTTTAGACCTTTTAACAGAAGACAACATGGCCAACATCCCATTGCGTTCTTTGCTGTTTATGGAGGGCTCGGTTGCTAAGTATACACTGAAAACACACAGTTCTATAACTATATATACATTACGTGTATGGTTAGAATCAAATTGGCTCGCATCACTATCCCCACACTATCCGATTTTAATGCAAATAAGGGATGCCTTTTTCCAAGCTCCTGTCCAGTTTCTAGATACTCTACCGTTGAGAGCGAAATCTCTCATTTCCCCCATCTTGAGCCTTTACAGGGAAGACGACATCCCTTCATTTGAAGATCTTCGCACACATCCATTGCTATCTAACCTTTCTACGTTTCATTTGGCTTACTTGTTACAACAAATAAAAAAATACTTTACGGGTCTCCCGATTGCACCAACTCACACTCCCTTTGAAAAACTGGCCTTACAAAAAAAGGAACCAAAAGGTAAAATATCGCAGTTATATGACATCCTACTCTTAAAACAGGGATCAGAGACCCCTAAGTTCATTCAACAGTGGGTAGAGGATCTGAATATTTATTTATCCCCCTTAGAAGTAAAACAGGCGCTTAAGACGTTTCTTAAGGTGTCCAGGTGCGTCAAGTTGCAAGAGAACAGCTACAAAGTTTTAACAAGATGGTATTACACACCTCATAAACTTCATCGCATGTTTCCAGAGTGTAGCCCTATGTGCTGGAGATGCAACCTTGAGGTGGGCACGCATGCCCATATCTGGTGGGAATGCACCAAAATAACCTCTTACTGGCAGGAGATTTGTAAGATTATATCTAATTTATCTAGCCTGAAAATACCCTTATGCCCTAAAGTTTGTCTCTTGGGAGTTTTAGGAGAAACTAGAGGCCCCAAATATAAACACTCATTATGTAACACTTTGTTAGCTGCAGCTAGACTTATGATAGCATTAGCATGGAAACAATCTAATCCTCCGTCTATTCAAAACTGGATACTTAAATGCGATCAGCTCTTCCGCTTAGAACAGATAGCACACTGGGATGCTCGCACCCCGGTGAAGTTTGAAAATATTTGGAACCCTTGGAAGTCTTTTAGGAATTTCTCGGGAGTGTGATTTCTCAACGCAAAGGGTAATTTATTGAGAAAGGGAGTCTCCACTTGCGCATTTGAACCTCATTTATGGTACTTAATTGAATTGAATTGCCTGCTTCCGGATGGAATTGTGATAAGACATATCATGTTGCACCGGCCTCAATGGTAATCCACAACATATCAAGCTCTCCCTCCCCCCCTTTCCCCCCCCCCCTCCTTTTCCATTATATTTTTAAGTTATGTCTATGTCTTCCCCTTTCCATTTGTATCTTTTTATTTCCTTCTACAGTTTTTCTTTAGTTAGTTGATATTTGGTCTATATAGATCTCTAATGGAAGTATCTTCGCCTTATTGTTAAGATCACTAGGGTAATGTACGCTCAGGATTTATATTTATGTTTACTTCCAAAATGGTGAAACACTGTCGACCTGTATGTTCAGTTTTTGTATTAAAAACTAATAAAAACAATTTTAAAACAAACAAAATGAAGCTGGCTTGTCCAAATGTGCTTTAGCCCACCTCAAGCGGCACTTTTTGTGCTGTGGGTGGAGAAAAGGCTTCCTCTGCATCACTCTCGCATCCAGCATCTCCTTGTGTAAAGTGCGCCGAATGGTTGAACGTTGCACAGTGACTCCATCTGCAGCAAGATGATGTTGTAGGTCTTTGGTGCTGGTCTGTGGGTTGACTCTGACTGTTCTCACCATTCGTTGCTTCTGTCTATCCGAGATTTTTCTTGGTCTGCCACTTCGAGCCTTAAATTGAACTGAGCCTGTGGTCTTCCATTTCCTCAATATGTTCCTAACTGTGGAAACAGACAGCTGAAATCTCTGACACAGCTTTCTGTATCCTTCCCCTAAACCATGATGGTGAACAATCTTTGTCTTCAGGTCATTTGAGAGTTGTTTTGAGACCCCCATGTTGCTACTCTTCAGAGAAAATTTAAAGAGGAAGGAAACTTACAATTGACCCCCTTAAATACTCTTTCTCATAATTGGATTCACCTGTGTATGTAGGTCAGGGGTCACTGAGCTTACCAAGCCAATTTGAGTTCTAATAATTAGTTCTAAAGGTTTTGGAATCAATAAAATAACAACAGTGCCCAAATTTATGCACCTGCCTAATTTTTTTTCAACAATTATAGCACACTTTCTGTTAATCAAATAAACTTCATTTCACTTCTCAAATATCACTGTGTGTGTCTCCTATGACATTTTTTATCGTAACAACCAACGATTTATACAGGAAAATCATGACGATTAACAAGGTTGCCCAAACTTTCGCATCCCACTGTATACTGTATGATACTAGCTTGAATATAATAAATGACCCCCCCCTAAAAAAAACAAACGTGTGAATATAGGGAAACTGATTAAGGTCTAAATTTGTTATCCCTCTATCCTATACTATTGTTTGCTGGCCTGTGTATTAGTGTTAATCACCTATATGCTGGTTTAATTACATTGAACAATTCCCAAAAAACATTTAAATTTCAATAGTGTGGAAATAGAATTCCCAAAAGTGGACAATTGAGGCCTGATGCTAAATTCCTCATTATCACTCACAAGTAGATGTCTGTCCTACCCTGTGACTTGCAATAATCACATACATATGCTGGTTTAATTACATTAAACAATCCCCTAAATTTTTTTAATTCCAACCGTGTGGAAACTGAATATCCTTCAACGGACAATTGAGGCTTGACGCTAAATTTCACCTTAATACACACTGGTAGATTGCTACCACACCAGGGGTATTGCTGCAGTAATCACATATATATGCAGCTTAATTAAAATGAACCCCCCCAAAAAATTTTATTTCTATCCCAATTGATGCTCAATTTCTCGTTAATACACACAGGTTTAGTTACATTTAATAATTCCCCCAAAAATTTGAATTCCAACCGTGTAGAAACTGAATATATGGACGATTGAGGCTTGATGGTCTATTTCAACTTATTACACACAGGTAGACTGCTGCCACACCATGAGTATTGCTTCAGTAATCATACTGTATATTTGCTGCTTAATTAAATGGAACCTGAAAATAAGTAAACGGACGACTGAGGTTTGACGCTCAGGTATTTGCTTGCAGGTAGCTGCTTTTGCGGTGCTAGGGCACTTCCCTGTCTGCTATGCACCGTTTTAGTGGGTTCGTCCGAAAGGAAGGAACACAGAAAGATTCGGGTTTGTCTGTCATCAGAAAAATAGCAAAGTTCAGACCAAAGTCGGTTTAGTCTGAACTGGTTCACTCATCCTTAGGCCCCTTTCACACGAGCGAGTTTTCCTCGCGGGTGCAATGCGTGACGTGAACGCATAGCACCCGCACTGAATCCTGACCCATTCATTTCAATGGGTCTGTGTACATGAGCGTTGTTTTTCACGCATCAGTTCTGCGTTGCGTGAAAATCGCAGCATGTTCTATATTCTGCGTTTTTCACACAGCCCTGGCCCCATAGAAATGAATGGGGCTGCGTGAAAAACGCATTGCAACGCATTTCACCCGCGCGGAAAAAACTGAACGCAATCGCAGACAAAACTGACTGAACTTGCTTGCAAAATTGTGCGAGTTTCACTGAACGCACCCTGAACGCATCCGGACCTAATCCGTCACGCTCGTGTGAAAGGGGCCTTAGAGGGAACCTCATTGACTTCTATGGGAGTTTTCTAGGCATGCTCTGTGACCTGTGCAGAGGTCATTGTACAAGGAAAGAATAGATAAGATTTGACAATTACCTATTGTTAATGGGGGATCCTGTCTTTTTTTTTTTTGTAATATAATTTTTATTGAAGTTTTACATTACAATATTCAGTGCATTTCAAACAGTACAGTTTGCATATACAATAGTATGAGACATAACATATATTATGTTTAGCATTATGGAGGCATCTACTATGGGGCATTATTTACTGGCACAGATGGGAGGAGCACTATGGGGGCATCTACAAGGGGGCATTATTTACTGGCACACATGGGAGGGAGGAGCACTATAGGGGCATCTACTAGGGGGCATTATTTACTGGCACACATGGGGGAGAGGAGCACTATGGGGGCATCTACTGGGAGCCCTATATATTAGAATTATACTGGCACTATGGGGGGAGAGGAGCCATATGAGGGCATCTACTGGGGGCCCTATATATTGGCATTATATACTGTCACACATAGGGGACTACCTAAATCAAAACGCAAACAGACTTGGTTGAAATATACCGGATTCACATGATGCGGTAGTCATCCTTGCAGAGCCTGCGGTTATGTCCTCCCTTAAAAAACTTTCCGAGATTCTTCGGATAACAACAGCTTTCCCATTAAATCGTACTGTATATTAATTGTAACTCCACCGGAGTGGTTTATGTGATCGAGTGTGTGGAATGCAGACTTCTGTATGTGGGTTGTACAACTCGAAAATTTTAATCGAGATTATTGGAACATTTAAATTACATCACAAACAGCCCATATGTTAATATATCGAATGCTGCAAAACATTTTATTACTTCGCACAACAGAAGTCTGCATAATTTTTCTGCATATGCAATCGACCGTATTTTTCTTCCACAAAGGGAGGAGACTTCAAAGAGAAGCTTTTTGGATCTTGAAACTAAATACAAGATACCCTATGGGTCTTAATTTAAGGAAAGATCTAATGTATATTTACTGAGAAGGAAGTACCCTTCAAACCCTTATAACGCATAGCCATGTACCTACATGTTTGTTTTTAAATGTATATTATACATGAGGTTGATTTGCCATAGATTATAGTTCAGACACTGCGATTTTTTACTGAATACAAGAAAGTAATATTTGTCGACACAGTGTCAGTCAAAATATCTACTTAATCCAGGCAAAGCCATTTCGTATGTTTCTTTTAATATATACCACACGGTTCTTTTGTATTAGAGGTTAAAACAGACAGCCTCCTTGCCTGCAATTACCCACTCCATTGTCTACACCTGAACTTGACCACCCGCCCAGCAAATGAGGGATGGTGAATCACAAAGTTCATAAAGAAGTGGAGCATCACAGAAGGCCAGGCATGAGTAAGAACATTTATTTGTTCGAAACGCGTTGACTGTAACTGACTGTAACTGGATGTGTAAAGATTTTGCCATCGATGTTTTATTATCCACTGCTGGAATAAAGAAATCGTCACTCAAAGATCATAGGTGTGGAATTCTTTCTTCTTTATACAAATAGGGGGCACTATAGAGAAGTGGGGGAGAAGAGCACTATAGTGGCATCTGCTGGGGGGCATTATATAGGGGCATTTTATACTGGCACAAAATATATGTGCAATATGGGGGTGGGGATGAGTACCCTAGTGGCATATCATATTGGCATACATTATATGGGCACTATGGGGAAGGGGGGAAAGGAACATTATTGGGGCATCTACTTGGGGCACTCTATAGGGGCATTTTATAATGGCACATTATGTCAGGCAAGGGAGGAGGAGCACTATGGGGGTATCTACTTGGGGCACTATATAGGAGTATTTTATACTGGTGCAAAATTATGGGGCACTATGGGGACATTAGCTCAACTGGGCACACTAAGAGGTTTTTTTGGGGGCACACAGTAGGGTTCATTGCCACACATTATGAGGGCGCTATAGGGACATTGGCTCTCCTAGGGGCACTAAGAGGAGGTATGTTTTTTACTGCCACCCAACAGCCGCATTTTTTTGTATCATTATTTTTGGAGGACATTATGTATATTAGTGTCAGGGACACTGGGCGCAGTTATTTTTTAGGGCACTGTGTGCCAATAATTATTGAAGGGGCACTATCTGGTACTAGTATTTTCAGGGGGTTTATCTGTTTCTGCAGTATAGTATTGGGGAGCACAGCAGGCACAGGATGGGGTGTTCAGAAGGTTGGAGGATGTTGGAAAAGTAGAAAACTAAGATGTCTGTCTGTAAACTCTGCAGAGAGAAGAGACGGCTGAAAGGAATCATCATGGTGGTCTGGTCTGAAAGGAGAAGATGATGAAAGAGAAGATCTTAGAAGATGTCACTGGATGTACAAGATATGTGGCGCTGTGTTAGGCTACTTTCACATCTGCGTTAGTGATTCTGGCAGGTTGTTCCAGCTGGGAACAGCATGCCGGAATTCACTGGATCCAGCACTGCTGGATGCAGATGGAACTATAATGGGGTACAGTAGAGATCCGGCTACAATCTGACAAAAATGCTGAGAATCAGCGGGACATAAACCGCTGCATGCTGTTGTTTGTGTCCGGACGGATCGTAGTGCCACGGGTGTGAAAGTAGCCTTATCTGGTATGTTTTGTATTGCTGTATGTAATATTAGGAGGGAATAGGTTAGGTTGAGAATTCGGCATGGGGGGTGGAGGGGCCCAGGCACATTCTTTGCAAAGGGGCCCTCTGCTGTCTGTGTCCGCCCCTGGAACGAACAGTATTGTTTGTTCTGAACATTCCAAAGGTCTATTACCCTTTGGATTCCTACCGCCCTTCATAAATTCTGGATGTCCCCAAATGGCCATATATTTTGAGAGTTAGAAAAGTAACTTAAACAATTTGCGTGTTCCCTTCCCAGCTGCAATTGTGTCTTACACTAAGAGACTGGTTTGGATTATGTGGGGTAGAGCTCCAAATTTGGTATATAGTAAGGCTTCTAATTTCCACGGGTGAACCAGTCGTGCTTCTATTGTAGTATTGGTATAGAAGTTTGTGCCAAAGACCCAGTCGATACTGTGTCTCATAAGGCTGGCCAAGTTATACCATCTCAGATCAGGGAGAGCCAAGCCTCCCAGTGTTTTCGGTAGTTGTAATTTGAGTAGTGCTATTCTAGGTTTGCGTTTTGCCCATTGGAAGGTCCTAAACGCAGTTTCTAGTGAATTGATGTCAGAGTGTTCAAGAAGGATGGGAATAGTCTGCATGGGGTAATGAAGTTTCGGTATACACATAATTTTTTTAAGCTGCCCCCTTCCACCCAGTGACAATGGGTAGTTCATTCATCGTTCTAAATCCGCCTTGATCATTTTTATCAAAGGCGGGTAATTCAACAAATATAATGATTCAGGTTTTCTCCCCATGCATTTGCCCAGATATTTATTTATTATTAAACTAGTAGCAATTTGTATCGGGATTTCTAGAGGTTGGCTGGAAGCTATGGAGAAGTTGTATCCTAGGAATAGTATCTCTGACTTAGTTGTATTTAATTCCCCAAAAGAAAAAGACCCTTAAAATAACAGTATTTATTAGTAATCATTAAAACCTAATGCTCAAACAATAGTTAGGATACCATGCCAGTCAATAAAAATAGATGACGAGGTGTAGTGAGGAACGAGTAAGGGGTCAACAAGGAGGGAAAAAATTTACCCTAAATGTCACCCTATCGTGCCCCTCAGCCCAGAGATGAATCTGGATGGTGGAGACTCTCTGTACTCGTGCCCCAACTGTTATGCCTTTGATATCCCTAGAAAAGAAAAATACCCCCCAGTGACCCCGACGCGTTTTACCCAACAGTATGGGTTCCTCAGGGGGTAAATGTACAGGGTCTATATCTCACATCAAAGAACATGGAAAAAATGCCCAAAATAATCTGGCACAATCAGATAATGAAAAAATCAGGTACTATATCAGATAATTAAAACGTAGTAGCCAGACGTGGCTGAAATGTACGTATTGTATAAAGGCCACAGCATCCGTCATCGGTAAGGGGTGGTGTGATCTTGTTTCTGGGAGCTCATATATCATACAGCCAGCAGAAATCTGGTGGACTAGAATATGTGAGATATATCTGGTCCTATATTGGCTCTTTATCTGTCATTGCCATACCCTTACCACTCTTCATTTCACTTTATACAATACGTACCTTTCAGACACGTCTGGCTACTACGTTTTAATTATCTGATATAGTACCTGATTTTTTCACCTCCCCTACACATAGGCGTCTCATTCTGGGAAAATCTTCATTTGTTAGGTGGGTCTCCTGTAAGAGGGCACTATCGGCCTTCAGGCGTTTTAGATGTTTTAGTATCATTATGCGTTTATTAGGCGATCTGAGGCCTTTCACATTCTAGGATATGATTTTTAAAGGGCTAGCCATTGAGATAATTACATTCCGTTTTGATTAAACCTCCTAATATGACAAAGAGAGCATTTCTTTCCCTACCGAATTTTCGGCCTTCCCCCAAACAAATTTATCTCACCCCCCCCCCCTCAATATAACTCCCAATAACAGGTGGTCTCTGAAGCAAGGAAATCTTCCTACATCCCAAATTAGGAGAGACCTGACTCTTAACATATTATATCGGACTTCACTTTTTTCCAGCAAAAGGAACATAGTAGAATACAACGACATATGTGTCCCCTTTCAATAGCAACCACAACATAGTATGATTCAACACTGATAAAACATTCTTATACTCAATTCAAATAGGCAGTTGAAGTACTGGCTTTCTCGCCGGCGAACTATGGCAACGACCAAGCGCCACAAGCCCGCCATTATGGTTTCAGACTAGTGCATCAACGTTTAACACTTAGGCTAGTTTCCCACTAGCGGCAGGGGACTCAGGCAGGCTGTTTCGGTGGGTGAACAGTCTGTTGGATCAGTCCTGCCGCTAGTTCATGTGTGCCCCCGGACTGCCGCTCCGTCCCCATTGACTATAATGGGGGCGGGGGTGGAGTTCCGGCGGCGGGAACAGCAGTGCATGGCGAGAGACAACCGGACTAAAAGTACTGCATGCAGTACTTTTAGTCCGGATTACAAATAAGCAGGTAACTGCAGTAAAGTGATTTGTACAAACCACTGTACTTTGTGGGCAGTGGCATAGTGGCTTGTGCAAAAACTGTAGGCTTTTATGTCTTGTGTTTAAATATAGATATTGATGTGGAAAATAAAAAAAAAATCATCAAAAATTCTTATATGTTAAATATAAAATCGATTTAAATGATAGGTCATTTTCTGATGACACATTCCCTTTAAGACATTGATTCATTTTTTTTGATTTTGGAATGCAGGTCTTTATCCATGAAGCTGGCTGCATCCTCAAGCCTATACAAACATATGCAAATACTATTAGGTTTAATGGAATGCATAAAAATAATCAAAAACCGTATGTGCAAATATCATCTTAATTTTGTGCAATCATTTGTTTGTCCATATAACCCTGCACATGAATACTGCTGTAATTCATTAGCAATGCCACAGTTATCCCTTGTGGCTTCCATAAACACAGTTGAGATTGTTGGCATAGAGTTATGGAGAACGCATGGTTAATATCATGATTCAGTTGTGTTTAACTTTGTAGCATTGTTGTATTGTGCTTGAGATGCTAAATGAGCACAGTCCAAGTATGTGAGTGCTCTCCGGAGAGCCAAAAAAGCCAAAAACTCTTTAGCTGCAGCTCCACCTAGAGTCTTCTCTCATCACGTCTGGGATTTGGAAGATGTGTTACAGTCACTTATCCAGAGGTTTCAAGTATGTGTAAGGAGAAGGTCAGGCTCCCATTTAACCTTTTGATGTCCAGAGAGAACTTCATGATCTATGTAGCCTCTGCAATTCGCAAAAATTTAATTGCTAAATTCATGCAAAGAAACAAGTGCAGGTGGAAATAGATAGCATTTTACTAATCCAATAAAGTGTCTGAAACAGCCTCATATTATAGGCCGTTCAGTTCATGTACTGGAAATTCCTAATGTTTCTAAGTAATTAGCATTGTAAATGCAATCTAATTTTATTTGCCGTCTAATTTTTTCTGCACAGAATGTTTCTGGGTTTAGTGGACAAAGTAGAACATAACAGTAATGTACAGTAGTAGTATTAAAATGTTGCTATAATTGCAGACATTTCGCTTTAAAGGGTTAGGAATCAAGCTAAGTTTTCTATTACTTGGGCTAAAATTTGATTTTGGTGCCCTTTCCCACAAGGTAACACATACAAATTCCTGTATTCTGATGTGTATACATAGATTTAGAATGAGCATCCTGGGTGACTAACCCGCTTTCCTCCATCATGGAAAGTGATACTGCTTTCCAAATTTTTTTTTTGGTATTATTACAAATGTACTTATCAATCGTTGCTGCCAGTGCCAGTTGCGCCCAGCCTTCCCCTCTCATCCAGCACCTGTCCCACATGCCCCACCAGCCCCCCTCACTATGGACCTGTGATTAGCCATCGCACAATTACAAAGAACGATTCTAGTTTGGGAGGACTGTATGAACCCTTACATTACATGGATGGTCCATAGCATATGAAAGTGGTACGGTTTTAGAATGCTCATCTATGTCTGCGCGGATTATGCCATACACGTGCATAATGTCTCTACTGTATATCCATATGTGACATACAGAGTGTTTTTTTTCTCCACCAGGTTTGTACATATAAAAAAAAATTTATCCTCCTTTGGACTCCATATGTAAAGAAGAATCGTAATTGCTTTAAGGGGAGAATGTCTCTGTAGATATCTATAGTGCTGAAACCTGTACGGAAGTACACACAGCTCCAGTGCTAATATTGTGTTCTTGATATTTTTAAGAGTATGTACTGATGACACTGACACTGTCAATGTGCTTGCACAATCGCAGCTACACAGCCTGGATACTGCTGAAATGGCTAGGATAGGAGATAACTCTGATCCTGGCTGTTTACCACTGTAAGAGGGTAAAGCAGCCACCATTGCTTAAATGCAGTTTCTAATTCTGTTGATGTGAAATTTTTTCTTGTTAGTTGTCATTGTGCATTTTTAACCACTAGAGGCCACTGTTCCACCACAAAGTTAAGTTTTGCTAAGTGATTGAATATGCATAAGAGGTGGAGCTGATACTCATGCTGCTGCTGAGAAGAAGCAGGAAATGTGAGCTGAGCGGACATGTTTGGACAAAGACTGCGAGACAGCATCGAGTGCCATCCTCACGTCAGTGGAACTTGGAGTGGCCAGGGTCACTGTTGGAAGTGACTGATGACTGTCAGCGAACCAGATGTCGTCCAGGAGAGAGAGGATCGGTTCCCGGAAGGCTGGAAGAGCCGTGGAACGTGGCTACAGACTCTGCAGGGCCTCATGGTGGATGGAAGGACTTTTAATTTGGTTTAAGTCGCCATCGGATAAAGACCATACCCGGGTCGTCGGTAAGCCAGATCGTGCACGCACCACAGTAAATTGTGGGAGCCTGGATATGCGAGAGACTGTGATACATGCCTGCATTTAGTCAGACAGATAGGGATTCTGAATGCAGCAGGTTACAAGGACTGTGTTACAAAGCTACTCCAGTGTCTAGGCTGGGAGTATTAAGGACAAGTGCAACAGTGACGTTTGGGAACAAGGGAAGGGAAAATTATAGTATATACCTTTAAGATTGTGAGCTCTTGTGCTGCACCGCGAGTCGCCTGTATCTTGCATCCCACACAATTATTTCCGTTCTCTAGGGTAATAGGTAAAGTGAGGCAGTGATAGTTGTGCTCGCAATAGGTAAAGCATTGCAAGTGGTGTCTGTCGGCCATCTTGGGGTGCCGTGCTATGCAGCTATGCAGTCTCGGCTTCCAAGCCGAGCGTATGTAACTTCAGGACATTTTCACTACATTTCAGATTGTGTTTAATTCTACTGTTCAGTAAAGTTTCTGTTTTTTGCACAAATGCTGGTGTCAGTGTCGCTTTTCTCGTCTGTGACTTTACTGTATCCCGGGGGTCCCTCCCTGGTTCACGGTCTTACACCACCATGGATGTTCTGATCAATAGCGACTGATGAATTTAAGTGATTTGACAGAGGGAGGGAACTCCCTCTGTCACTAAACCGGTTATCTGATGATACGTACATGGAGTACTCATCATTGCTATGGAAAGCGGGGTTTTAACAATGGCTCCCAGTTCTGCCATCTACACAGAATTAGAACTTATAGGATGTCTGTCAGTATAACACTGTCAGGCATAGCACACTGCAATACAGAAGTATTGAGCGATGGAGCTCAAGTCCCCAAATCGGACTAATATAAGAAGTGGAAAAGAAAGGGAAAAAATAAAAAGCATACAGTTTTTTCTATAAAATACTTTATTAAGTTAAATTATCGGGGAAATTATCACGTTGTATAAATTACTAGGCGAACACCATTAAACAATGCCCCTTGTTATATCTCCTGTTGAAACATAAAAAAAAGTTTGGTCCTAAAAGCCAAAACAAGCCTGGTTCCATCTAACTGACATGCCATTTATATAGTTTGTGCTCTTATTATTTTATTTGTAGTTATCATTAATTCACTTAATTACACCTTATTTATAAGATTTCCATTTTTATTTTGTAATGGTCTCTTTAATTTTACTTATTTGAAATCCTATTTTATGAAAATGCCCACCTCTTGAAATCTATGTGGTCTTCTTGTCTTCACATGTGGAAGCCACCTGCTATAGGAACCATTCAGCCCATGCCAATGATCGGCTAAAAGTATCTCAATGTATACATTCTCTTACTATGTTAGAAAATGAGCTTTGCTAGAATACAGCTGCTAATAGTTGCATAGCACTGAATAACCCAAGCATGGCTCCAGAGTGTTTATATAGCAAGTAATATAATGGGTAGATGTTCATTTAAACTTTTCACAATCTGCTTTACTGTTGTTCTTGTTGATTTTGTTTTTAAAATGATAAGGGTCCAGATTTATTTCACATGGGTTATACTTACCACAGATTGATCCATTTTAATCTTTTGCAGATTCTTTATTTATTTTTTTTAAACTGGGTAAGAGGGGATGGGGTAAGGAAGGAGCATAATGGAAAAAACTGGGGGTAAGAACAATACAATACAGGTATTATACAGTGGCGTAGCTATAAGGGTCACACGGGTCACAGTTGCAACCAGGCCACTAAGCCAGGAGGGCCCCACAGGGGCCCCCTTGCCAGTGGCGCACTGTCAATTACCATATTTTTCACTTTATAAGATGCAGTGGTCTTATAAAGCTAATACTAGTGAGTAGAGATGAGTGAATTTTCGAAATGTTCGATTAGGCTCATTTGCCGAATTTTACAAAACAATTTGCGATAGCGCCGTCTCCCGTCATTGTACTCTCAGATGCCGGGTTCATACATGATCGCGCCATGTGAGTGTAAAAACAGTATAAAATAAAAAAAATTTAATCAAACTAATCGCCTCCATTTGCTCGTGACGGGCTGGCAGCCGCCATCTTGCTTAAAGATCTGTCGCGAAATCTTGCGCGGCGCGAGATTAAATCATCACGCCGGACGGTGTTGTGACGTCATACGACACTGAGCATGGGATTTCGGCCGAGATCTTCAATCAAGATGGAGGCTGGCGACCCGTCGCGAGCAAATGGAGGAGGTAAATATGACTTTTTTTTATTTTACACCATATTTTTGGTTAAATCGATTCACCACCACAAAGCTTGAGGAAATTCGGCTTTGAGGAGAATCAAATTTATCCTGAAATTCGGATCGAATTCCACTCCATGGGATTCGATTCACTCATTTCTACTAGTGAGCACTTCCATTATGAAAGCACTCACTAGTCAGCAGGAGGCAGGGGGTATTAAGCACTGCGAGAGCTGTACTCACCCTCCGCTCTGGGTTTCTCCGGGTCGTGTGGCACTGTTCTGACAACGTCAGGACGTAGCGTGCACTATGACGTGACTCTGCAGACAGTAAGGTGACAATGCAGCGTGGGCCCAGAGAATATTAGGGAGCGAAGAATACAGGAAGAGAACGCCGGACCTGCAGAGTAGCGGCAGAGTGGGAGAGGTCCAGATGTAGCAGGGTTAACACACAAACTCTTAACTCAAATTTCTTAACTCATCGCATTATCTTGAAACAAAAGCCATTGGAAAGCAATTGTTTGCTTAACGCATTTAGTTTAGATAACATGTCTCATAAAGCATGTGTGTTAACTCTACTACATCTGTATGTTAATTAATTTATTTTAAGGTTAAGGTTTGATCTAAGGTCTAATACTTGGCGGGGCTGACATGGAGGTCTAATGGGGTCTGATGTGCAGTATGATATTGGGGGGTTTCACATGGAGGTCTAATGGGGGTCTGATTTGAGGTCTGAAACTGGGGTTTGATCTGAGGTCTGATATAGGGGGTTAAAATGAAGGTCTGATGGGGGTCTAATCTGAGGTTTGACATGGGGTCTGATCTGAGGATCTGAGATGGAGGTCTGATTTGAGGGTCTGATATGGGAGTATAATTTGACGATCTGATATGGGGGTCCGATCTGAGGTGTGATATGAAGGTCTGATATGGGGGACTGATCTGAGGATCTGATATGGGGGTCTTATCTGAGGTGTATTATGGGGGTCTCATCGGAGGATCTGATATGGGGGCCTGATCTGAAAGGTAAAGGGGGATTTTTTGTACTGGTGAACATTATAAGGGGGTATTTTTTGTACTGGTGCACATTATAAGGCGGTATGTTCATACTGGCACGTATTATGAGGGGGTATGTTTTGTACTGGCACACATTGTAATGAGAATTATTACTACTGGGGGACTATGGAGAACATGATTACTAGTATTGGCACAATGGGGGCACTGTTAACACTATGCACTCAGGGAGATAATTATTTATATTGGTGGGACTTTGGGAGCACGATTACTGTGTGAGGCCCCCTAGCACAGTAACAGCTTAGCACAATTATTTTGGGGGGACATTATGTTTACACTGGGTGCAATTATTTTTAGGGCAGAGTGTGCTAATAATTCTTGATGTGGGCACTATCTGTTTGGTACTTGTATTTTCAGGGGGACTGTTTCTGCAGTATAGTATTGGGGAGCACAGTGGGCACACTATTGGGGTGGCAGGATGGGGTGTGAGAATGTGTGAGGATGATGGAAAAGTAGGAAACTAAGATGTCTGCCAAACTTCAGAGACGAGAGATAGCCGAAATAAATCATCATTGCAGTCTGGTCTGAATGGAGAAGATAAGGAAAGAGAACTTCTACATCAGAGGAGACGTTACTGGATGTAAGAGGTATGGGTCGCTGTATTACCCTGTATGTTTTGTAGTGCTGTATGTAATGTTTTTTAAGTATGTCTTTAACAGTAGGGCTGGAGGGAATGGGTTCGGTTGAGAATTTGGCATGGGGGGTTGCCGTTTAAATTTTTGCCTCAGGCAGCAGAAAGGCTAGGTAACAACCCCCATTTCCCCCGCCCTTTGCTACGAAGCACGGAGGGAAAGTGGGGCCCAAGCTGAACCTTTGCACCAGGGCCCATGAGCCATTAGCTATTTCACTAGTATTTTACATTTCAAGTGGGGATTAGACAGATAAATACACTGCAAAACAGAATTCTGCTGCTACATACGTATTTCCACGAAGAAATATAACAGAGAAGATAAAAGACCAGTAGAACCATGGGTATCATACCACATGGTCAGGTTTCTGCATGCAGTTTTGGAAGCCAAAACCAGGAGTGAAGTCAATCCACTCCTGAGTTCGGCTTCAAAAACTGCAGGCAGAAACCTGACCTTGCCGTCGTACCCTAACATAACAGTGATTCCAAATCACGAGTGTTTTGTAAATTTTACAAATCAGACCAGACTTTGCAGTTTTTTTTCATGTTTAAGATCTAATGACCATCTGTTTATTTATAAGACTGAATTATTCTGGTTCTCCAGAATCATAGGAGAGTCTGTATTTCTCCATTTTCTTGCTGTAGGAGATTTTGCTTAGTTCAACAGATGTGGGATGATAGACGAAAAATGTATGAGGTGGGGGGTTGACTCAGTGTAAGACTGAGACAAATAGACCAAGTAATTGCATAGGGATAGAGAAGCCAAATTCCTCAAGGAGTTGTCCAGCTTTTAAACCCTTTCAGCAGATACCTCCCATCCACGCTGGACCTGGGGAGGAAAGCATACTTACTTGCTTCTCAGTGCAGTTTTTGATCCTTTGGTTCCCACACTCCAGTTCCACTGCAGCCAATGACCGGTCTCAGCTCTGATGTGTTCTCCAGGTGGCATGACACTGGTTCAAGTATTGCTTGGGGACATGTCATTGCTGTGGCCAGTCATTGGCTGCAGCAGCACATGTGACAACTGTCCTCTCTGGAAGTTGACATGCAGAGAACCGAAGCGTGTGGAACTGAAGAAGCTGGAAGCAGGAAGCAGGGAGCAGGTAATTTTGCTTTCCTCAGGGAGCAGGTAATTTTAATAGTATGTTTATTTTTTATTGCTTATATTTATTTTGGGGAAAGGGGAGTGATTTGATTTTTTAAAATTATATTTTATATTATTTTTTAATATTTTTAAAACTTTTTTTTTTACTTTCTTAGGGCCCCAAGTGGACACCAACATTTAATCATTAGATTGCAATTTCTGTAAAGTAATGGAATTTTATCCATTACAATATACAAACATTGGTATATTCCAATACAGTGCTGCCACCTGCAGGCCTGAATTGGAATATACCAGTAATAAGCCTAGAAGCCTAGTAAAGGTTCTGGCTTATTATTGCAATGGAAAGCTTTTCCTATTCTCAGCCCAGGGGAAGGGTTCCTGCTTGGCAAGCATTAATGCCAATCGCAGACATGAGCCCTGGGTGTCTACTGTGTAAAACAGCAGGCACCGGATAACTATGGTGCTCGCTGCGCTTCAGAGTAGGCACCATCTTTTAAAGACCCAAAATCCGCTGAACATGTACAGTACAGTGGATGTCGAGAAGGGGTTAAAGGGGTTGCTTTCTTTTGGCTATCGCTTTTTGATAATGACAAGCTGATCATCAAGTGTCCATCTGCTGGGGACACCAGTCATCAGCTTTAATCTTTTAGAAAAATGAATCAGAAGTTTTCAGTTTCCAGGCGGTGTTACCATAACGGAAAATATGCATTGCACAATGTCCATGTAATGCTTGGATAGGCCTATTTTTTCAGACCAAGAGATGCAGGGTTTCAAGGGCCAGACAAGATGACTATGCATGTCATAGCCCTGGCCCTGTCAATTAAGGAAGAGAGAGAGGGGCTGGCAGAGGAATCAGGTCGGACAAAGATGCACAGAGTAGCTTGGTCCTGCCCTCAGTGCACTTAACTGGTTATTTGAATAGGACTCAAAACTACTTTTTCTCCAGAATGAACCAAAAGATTGCTAAATGAAAGGTACCATTATATTAAACTGAGCTAGCCCTACAAGGCATTGTGCCTGGTTTATCAGTGAGTTTCCTGGTGACATTACCTTGAATCTACACTTATTCATGAATTGACCTTAAAGGGGTTGTGCAGGCAGTTTATATTGATGAAAAAGACACAAATGCAATAGCACTCTGCAACCAGCACTCCGCCCTGCCTCCATGCTGGATGTTGAATGAGGCATTGGTGTACATTTTGGCCAAAGCGTAATAAGCCACTCACCACGTCAAGGTCGCCTCTATGAGTGGTCCCTAACACTAGTTCCTACCTGTTTATGGACCATGACAGCCACACAAAGTCCAGGGAGCGCATTCATATTCATGAATTGACCTTAAAGGGGTTGTGCAGGCAGTTTATATTGATGACCTATCTTCAGCATAGGTCATCAATATCTGATTGGTGGGGTCTGACACCTGGCACCTCTGTAGATCAGCTGTTCTCAAGAGGAGGCAGTGCTCCATGTGAGCTCTGCTTCCTCTCCATTACACTATGCATCATCTCCCTTGCTGGGGCGGCATAGATTAATTACAAGTACTCATTCTATTCAATTGAGCGGAGTGAGTACTTGTCATTACAGTGCACTGCCGAGACGACTGGCAGTGTAATGAAGAGGAAGCAGCGCTGACATGGAGCGCCACCTCCTCTTTAAACAGCTGATCGGCATGGGTGTTGGGTGTCAGACCGATATGATCTTGTTGACCTATCCTGAGGATACTGGGATTCCTGCCCGCAGACACGTGCTCCGCCAAACTACCTAAGGAGCAGTGCCGACCTTTTTGAATATACGCTATCCTGAGGATAGGTCATCAATATAAACTGCCTGCACAACCCTTTTAAGAAATATACAACAGTAACATGAATTGTGTAACATTTCATTTGAAGCTGTCTGCATTGCTCTTGTCAAATACCATACATTTTGGATATATACTTAAGAAATGTCCAAGGAAATTTGAGGCCAATATTATATCACAATAGGCTTATACTAAGGCTTATCACTCACCAGGCATGTTGCTAGGAGTAGATTGAAAGTGTAAACCACGGGGGGGAAATAATCTGAACAGGGCCTCTGTTTGCTGGAAAAAAAATACAAACATTTTTGGATTTCATTCAAACCTTAAAGGGACACTGACAGGCCCAAAAAGCATATTTAGGTATACAAACCGGATTCCAAAAAAGTTGGGACACTATACAAATCGTGAATGAAAACTGAATGCAATGATGTGGAGGTGCCGACTTCTAATATTTTATTCAGAATAGAACATAAATCACGGAACAAAAGTTTAAACTGAGAAATTGTACCATTTTAAGGGAAAAATATGTTGAATCAGAATTTCATGGTGTCAACAAATCCCCAAAAAGTTGGGACAAGGCCATTTTCACCACTGTGTGGCATCTCCCCTTCTTCTTACAACACTCAACAGACATCTGGGGACCGAGGAGACCAGTTTCTCAAGTTTAGAAATAGGAATGCTCTCCCATTCTTGTCTAATACAGGCCTCTAACTGTTCAATCGTCTTGGGCCTTCTTTGTTGCACCTTCCTCTTTATGATGCACCAAATGTTCTCTATAGGTGAAAGATCTGGACTGCAGACTGGCCATTTCAGTACCCGGATCCTTCTCCTACGCAGCCATGATGTTGTGATTGATGCAGAATGTGGCCTGGCATTATCTTGTTGAAAAATGCAGGGTCTTCCCTGAAAGAGATGATGTCTGGATGGGAGCATATGTTGTTCTAGAACCTGAATATATTGTTCTGCATTGATGGTGCCTTTCCAGACATGCAAGCTGCCCATGCCACACGCACTCATGCAACCCCATACCATCAGAGATGCAGGCTTCTGAACTGAGCGTTGATAAAAACTTGAGTTGTCCTTGTCCTCTTTGGTCTGGATGACATGGCGTCCCAGATTTCCAAAAAGAACTTCGAATCGTGACTCGTCTGACCACAGAACAGTCTTCCATTTTGCCACACTCCATTTTAAATGATCCCTGGCCCAGTGAAAACGCCTGAGCTTGTGGATCTTGCTTAGAAATGGCTTCTTCTTTGCACTGTAGAGTTTTAGCTGGCAACGGCGGATGGCACGGTGGATTGTGTTCACTGACAATGGTTTCTGGAAGTATTCCTGAGCCCATTCTGTGATTTCCTTTACAGTAGCATTCCTGTTTGTGGTGCAGTGTCGTTTAAGGGCCCGGAGATCACGGGCATCCAGTATGGTTTTACGGCCTTGACCCTTACGCACAGAGATTGTTCCAGATTCTCTGAATCTTCGGATGATGTTATGCACAGTTGATGATGATAGATGCAAAGTCTTTGCAATTTTTCGCTGGGTAACACCTTTCTGATATTGCTCCACTATCTTTCTGCGCAACATTGTGGGAATTGGTGATCCTCTACCCATCTTGGCTTCTGAGAGACACTGCCACTCTGAGAAGCTCTTTTTATACCCAATCATGTTGCCAATTGACTTAATTAGTGTTAATTGGTCTTCCAGCTCTTCGTTATGCTCAAATTTACTTTTTACAGCCTCTTATTGCTACTTGTCCCAACTTTTTGGGGATTTGTTGACACCGTGAAATTTCGAATCAACGTATTTTTCCTTTAAAATGATACATTTACTCGGATTAAACGTTTGATCTGTCATCTACATTCTATTACAAATAAAATATTGACATTTGCCATCTCCACATCATCGCATTCAGTTTTTATTCACAATTTGTTTAGTGTCCCAACTTTTTTGGAATCCGGTTTGTATATATGACAGTACAGGTCTTATAAAGTGTATAAGAATCATCTAAGTATCCCCCCTGTCCACCTTATAAATACAGTAAAATGAAGTTTTATAACCTGCTTGAATCGTCTTCAATCTGCCCAAGGGGCGGCGTTTCATCTCCACTTGCGCCCAGCCAGCCTTGCCCCAACTGCCGTTTGAAACGCCGCCCAGCTCATCAATATTCACTTCGCTAGGCGGCTACTAGTGTCCCCGACGCAAGATCCGGCGCATGCCCAATACAATCCTATGGGCATCGGCCTCCGGCTCATCTTCAGCGCATGCGCCCGGCACCCTCACTGGCCGGGATCGCATCGCGCCTGCGCACAGTCTGATTCTCAGAGGCCGATGCAGCCTCTGCTTTATGCGCATGCACCGGGCACACTTCATAGCAGCGCTTCAGAGCGCTGCTCTGTTACAGCTGAAAAGGGGTTAATTAGTGTGCAGGCGCGATATGATTAGTGCGCCTCCCAGCGAAGTGAATATTGATGAGCTAGGCGGCGCTTCAAACGGCAGTTGGGGTGAGGCTGGCTGGGCGCAAGTTGAGATGAAACGCCGCCCCTTGGGCAGATTGAACACGATTCAAGCAGGTTATAAAACTTCATTTTACTGTATTTATAAGGTAGACAGGGGGGATACTTAGATGATTCTAATACACTTTATAAGACCTGTACTGTTATATATATACCTAAATATGCTTTTTGGGCCTGTCAGTGTCCCTTTAAGACATTTAAATAATACAGCTCCAGCGCCGTCTTTAATATCGATTGGACCCTGGGCAAGAATTTACTTGGGCCCCCTGGATCCCGCCTTCCCACACCCTAGCAGGCAATCACGCGCTCCTCCACAACACACACACACCAAAAAAAATCTACACACCTCGTGGAGTAGTAAACTTTAATAATGATGAGTGGCCACTAGAGGTGTTCCTGGGCAGTAATGTAAATACTGCCTTTTTTTCTGAAAAGGCAGTGTTTACATTAAAAAGCTTGCAGAGACATGCTATAGACACCAGAACTACTACGTTTAGCTGTTGTGGTTCTGGTAACTATAGTGTCCCTTAATATAGAGGGGGAAAAAAGAATGGCTGAATGGCTGAATCATTATTCTAAAAATTAAAAAAGCACAACTTCTGACACAAAGATATAGTATTTTGCAGATTACTTTATTTTTACAATGTGCAGATAGTACTGTACTACTAACTAGTGTTGATAGCGAATATTCTAATAGCGAATTTTGATTGCGAATATTGGCACTTCGAGAATTTGCGAATATCTAGAATATAGTGCTATATCTTCGTAATCGTGAATATTCTATTTTTTTTTTCATCAGTACCCATGATCCCTCACTGCTTCTTGCTTGTGGGACAATGAGAAGGCTGCAATATCTTTGACTTTAGGAGTAGTGTTCATCGCAAATTTTCGTATTTTTATCGCAAATTTTCCGATTGCCGATTTTCGCAATCAAGAAAATTATGACGAGATCACGAATTCTCCAATTCTCGAATATATGACGAATATTCGCCAAAATATTCACGCCAAATTCGAATATTGCCCCTGACGCTTAACACTAACCCCTCCATCCACCCCTACATACAGGGTACTACAGCGCCACATACCTCTTCATCCAGTGACGTCTCTTTGATGCAGATGTTCTCTTTCCTCATCTTCTCCTTTCAGACCTTCAAACCAGACCACCGTTTTTCAGTCATTTCTCGTCTCTGCAGTTTGACAAACAAAATTCTAGTTTACTACTTTTCCATCATCCTCCCATCTTCTAGACAAAGCATCTTACCACCCCCAATACTGTGTCATATATGAAAAACTGCAGCACTCACTTGTCTTCAATTCTGTAGAATTTATTTCACCAACAACAATGCGACGTTTCGACTGTAACGATCTTTCTCAAGCAACTTATGATGTGAACAAAAGCAGACATATATACACACATCCCCTCCCAGTAGGTCACATGACCTAATTAGTTATGCAAATTATAAACCAATTATGTGAATTATCTACATTCCACCAACCTATAATCTAATCTATTACGTCTAAACATATTTATCATTCCCCTATCTCCATTGAGCACAGTGTCATAATTATAAAGCATCAGAAAGTGTTTATTCATAAAAACCTTGGTAGGAGTCTGGTTGGCACATCATGGGGGGGGACCTTCCTCATCGTTCTGTGTTCTCTGAAAAGCGCGCACATCTCAGCGTTTGCCTGTCAGAGGTGCGCATGAGCTAGGGACACGTGCAGGCTCACAAAGGGCGCGCTCTTCCTAGCGTTCCTTCTTGGTTAGTGCGCCTGCGCATCGGGTATAGAGCTGGATTCCCTGCTCTGACGTGCTCTTCTTGTTGCTATAGTGACGCTTCTATTCAAAACAAATAGGCGTAAAAATGCTTCCCCCTTTGCCCTATAAAAAGGGTCTCAGAGGCTACTTTTGGAGAGTATACCTCTTGGTGTGAGATTCTTGACTGCTAGACATGTCTCTATGACGCACTTGAAGACATTTTGCCCAGATGACAGACTTTGAGAGAGGGTGCATCATTGGACTGTGGGAAGCAGGATGGTGATTTTGATGAATTGCCTGCCATCTAGACTGTTCAGACCTAGTTGTTAGGAGGTGTTGGGAGCAGTAGTTATGTGAGGGCACACACACACACACACACGACAAACAGCCTTTGGATGGCCCAGACAGACCACTAGTTGAGAGGATTATTTGGTCCGACAACAAGCATGAGCAGCTCCCACAATTTTGTTGTCCACCATCCAGACACAGGTAGCACCTTCATTACACACTCCTGCAGGAATGTAACTACAACCATAGCAGCAAAAGCGGCTGTTATGGGGCTCGAGGGGTCATGGGGGACCAAATGCAAAGCCTGGCCTAGTAGAGGAGGATGTGCAGCATCATTACTTACACTGTATGCAGTGCATCCTCCAGAGTCCTCTTCTACCTAGAACGTCAGCCTGTCAGGTCAGATAGAAAAGGGAGGGGGCAAGGGTGGTCTCACAGGGCTTTAGGACAAGGAAATCACTAGTACAATCCTGTCTGTATTGTGTCCTCCTCCACAGACACCTGCCGCAGCTTCAAGCATCGTCTGTCAGCACATGGAGCCAAGAAGGTCCCCTCTTTGTGTGGTCATGGCTTTAAATTGCTGGCCGAGCAAAGTGCTAGCGCTGCATCCAATTGAAAATAAAGTGAGGCAGACGACAAGTAGTTTTACATGTGATTATTGTTTTATTTTATTTTAGCACATTCCCTACTGTTATGCTCATGACATATATGCCTATAATATTCATACTCAAGATGGGTGTGGGCCTATTCACAAATTTGCCCAGCTTTTCCTAGTTATGCCCCTGCACCCCTGTCTCTGCTCGGACCATTTCTAGGTGCTTAGCAAAAGGAAATTTTGTGTCAAGGCACCCAAGTCCTGTCATTGACAGCCACCTTCACCTTTGATTGCAGTGGTGTCATGAATGAGAAACCTGAACTGCAACAGACTGGTACTGTATTGTACTTAGTGATTAATCCAGGTTCTGTTTGGGATCAGATGATGGTCTGGTTGGAGTATGGAGGCATCGTGGTGAACGCCTTAATCCCACCTTTACTGTGGTGTGACACACTGCCTCAACAACTGGTGTGAAGATCTTGGGAGCCACTCACCCCTAGTAGTGATATGAGGGACATTAACAGCTCAGTGATATGTGCAGGATATCCAGCAGCCGCATGTGTTGCTTCCAGGGGCGAGCTGGGCCAGGGGGCCAGAGGGGCCTATGCCCCCCACGGCCAGTAGATGTTTAGGACTGCCGGTTTCTGCAGCCCCTGGAGGACTTTTGTCTCCGCTTCAAAAATCATTCTCCAAGCAGAAACCTAACAGACCCCCATTAAAGTCTATGGGGTCCATAGGCTCTGTTTGGCTCAGTTATGTGCCGAATCCGTCCTTTCCGTTCTCCTGCTCCTATACCGGAGCAGGAGAATAGAAGGGCTGAATGCTGATGTGAACTCAGCCTAACCTATACTGCCTTTATATGGTAGTCGGAGTTAAACAGGTTAAGGATGGGTCACTACACATGGGCCAGTGCTGTGTACTTGCCCCCTGGACTAAAATTTGCTAGCCAGCCCCTGGTTGCCTCTCATGGCAGGACTACCAACTGGCATTTTTCAGCAGGATAATGCTCACCCACAGACAGCAAGGGTTTCCCAGGTATGTCTCCACCATATTGCAACACTTCCTTAGTCTGTTTGGTTACCAGATTTATTGCCAATCCAGCATTTATGGGACCAGTTGGGACACCAGCTTCGTCAATCTACATGTGTGCAGTATCTGTAGGCCCATGTGTAACATCTTTGGGCAAATGTGCTGCAAGATACCACACAGAACCTGTATGCCCCCATGTCCAACCATATCTCATGCTGTATCCAGGCTAGAGGTGGCCCAACAGGGTACTAGAACCTCCTTTCAATTGTACAGCTTTCCCCAATAAACTTATACTTTTACTCTAATAACTGACATATATCATCATTACATTCACACATTGAAAGTTTCATTCCAACAACTAGCTGGTGCGTTATTTTTTTTTCTTAATGAGTGTTGTAGGCACCCACCATGTATGGAGCGAGCTTAGCATGTGAGTTCTCTTCATACATCCCTTTAACGCTTATTATCATGTGCATGTACGTCATTATGCGTCAAGGCTTTAAAGTGGTTGGCTTCTTTCTTTCAAATATTGCCCCATACCAGTAAAAAAGTTGTGTATGGTATTGCAGCTCATCCCTATTTACTAGAGCGGTTCTGAGCTGTAATCTAGTGTTGATCGAGAATATTCGAATCGCGAATATCGCCACTTCGAGAATTTGCGAAGATGTAGAATATAGTGCTATATATTCGTATTCGCGAATATTCTAGATTTTTTTTCATCTGAACCCATGATCCCTCCCTGCTTCTTGCTTGTGGGCCAATGAGAAGGCTGCAATGTCTTTGTCTGAGCTTAGCAACATCCCTAGCAATCAGTAGGAAAGTTTCCTACCCCTTACTATATAAGAACCGCCCCAGCAGCCATTTTCTGCAGTTTTTTGCAGTTCTGAGAGAGAGAGCAGTGACATTGCTGTGCTCTGTGCTTTGCTGTGTCATTACATTAGATAGCTAGTTAGTTAGTTAGCTTATATATATAATACAGATAGTTAGTGGGAGATAGTCAGTGTAGGTTAGATCCTGACATAGTGTAGCTGATAGGTTCTGCTGTCCATACATACATGCTACAGACATAGTGCTGTCACAAGTTGACAACAATACTTAGTGCACCAATCAGTAATATGTAGTCAGACCTGCTAAAATGTGAAGTTGCATGTATTGCGCAAAAATATGCGCATCATTAATTGCCGATTTGCACAATCGCTAATATATTGGAGCGCTCTATCTGCATATAAAGCTATTGTAATGTTCTGCCGTGCCAACCATTTTCTCCAGTCTCAGGAAACTTCTAGCAGCTTGAAAAATGTAGCAAAAGTGACCCACGCCAGTATTGCACGCGCAATACGCGCATATTACATTGCCGATTTTCACAATCAAGAAAATAATCGCGAATATTCGAGAATTCGCAAATTTATGACAAATATTTGCCCGAATATTCGCGAAATATCGCAAATTCGAATATTGTCCCTGCTGCTCATGACTACTGTAATCCCAGGCACAACCTGTGGGCAGGTTGGCTTCAGGGTTCCTGAGAAAAAAAGTATTCTCTTCTTTATCCAAGTGAGGGTTTCAGTGCACCAAGGGTTGTGGCCTAACCTCTCTGTGCACCTCAGCTCCCCAGCTTTACAGAGCTGCCAACACCACACAGAGCACTGAAGCCATCACTTGCTTAAAGAATAATGGGATAATTTATCAAACTGGTGTAAAGTAGAACTGCCTTAGTTGCCCATAGCAACCAATCAGATTCCACCTTTCATTTTCCAAAGGAGCTGTGAAAAATGAATGGTGGAATCTGATTGGCTGCTATGGGCAACTAAGGCAGTTCTACTTTACACCAGTTTGATAAATGACCCCATAAAAGTCTTTTTTTCTGGAACACTACAACCAATTTTCAAAGCAAGGTATCATTTCAATCAGAAAGAACTACTCTACCAGACAGAGTGCCTGGTTTAATAGAGTTGATCCTGCTAACAGTTGCTCTTCAAAATCTGTGTCTATGCAGAGGGTTTTGAACTCTGTATCAGAAAAGCAAAGCTCCAACCAGTGTAAAGGGAGATGACTCATGAAAGGTTTTGACTTATCTAGATGAATAAAAACAAGAGTGGACATTCACTTTAGAGGAGTATTCCAGGATTTTAATATTGATGGTCTGTCTTAAGGATAGGCCATCAAAATCTGATTGGTGGGGATCAGGGCCGGTGCCACCTGTAAGGCGACCTAGGTGCGGTTTAAAAAAAAAGCGTTGGTTAAGTGGCGGCCGGGCCGGTCCTGCCGCAAGTTTTTTTTTAAAAGTATGGCGACGGGCCCTCCCCCGCACCGGGCGGCTCCCGCACTGCCCGGGCTGGCACGTCTATGATTGTGCAC
The DNA here is from genome assembly GCF_905171765.1 of Bufo bufo. Taxonomy (NCBI): domain Eukaryota; kingdom Metazoa; phylum Chordata; class Amphibia; order Anura; family Bufonidae; genus Bufo; species Bufo bufo. Next base: position 442,418,935 of record NC_053393.1, on the reverse strand, counting down.
CGCCCGGGCGCAGCCTGAAGAGAGGGACTGACAGGAGGGAAGCGCCTCTAATGTAGCATGGCTGAGCTCTGTTCGGTCCACGGTACAGGAGCTTTTGTTTCCTGTACCCGGCTGGACTGACAGGAAGTGCTCACTTAGTGTGTACTTCCTTTCAGTCCGGCCGGGTACAGGAAACAAATGCTCCTGTACCGCGGACCGAACAGAGCTCGGCCACACTACACTAGAGGTGGTGGGAATGAGAGTGACAAGGAAGTGAGGGGGGGAATGAGAGTGACAAGGGAGGGGGGGAATGAGAGTGACAAGGGAGTGGGGGGGTGAATGAGAGTGACAAGGGAGGGGGGAATGAGAGTGACAAGGGGGGGAGGAAATGAGAGTGATAAGGGAGTGGGGGGGAAATGAGAGTGACAAAGGAGGGGGGATGAGAGTGACAAGGGGGGGAATGAGAGTGACAAGGGAGTGGGGGGGATGAGAGTGACAAGGGAGTGGGGGGGTGAATGAGAGTGACAAGGGAGGGGGGAATGAGAGTGACAAGGGGGGGAGAAAATGAGAGTGATAAGGGAGTGGGGGGGGGGGGAATGAGAGTGACAAAGAAGGGGGGGATGAGAGTGACAAGGGGGGGAATGAGAGTGACAAGGGAGTGGGGGGGGAATGAGAGTGATAAGGGAGTAGGGGGGGGGGAATGAGAGTGACAAAGGAGGGGGGATGAGAGTGACAAGGGGGGGAATGAGAGTGACAAGGGAGTGGGGGGGAATGAGAGTGACAAGGGAGTGGGGGGGGGGGTGAATGAGAGTGACAAGGGAGGGGGGGAATGAGAGTGACAAGGGGGGGAGGAAATGAGAGTGATAAGGGAGTGGGGGGGGATGAGAGTGACAAGGGGGGGAATGAGAGTGACAAGGGAGTGGTGGGGGGAATGAGAGTGACAAGGGAGTGGGGGGGGAATGAGAGTGACAAGGGAGTGGGGGGTGAATGAGAGTGACAAAGGAGGGGGGGTGAGAGTGACAAGGGAGGGGGGATTGAGTGTGACAAGGGAGGGGGGAATGAGAGTCACAAGGGAGGGGGGGAATGAGAGTGACAAGGGAGGGGGGGAATGAGAGTGACAAGGGAGGGGGGGGAATGAGAGTGACAAGGGAGGGGGGGATGAGAGTGACAAGGAAGGGGGGATGAGAGTGACAAGGAAGGGGGGATGAGAGTGACAAGGGAGGGGGGAATGAGAGTGACAAGGGAGGGGGGGAATGAGAGTGACAAGGGAGGGGGGGAATGAGAGTGACAAGGGGGGGGGGAATGAGAGTGACAAGGGAGGGGGGAATGAGAGTGACAAGGGAGGGGGGAATGAGAGTGACAAGGGAAGGAGATAGAGTGACAAGGGGCGGGGTGAGAAAGAGAGTGACAAGGGAGGGAGATAAGAGTGACAAGAGACGGGGGATAAGAGTGACAAGAGACAGGGGATAAGAGTGACAAGGGAGGGGGGGGGGGGAGAGTGACAAAGGAGGGATGGGGGGACAAGGGAAGGAGGGGGGGAAGAGAGTGACAAGGGAGGGGGGGGAGAAGAGAGTGACAAGGGAGGGGGGGAGAAGAGAGTGACAAGGGAGGGAGGGGGGAGAAGAGAGTTACAAGGAAGGAAGGGGGGAGAAGAGAGTGACAAGGGAGGGAGGGGGGAGAAGAGAGTGATGAGGAGGGGGGGAGAAGAGAGTGACAAGGGAGGGGGGAGAAGAGAGTGACAAGGAGGGGGGGGGGGAGAAGAGAGTGACGAGGGAGGGGGGAGAAGAGAGTGACAAGGGAGGGAGTGGGGAGAAGAGAGTGACAAGGGAGGGGGGAGAAGAGAGTGACAAGGGAGGGAGGGGGGAGAAGAGAGTGACAAGGGAGGAAGGGGGGGAGAAGAGAGTGACAAGGGAGGGAGGGAGGGGGAGAAGAGAGTGATGAGGAGGGGGGGGGGAGAAGAGAGTGACAAGTGAGGGGGGAGAAGAGAGTGACAAGGGAGGGGGGAGAAGAGTGTGACAAGGGAGGGAGGGGGAGAAGAGTGTGACAAGGGAGGGGGGGAGAAGAGAATGACAAGGGGGGGGGGAGAAGAGAGTGACAAATGAGAGGGGAGGGGGGAGAAGAGAGTGACAAGGGAGGGGGGGGGGGAGAAGAGAGTGACAAGGGAGTCCCCAGAGCCAGACTGCAGCCAGAGACCAGATCATCTTATTGTCCTGGTGGTAAGTAGACAATGCAATATGTTTATTATTTAATTGTTTAGTTATTAATACTACATTGGAAACTAATTTACCTCACATTAAAAGGACACTATAGTCCCAGAACCAGTACAGTTTAATGTAGTGGTTCTGGTGTCTATAGCCTGTTCCTGCAGAGAAAAGACACTGTGCAGTACTGGTGGTAAAGGAGCACTATAGTGCCAGGAAAACAAACTCATTTTCCTGGCACTATATAGTTGTTAGGAGTGGGGCACACTCGAGTCCCCCTCCCACTGGGCTGAAGGGGTTAAAACCCCTTCAGCCACGTACCTTTCTCCAGCGCCGGCACTGGGAACTCTTCTCCCCGATCCTCCTCTCAGCTGCGAATGCGCATTCGCACGCATTCAAAACTATGTTCTGCGTCTTCCCACCTTAATTTTCACAGTGAGAATCGCGGAAGCACCTCTAGCGGCTGTCAGGGAGACAGCTACAAGAAGCTTGATTAACCCTAAGGGAAACATAGCAGTCCTTTTAATTTAAATGCTGAGAAAGGGGTGGAACATGATATGGGCAGATCATCTGATAAGAGGAAGGGGGGGTGGGCGGCAATTTTTATCTTGCGTAGGGCGGCAAAAATCCTTGCACTGGCCTTGGTGGGGATCCGACACCCTGCACCTACACTGATCAGTTGTTCCCGGGTAGCTCTGAACCCTGAAGTTAACAGCTCCATCCACAGTGGATGAAGCTATGTAGTTCCAGCAAGTCCTGGCACTAATTGGTTGAGGTGCAGCGTGACGGATACCCACGATCATCTTATGATGATGGCCTATCCTGAGAACAGACCATCAATATTAGAATCCTGGAATTCCCCTTTAAGCAATTATCTCATATATAAAAATAAATTTTTTTTGTCTGTCTGTCTGCACCAAATTTGTCACATAGGTAGATCAGGTGCTTATAAATGTTTTAGATCAGCTAATGGATGCACCCAGGTGCGTAGCTAAAGGCTCATGGGCCCTGGTGCAAGAGTTTAGCTTGGGCCCCCTTCCCTCAGTGCTTGTGGCCAGGGGAAGCACATTGCCTTCCTGCTGTCTGAGGCAAAATTTTGACCTAACCCCTTCCCTCCAGCCAGAGGTGTAACTTGACCAGCATGCACTTTCTATCATACCGCTGTCTTCTCATGCGACACAAGGGTCTTTGGGCCCCCTCAGGCTCCTGGGTCCTGTAGCGACTGCTTCCTCTGCACCCCCTATAGCTACGCCCCTGGATGCACCATTTTGAGATATTCACAAAAAAGTAAATATGATATATCACATGACCCGTATTAGCCAAAAAAAGCTTGCAGGTCCTTTATTCTTTGACTAAGGCCTCATGCACACGATCGTATGTATTTTGCGGTCCGCAAAAACGGATCTGCAAAAAATACGGATGTCGTCTGTGTGCATTCCGTATTTAGCGTAAGGGAACAACTGGCCCCTAATAGAACAGTACTATCCTTGTCCGTAATGCGGGCAATAATAGGGCATGTTCTATTCTTTTGTGGAACTAAATACAGACATACGGAAACAGAATGCACATGGAGTAACTTCTGTTTTTCATTCATTGAAATGAATGGTTCCGTATACGGTCGCAAAATAAAAAATGGAAACGGGCATGGAAAGAAAATACGTTCGTGTGCATGAGCCCTAACTGACATACACACAGTTACATGACCCCATTGACCAATAGAAGCTCGCAAGTCCTTCACTCTAAGCCTCACTGATATACACAGTTTTACACAAGGTTTCCATAGCAACCCAGCTATTTATGACCTTTGTTAGCCAATAGAAATTCACAGGTCCTTAATTCTTACTCTCACTGACATACGTTCATATCCCATACACACAGTCACATGACCCCCATTGGCCAATAGATGCTCATAGGTCTTAGCCTCACTGACATACATACAGTTTTGCACCTGGTTTCCATAATAACCAATTTTTATTCACTGTTATAGGGACCCTGTAGATGTCACTGTTATGGGCCCTCTGTGGATGTCGCTGTTATGTGGAGCACTTTGTTACTGGTGTACTGTTATAGCAGTAATAGCACTGTTATTGGTGTACTGAAGATGTCACTGTTATGGGGGCGCTGTGGATGTCATTGTTATGGGGGCTCTGTGGATGTCACTGTTATGGGGGCTCTGTGGAGGTTACAGTTATGGGCCCTCTGTGGATGTCACTGTTATGGGGCACTGTAGATGTCACAGTTATGGGGGCTCTGTGGAGGTTACAGTTACCCGATGAAGGACCCCGACGGCTGTTCTCGGAACTGCCTGCTCCCGGTGACCGCATTTGTTTCAGACCGGCTCGCGGCACAGGCACAGGTAAGGACTTACCTGTGCATCGCCAGACGTGATTTAAGATGGCAGCCCGCATGTGTTCGCGGGCGAACACGGCGAACTGGCCATCACTGGTCACTGTTATGGGGCACTGTAGATGTCAGAGTTATGGGCCCTCTGTAGATGTCACTGTTATGGGGCACTGTGGTTGTCACTGTTATGGGAGCTCTGTGGTTGTCACTGTTATAGGGGCACTGTGAATATACTGTTATGGGGGTTCTGTGGATGTCACTGTTATTGAGGCATTGTAGATGTCACTGTTAGGTGGGCTCTGGAGATGTCACTGTTATGGGGGGGACAATGGATATCACTGTTATGGGACTCTGTGAATGTCACTGTTATGAGGACACTGTGGATGTCACTGTTATGGAAGCACTGTGGTATTCACTGTTATGGAGGCACTGTGGATGTCACTGTTATGGAGGCACTGTGGATGTCACTGTTATGGAGGTACTGTGGATGTCACTGTTATGGAGGCACTGTGGATGTCACTGTTATGGAGGCACTGTGGATGTCACGGTTATGGAGGCACTGTGGATGTCACTGTTATGGAGGCACTGTGGATGTCACTGTTATGGAGGCACTGTGGATGTCACTGTTATGGAGGCACTGTGGATGTCACTGTTATGAGGACACAGTGAATGTAATTTTTTAACTATACACAAACATCAAACAAAATATACCTGTGCATAGCCGGGTCATTGGGCTAGTTGGTTTATAGATATGCTATTATATGGGTTGTCCTGTTTCCTATACTGATGACCTATCCTCATAAGTGTGTATACCACTTATACGTGCATCATACCTTACAGGGTTTTTGTTTTGACTAATCGGATCGGGTTGACAGATTACTGGGAGGGGCTGGAGATGATCCAGCGGTCATGGTCCATATCGGAACCAATGACAAAGTTAGAGGTAGGTGGAGAGTCCTTAAAAATGATTTCAGGGATTTAGGTCAAAAGCTGAGGGCAAGGACCTCAAAGGTAGTATTTTCCGAAATACTGCCTGTACCACGAGCCACACAAGAAAGGCAATGGGAGATTAGGGAGATTAACAAGTGGCTCAAAAACTGGTGTAGGAAGGAGGGGTTTGGGTTCCTGGAGAACTGGGCCGATTTTTCTATCGGCTACAGGCTCTATCGTAGGGACGGGCTGCACCTCAATGGGGAAGGGGCAGCTGTGCTGGGGAGAAAGATGGCTAGAAGGTTGGAGGAGTGTTTAAACTAGGGACTGGGGGGGGAGGGTAATTACGTTATAGGAGGGGAAGATAGTGCAGATAGAGACCGGGGGCAAGGTAATAAGAACGGGGGAGGAATGGAAGGAGGGACTAGAACAGTTCAGAAGGAAAGGTGTAGGGTAAAAAAATATACATAAACCTCTCAAATGTATGTATACTAATGCCAGAAGCCTGACTAATAAAACTGGTGAACTGGAATTAGTGATGTGTGAGGAGGACTATGACATAGTGGGAATAACTGAGACATGGCTGGATGAAAGCTATGACTGGGCAGTTAATGTACAAGGTTACAGTCTGTTTAGAAAGGATCGTCAAAACCGGAGAGGGGGAGGGGTCTGCCTTTATATAAAGTCCTGTCTAAAGCCCACAGTCCGAGAAAATATAAGTGAGGGACATGAACATGTGGAGTCACTGTGGGTAGAGATACATGGAGCTAAAAACAACAATAAATTACTAATAGGAGTTTACTATAAACCACCTAATATACCAGAGTCCACAGAAAATCTACTACTAAACGAGATAGACAAGGCGGCAAATTATAATGAGGTCGTTATTATGGGGGACTTCAACTACCCAGATATAGACTGGGAAACTGAAACTTGTATATCTCATAAGGGAAACAGGTTCGTGGCAATAACCAAAGACAATTACCTCTCCCAACTGATTCAGGACCCGACTAGAGGGACGGCCATACTGGACTTAGTATTAACCAATAGACCTGACAGAACAACAGACGTGCAGGTTGGGGGACACCTGAGAAATAGTGACCATAAAGTAATAACCTTCCAATTATCATTCAAAAGAGCGTTTCTACAGGGAGGAACAAAAATACCAAACTTCAAAAAAGCTAAATTTAGCCAACTAAGAGAGGCCATAGGCCAAACTAACTGGGACAAAGTCCTCACAAATACAGACACAAAATGGGATATCTTTAAAAACATCCTAAAAACTCATTGTGAGAGGTACATACCATATGGTAATAAAAGGTTAAGGAACAAAAAGAAACCAATGTGGATAAATAGAACTGTAAAGAAAGCAATAAATGACAAAAAGAAAGCATATAAAACACTAAAACAGGAGGGTAGCACGGAAGCACTGAAAAACTATAAGGAAAAAAATAGAACATGTAAAAAACAAATAAAAGCGGCCAAACTAGAGACCGAGAGATTAATTGCCAAAGAGTAAAACTAACCCTAAAATGTTCTTCAATTATATAAATGTTAAAAAGTATAAATCTGAAGGTGTTGGCCCTTTAAAGAGTAATGAGGGGGGAGTCGCAGAGAGCGACGAGGAGAAAGCAAAGCTGTTAAATATTTTTTTCTCCAATGTATTCACTGAGGAAAATAAACTGTCAGATGACATGCAGAATGTAAAAATAAATTCCCCATTAAAAGTGTCCTGTCTGACCCAGGAAGAAGTACATCAGCGACTTAAAAAGATTAAAATAGACAAATCGCCAGGACCGGATGACATACACCCCCGTATCCTAAAGGAATTAAGTGATGTCATAGCCAGACCCTTATTTCTGATATTTGCAGACTCTATACTGACAGGGAATGTCCCACAGGATTGGCGCGTGGCATATGTGGTGCCAATATTCAAAAAGGGGCCAAAAACAGAGCCTGGAAACTATAGGCCGGTAAGTTTAACATCTGTTGTGGGTAAACTGTTTGAAGGTTTTCTGAGAGATGCTATATTAGAGCATCTCAACGGAAATAAGCAAATAACGCCATATCAGCATGGCTTCGTGAGGGATCGGTCATGTCAGACTAATTTAATCAGTTTCTATGAGGAGGTAAGTTCTAGACTTGACAGCGGCGAATCAATGGATGTTGTATATCTGGACTTCTCCAAAGCATTTGACACTGTACCACATAAAAGGTTAGTATATAAAATGAGAATGCTCGGACTGGGAGAAAACATCTGTATGTGGGTAAGTAACTGGCTGAGTGATAGAAAACAGAGGGTGGTTATTAACGGTACACACTCAGATTGGGTCACTGTCACTAGTGGACTACCTCAGGGGTCAGTCTTGGGCCCTATTCTCTTCAATATATTTATTAATGATCTTGTAGAAGGCTTGCATAGTAAAGTATCAATTTTCGCAGATGACACTAAACTGTGTAAAGTAATTTACACTGATGAGGACAGTATACTACTACAGAGGGATCTGGATAGATTGGAGGCTTGGGCAGATAAGTGGCAGATGAGGTTTAACACTGATAAATGTAAAGTTATGCACATGGGAAGGAAAAATGCAAGTCACCCGTACATACTAAATGGTAAAACACTCGGTAACACTGACATGGAAAAGGATCTAGGAATTTTAATAAACAGCAAACTAAGCAGCAAAAACCAGTGTCAGGCAGCTGCTGCCAAGGCCAACAAGATAATGGGTTGCATCAGAAGGGGCATAGATTCCCGTGATAGGAACATAGTCCTACCACTTTACAAATCGCTAGTCAGACCACACATGGAGTACTGTGTACAGTTCTGGGCTCCTGTAAACAAGGCAGACATAGCAGAGCTGGAGAGGGTTCAGAGGAGGGCAACTAAAGTAATAACTGGAATGGGGCAACTACAGTACCCTGAAAGATTATCAAAATTAGGGTTATTCACTTTAGAAAAAAGACGACTGAGGGGAGATCTAATTAATATGTATAAATATATCAGGGGTCAGTACAGAGATCTATCCCATCAGCTATTTATCCCCAGGACTGTGACTGTGACGAGGGGACATCCTCTGCGTCTGGAGGAAAGAAGGTTTGTACACAAACATAGAAGAGGATTCTTTACGGTAAGAGCAGTGAGACTATGGAACTCTCTGCCTGAGGAGGTGGTGATGGTGAGTACAATAAAGGAATTCAAGAGGGGCCTGGACGTATTTCTGGAGCTTAATAATATTACAGGCTATAGCTACTAGAGAGGGGTCGTTGATCCAGGGAGTTATTCTGATTGCCTGATTGGAGTCGGGAAGGAATTTTTTATTCCCCTAAAGTGGAGAAAATTGGCTTCTACCTCACAGGGTTTTTGGCCTTCCTCTGGATCAACTTGCAGGATAACAGGCCGAACTGGATGGACAAATGTCTTTTTTCGGCCTTATGTACTATGTTACTATGTTACTATGTTACTATACAATTTGATGGTTTTGCTACTAGGAGCCTATGCAGATTACCTTTTGCTTTATTGTTTATTGCACAGCTCTTCTTGTTATTATCTTTTGTTATTTTTTTTGTATTTTGCATCTTTAGATAGACTCATATAGCTGAAGAAGGTCCAAGTTTACCGAAACGTCCGATTTGTATGAGCAATTATTAGAAAATATGATTTTACTTTTAAATACAGAGTAATGTCGCACTCGAATGAGGTGGAGATCCAACAGAGGTGCTCCCACTAACAGACAACACCCAGTCTGATAATGGTAAGTGTAATAAAGAAATAGAAGTGGGGCACTCTCTAAAAGTAAAGGGATCTTTAATATACGTGAAATACAATAAATTGACAATATGCAATAAAATTCAATAATATTTAAAATAGCAGAGGATAAATGTCAGTAGTACAAGTTCAGCAATAGATAAAACCTAAAATAATAAAATATAAGATAAAAGAATATATAGATCCCAATAAATATAAGACAATAAATTCGAATATATAAGAATCAAAAAAATTAGGATAAATAATCTCAAGAATATTATTTTCCACTGATGGTGAATGGATACGTTTTCCACATATGCTGTATGAGTGGATAAATGAATAGTCGTTTATATCTTGGTGATAATAAGCTTGTGACCAGTCTCTTATACACATAAGCAAATGAATAGTCAATACGTGATTTTCATCATGTAAAAAGTCGCTGACTACCTAATATTATATTTGATTTGCGGACAGTCTTGGTAGTGGCCAGAGCTCCAAGTAATTGTAGCTTTCAATAGTTTAAACAGACAATGTTACAGCTGCTTGCTAGCACAGCGGCGTCCCGCTGTATTTGATTAAGAAGCGATCGCTTATATCGGATATGCGTTGTCTTACCAGAAGGTGTTTTCACTGGACGAATAAGCCCTCGACTCGGTGTGTTTTTTCTTTAGAATTCCGGTCTCAAGGGCTGTATGTTCAAATTCGAATTTTCCCGCCAGTTGAATTGTTTGCTGCACATGGTTTTGTCTCTTCCATATAGTAGTGCTTTCGTTGGCAATTCTTTATCATAAAGTCCACTGAGGAAGGGGTCATTGTCTCAAGGGGTCATTGTCTCAAATCCCCGAAATGCGTCTGGTGCTAATCCCCCCACTAAGGAAAGCAAGGATACTGCGACATTCAGGAGGTCTGGACTTTATGATAAAGAATTGCCAACGAAAGCACTACTATATGGAAGAGACAAAACCATGTGCAGCAAACAATTCAACTGGCGGGAAAATTCGAATTTGAACATACAGCCCTTGAGACCGGAATTCTAAAGAAAAAACACACCGAGTCGAGGGCTTATTCGTCCAGTGAAAACACCTTCTGGTAAGACAGCGCATATCCGATATAAGCGATCGCTTCTTAATCAAATACAGCGGGACGCCGCTGTGCTAGCAAGCAGCTGTAACATTGTCTGTTTAAACTATTGAAAGCTACAATTACTTGGAGCTCTGGCCACTACCAAGACTGTCCGCAAATCGAATATAATATTAGGTAGTCAGCGACTTTTTACATGATGAAAATCACGTATTGACTATTCATTTGCTTATGTGTATAAGAGACTGGTCACAAGCTTATTATCACCAAGATATTGTAATGACCGACGACACGCACAGGGAGGAAAACAGGGAAAGCCCTGCCCAAGGGAGAGGGAAAGGTGGTGACCCCTAACTCACCTTGCGGCTGGCACCTGACTGCCCTGACGTCCCTAGACGGGTTCCTCACCCGTGCGGCGATCGCGTGCCTAAACCCTGGCTTTCCCTAATATGAGCCCTGGATAGTGAACAGGCCGGTGGGATCGCTAGTCCACACCACTATCACTAAGAGGGAAACACCAGGGAGAGGACAGACAAAACATACAAACACATACACCCAGGTGGGCGACCACAATAAACCAAAAAGGTCCAACAGGGATCTGGAGGGTAGCGTACTGGCCCAACTACCAGCGAACGCAGCAACACAGCTCCAGAAGGTCAGAATAGATGTCCAGGCAGGAAGCTCTATCTCTGGCAACCAGAGAAGTGTGAGAGAGAAATATAAGGAGGTCTGGGAGTGCTGGACAAGGAACAGCTGAGGAGAAGGAGCTACGGATCCCTGAGTGAGCTAAAAGGGTTTGCTAAGCAAACCCAGAAAGCTACCATAAGGAAAACAGCCCTATCTTAAATAGAGCGTGCAGCCAACCGCTGCGACTTCCTGACCCCGGGTATAACGGAGTCAGGCGTGGTCCTCGACACCCTCGTGACAGTACCCCCCTCTCTACGAGGGGCCTCCGGACACTCAGGACCAGGTCTCCCAGGATGAGAGGCATGAAAAACCCGAACTAACCTGTCGGCGTTTACCTCAGACGCAGGAACCCACATTCTTTCCTCGGGACCGTAACCTCTCCAATGCACCAGATATTGAAGAGAGCGGCGGACCCGACGAGAATTAACAATTTTGGATATCTGAAATTCTAAGTTACCATCCACGACAACAGGAGGGGGTGGCAGCGGTGATGGTTCTAGAGGTGGAACATATTTTTTGAGTAACGACTTATGAAAAACATTATGAATTTTAAAAGTCTGAGGTAACTCCAGGCGAAAAGCCACGGGGTTGATGATGGCTACAATTTTGTAAGGGCCAATAAACCTAGGACCCAGTTTCCAAGAGGGAACCTTCAATTTAATATTCCTAGTAGACAACCACACATAGTCATTCACTCCTAGGTCCGGACCTGGCGACCGTCTCTTATCAGCCATGCATTTGTATTTACCTCCCATATTTTTCAAGTTAGCTTGCACCTTCTGCCATACCGATGAAAGAGATGACGAAAACCGTTCCTCTTCGGGAACCCCAGAAGACCCCCCTCTTTGAAAGTACAGAATTGGGGATGAAAACCATATGCACCAAGAAATGGTGACTTGCCAGTGGATTCCTGACGACGATTATTTATGGCAAACTCAGCTAACGGTAAATATGATGACCACAACTCTTGGTTTTCAGACACAAAACATCTTAGATATGTCTCAAGGTTTTGGTTGGTACGCTCAGTCTGTCCATTCGACTGAGGATGGAAAGCAGAGGAAAAGGACAAGTGTACCCCCAAACGAGAACAAAAAGCTTTCCAAAATTTAGAAATAAACTGGGTACCCCGATCCGAAACAACATCGGAGGGGACCCCGTGAAGCTTCACGATTTCACTGACGAATACCTGAGCAAGAGTCTTAGCATTAGGTAGTGCGGGTAACGCAATGAAGTGTACCATTTTGCTAAACCTGTCCACTACTACCAAAATAACTGTTTTACCCGCAGACAAAGGTAAGTCAGTGATAAAATCCATTGACAGATGTGTCCACGGTCTATTGGGAATGACGAGTGGTAATAGAGACCCTGCAGGACGTGTATGTGAAACTTTTGCGCGCGCACAGGTAGAACAAGAAGACACAAAATCCAATACATCCTGACGCAACCTTGGCCACCAAAAACGACGAGACAATAGTTCCAAGGTTGCTTTACTACCCGGGTGCCCAGCAAGTGCCGCATTAGGATGTTCCTTTAATAATTCGAAACGTAAGTTCAACGGTACAAACAATTTCTCTGAGGGGCAAGAGACCGGGGCGTCCCCCTGGGCCTCTAACACCTTCCCCTCCAAAACAGAGTGTACCGCAGAAACAACCACTCCTCTTTGAAGAATGGGTACCGGATCACTCACATTACCCCCTCCAGGGAAACAACGAGATAGTGCATCAGCCTTGGTGTTCTTTGCCCCAGGACGATAGGTAATCACAAAGTTAAACCTGGTAAAAAATAGCGACCACCTAGCCTGTCTAGGGGTGAGACGCTTAGCTGATTCGAGGTACAGAAGATTTTTGTGGCCCGTAATTACAGTGACGGGGTGGACTGCCCCCTCTAAGAAATGACGCCACTCCTCAAACGCAAGTTTAATAGCTAATAGTTCCCTATTGCCAATATCGTAGTTCTTTTCTGCTGCAGATAGTTTTTTAGAAAAGAAAGCACAAGGACGCCATTTGCCAGGAGACGGACCCTGAGACAGCACCGCCCCCACTCCCACCTCTGACGCATCGACTTCAACAATAAAAGGCTGAGAGACATCAGGTTGGACCAGTACAGGTGCTGAGGTAAACCTCTCTTTTAGAGAGGAAAAAGCAACTTTAGCGGCGTCAGACCATTTAGAAAAATCAGTCCCCTTCCTAGTCATGTCAGTAAGCGGTTTTACAATAAGTGAATAATTTTTAATGAATTTCCTATAGAAATTCGCGAAGCCCAAGAACCGTTGTAGTGCTTTGAGGTTCTCAGGAAGATCCCAATCTAAAATTGCCTGGACCTTCCTAGGATCCATACGGAAACCTGACGCAGATAAAAAATAACCCAGGAATTGTATCTCCTGAACGGCGAAGACACATTTTTCAATTTTAGCATATAATTCATTCGTCCGTAGGACCTGCAGTACTTGTCTGACATGCACCTCATGTGTTTTCAGATCGGACGAATAAATTAAAATATCATCTAGGTATATTACCACAAACCTGCCGATTAGATGACTAAAAATGTCATTAACGAAATGTTGAAAGACGGCAGGAGCATTGGTCAGACCGAAAGGCATAACTAGATTTTCATAATGCCCCTCAGGGGTGTTAAACGCTGTCTTCCACTCATCCCCCTCCTTAATACGAATCAGATTGTAGGCACCCCTAAGATCAAGTTTGGAGAACCACCTAGCACCCGCAATCTGATTAAACAGGTCAGGAATGAGAGGAAGAGGGTATGGGTCTCGGATGGTTATCTGATTTAATTCGCGAAAATCTAAGCAAGGACGCAGGCCCCCATCTTTCTTTTTAACGAAGAAAAACCCTGCAGCCACGGGTGAAGAAGAGGGTCTGATGTGTCCCTTAGCCAAGCTCTCGGAGAAATAATCTTTCATGGCTTGTCTCTCTGGACCCGAAAGATTATATAACCAGGTCTTGGGTAATTTTGCGCCGGGAATAAGGTTAACCGGGCAATCATAAGGACGATGAGGTGGTAACTTCTGACAACCCTTTTCAGAAAAAACATCCTCAAAGTCCGAAATAAATGTAGGTAGGGTAGTTATGGAGGCGACTAAGCAATTGCTATTTAAGCAATTTTCTCTGCACTGCTCACTCCACTCCAATATCTCCCTGGCCTGCCAATCCACCACTGGATTGTGCGCTACCAACCAGGGAAGACCCAGCACTACTGGAGTGGGAAGCCCCTCCAGAACATAACCTGAAAGCATCTCGTTATGGTGGTCCCCTACCCGAAGGTGTAAATTATGAACCATGTGCGTGAGGTTTCTCTGAGACAGGGGAGCAGAATCAATAGCGAATATGGGAATGGGTCTCTGTAAAGTACAGAGAGACAAACCCAAAGTGCGGGCAAAATGGGCATCTATCAAATTTACCCCTGCTCCACTGTCTAGAAAGAAATAAATAGTCTCCGTCTTATCACCAAAAATAATAACCGCTGGCAACACAAATTGCGATGTACGTATGGAGGAAACGTATACCCCCCGGCTGACATCCTCCACACAGCCTGGGGTTAGTAGTTTTTCCGACGGTCTTTTGTTTCTGAGGAAAGAAGGACAGACATTAATGAAATGACCCCTCTCCCCACAAAAAAAACAAACCCCACGCCTACGGCGAGCCTCAGGAGGACAGACCTGACGAGTAGTTCCTCCTAGCTGCATAGGCTCGTCTAAGTCCGTACAGACTAACTGCTGCTTGGGAGGGGTTACCAATTGCTCCGGTTTTTTCAACCTGACCCTAAGGCGTCTATCTATTCGGATAGAAAGGGACATAACCGCATCAAGGGAAAAGGGGGTCTCATATAATGCAAGCGCATCCTTAACCCTTTCGGATAACCCAGAGCAGAACTGACTCCTGAGAGCCGGGTCGTTCCATTGGGTATCCGTAGCCCACCTACGGAATTCAGAGCAATACTCCTCTACCGGCCGCTCTCCTTGTAAGAGTCTCCGTAATCTTGATTCAGCCAGGGCGACTCGGTCAGGGTCATCATATATGAGACCCAAGGCCCCAAAAAACTCATCCACTGACCGAAGAGCCTGGGAATCAGTAGGTAAAGAGAACGCCCAGGACTGCGGATCCCCCTGCAGCAGGGAAATAACAACCCCCACCCGCTGATCTTCATTACCAGAGGAGTAAGGGCGCAGTTTAAAATATAACTTACAGGCCTCACGGAATGTCAAAAACTTGTCCCTTCCCCCAGAAAATCTGTCAGGGAGAGGGACCTTGGGTTCCGCAACAACCTGGTTACCAGTAGCAACCGCTGGGCTTGCAGTCAGTTGTAATTGCTGCTGTTGCTGGAGGACCGACGCCTTCAATCCTACCACCTCCAAAGACAGGCCATGAAATTGTTTGGACAGAGCAGCAATTTGATCCATACTGGATTCTAAGTAGGTAAATTTTTTTTTTTTTTTTTTTTTTTTACCTACACAAAATAATGGCCAGAGATAATGTAATGACGGACGACACGCACAGGGAGGAAAACAGGGAAAGCCCTGCCCAAGGGAGAGGGAAAGGTGGTGACCCCTAACTCACCTTGCGGCTGGCACCTGACTGCCCTGACGTCCCTAGACGGGTTCCTCACCCGTGCGGCGATCGCGTGCCTAAACCCTGGCTTTCCCTAATATGAGCCCTGGATAGTGAACAGGCCGGTGGGATCGCTAGTCCACACCACTATCACTAAGAGGGAAACACCAGGGAGAGGACAGACAAAACATACAAACACATACACCCAGGTGGGCGACCACAATAAACAAAAAAGGTCCAACAGGGATCTGGAGGGTAGCGTACTGGACCAACTACCAGCGAACGCAGCAACACAGCTCCAGAAGGTCAGAATAGATGTCCAGGCAGGAAGCTCTATCTCTGGCAACCAGAGAAGTGTGAGAGAGAAATATAAGGAGGTCTGGGAGTGCTGGACAAGGAACAGCTGAGGAGAAGGAGCTACGGATCCCTGAGTGAGCCAAAAGGATTTGCTAAGCAAACCCAGAAAGCTACCATAAGGAAAACAGCCCTATCTTAAATAGAGCGTGCAGCCAACCGCTGCGACTTCCTGACCCCGGGTATAACGGAGTCAGGCGTGGTCCTCGACACCCTCGTGACAGATAAAAAAGACTATTCATTTATCCACTCATACAGCATATGTGGAAAACGTATCCATTCACCATCAGTGGAAAATAATATTCTTGAGATTATTTATCCGAATATTTATACAGCATATGTGGAAAAAGCATCTATTCACCATCAGTGGAAAATAATATTCTTAAGATTATTTATCCGAATTTTTTTGATTCTTATATATTCGAATTTATTGTCTTATATTTATTGGGATCTATATATTCTTTTATCTTATATTTTATTATTTTAGGTTTTATCCATTGCTGAACTTGTACTACTGACATTTATCCTCCGCTATTTTAAATATTATTGAATTTTATTGCATATTGTCAATTTATTGTATTTCACGTATATTAAAGATCCCTTTACTTTTAGAGAGTGCCCCACTTCTATTTCTTTATGATTTTACTTTTGTCTGGAGCTAAGTGAATCAATGTGCATTAAAAAAATCTTTTCTCTAAACGCAATTTTAAATGCCATGGAACTTCCATTTCTATCCTCAGGATAGGTCATTAATATCAGATTGGCTGGGGTGCAACTCTGCATCTGTTTGAAGAGAACGCAGTGCTCATGTGAGCGCTCCACTGCCTTCTCTTCACTATTTACCTGCTCGCCAATGACATCACAATGGTGAACAGGTGTAATTGCAACTCCTGTGTCCCCACTCACTTCAATAGGAAGGGCCATTTACACTCCGTCTGCTCCTTCATATTGAAGTGAATGGGACGGAGGCTGCAATTACACCTGTTCACTGTTGCGATGTCGATGGCAAGCAGGTAAACAGTGAAGAAATACAGCGCTTCTATGAGTGCTGCCTTCTCTTCAAATAGCTGATTGCTGGGGTGCCGGGAGTCACCCCCCCCCCCTACTGATCTGATATTGATGACCTATCTTTAGTATAGGTCATCAATATTGGAAATGGGGCAACCCCTATAAACGGAGACAACTTCAGACTAAGTTCACACGGCAAAATCCGCAGATCAGTAGCTGAAAACAGGTAGTTTTTGGTGGCAGATTTCAAATTTGTGGGTGGATTCAGAGGAGTTTTTGCAAGCGTTTTGGTTGAGAATTTGGAAAGGTTTTTAGAACAAGTTTTAGAAACATCTTTGACAGCGTTTTTCTTATCCAGCCCTTAGTTAGGATAAGGCCTCATGCACGTGGCCGTGTTCCGCGGCCGAGAGCGGTCCGTGGTAACCCGGCCGGGATTACTTCTGACAGCAGGAGCGCACGGCGTCATTGGTTGCTATGACGCTGTGCACTTCATGCCGTCGCTGCTGTACAGTGATACACTCGTATAGATCATACGAGTGTATCACTGTACAGCAGCAGCGTCATGAAGCGCACGGCTTCATAGCAACCAATGACTCCGTGCGCTCCTGCTGTCAGAAGGAATCCCGGCCGGGTTACCACGGACCGCTCTCGGCCGCGGAACATGGTCGTGTGCATGAGGCCTAATTCAGAATTGTTTTTGTCGGTGGAAACATGCCATTTCAGAAGCAGATATCAATTAAGGGGAAAAAAATGCCACCATGTGCACATTGTGGCGTTTTTTCCATTGTAGTAAATGAAAAGCTATTGGCGTTTTTTATGGTGGATTTTGCAATGGAATCCACGGCGGTATTTTTTCATGTGAACATACCCTAAATTCTAATTAATATATGTAATCTGTTATAATATAAAAATTAGTTTCTGTCTGTCTGGACGTCTGTCTGTTCTTTATGCGCGACCAAACAACGGGACCGATCTTCACCAAATTTGGCACACAGGTACATCAGGTGTCCGGGAAGGTTTTAGACCAGGTCTCAGCTCTATAGGACGGTACGTTCCAGATATATTTACAAAAAATGACCTACATTAGCCAATACAAGCCTGCAAGTCTTTCACTCATATCCCAACTGCCATACACACGGTCACATGTCCCTTATCAGCAAAAAGAAGCTCGCAGGCCCTTCGTCTCCACACAAACACAGTTTTACACCAGGTTTCCATAACAACCGAGCCATTTTTCTTCACTGCTGCAGGTTAGCTTTAAAGAGGCAGGGCACTGTGGATGACAGTGTTAAGGGAGCAGAGTGCTTTAGAGGTCACAGTTCAGGGGGCAGGTAGGGTGGCCATTCAGGCCACCCTCAAAAGACAGTTTTAAAACCCTGCCCCCAGGTCCGCTAATCCACGCCTATGATTCAGTTGGCCATGCCCCTCCCACTCCTCAGCCAACAGGGAGTTAAAAATAAACTTCTGTCAGCTGCAGAGGTGGGAGGGATGGTGACTTTCTCCCTGCAGCTCACATTCAGACAGCACAGTGCTGCTGTCTTAGAGTGAACTGTTCAAAAGGACACGCCCCCAATCCGATTAGGCCACGACCACTCCCACTCCTCAGCCGACAGGGACTGAAAAAATGAAGTTAAAAATCAACTTTTGTCAGCTGCAGGGGTGGAAGTGAGGGTGACTTTCTCCCTATAGCTCACGCTCAGACAGCACATTGCCAGACAGAGGACAGGGAGTCTGAAAGCCGGACTGTCCGGCCTAAAACTGGACCTCTGGCCACCCTAGAGGCAGGCTGCTGTGGAGGTCACAGTTAAAAGGATGGTCTGCTATGGAGGTCAGTGTTAAGGGGCAGATTGCTGTAAAGGCCACTGTTAAGGGGCCGGCCCGTGTAGAGGTCACTGTCAAGAGGGTGGTGTGCTGTGAAACTCACTGTTAAAGAGGAAGGCTGCTGTGAAGGTCAAAGTTAAGGGGATGGGCTGCTGTGGAGGTCCCATTTTAAGGAGGTGGGGCACTGTGAGGGGGGTCAGTGTTAAGGGGTGAGGGGCTGTGGAGTTCACTGTTAAGGGGGCGGGTACTGTAGAGGTCACTGTTATGGGGATACTGTTGATATCTTTTAACGACACACAGAAACATTAAATGAAATAGATGAAATATACCCGTGCGAAGCCGGGTCCTTCTGCTAGTATATATATAAGAATGAGTTTCTGTCTGTCCCGACGTATGTCTGTTCTT
Source organism: Bufo bufo (assembly GCF_905171765.1). Taxonomy (NCBI): domain Eukaryota; kingdom Metazoa; phylum Chordata; class Amphibia; order Anura; family Bufonidae; genus Bufo; species Bufo bufo. The sequence goes on along the minus strand of NC_053393.1, from coordinate 442,399,817 downwards.
TATGGGCGACCAAACGACTGAACCGATCTTCACCAAATTTGGCACACAGGTACATCAGGTGTCTGGGAAAGTTTCACCTCTCTAGGATGTACCGTTCCTGAGATATTCCCAAAAAATGACCTGCATTAGCCAATACAAGCCTGCAAGTCTTTCTCTTCAAATCTCAAGTGCCATACACACGGTCACATGTCCCTTATCAGCCAATAGAAGCTTGCAGGCTCTCAGTCTACACATACACACAGTTTTACTCCAGGTTTTCATAACAACCCAGCCATTTTTCTTCACTGCTCTAGGTCAGCTTTAGGCTAGGGCTACACAACGATATGTGTTGCTTGACAATATGTCTCACGACACATAGGGCACAACTACACTGCGACATTGATGTCGCACAACAATCTTTATAATAATAGGCTATGGTGTCGCACTGCGACATGCGACATGCTGCAACTGCGACACACTTACAAAAAATCCATCCAAAATGTCGCGCGAGACATGTTGTGTAGCCCTAGTGTTAAAGGGGCAGGGCGCTGTGGAGGTCACTGTTAAGGGGGCAGGGGCCACTATTAAAGGGGCAGCTACTGTGGAAGTCACTGTCAAGAGGGTGGGGTGCTGTGAAACTCACTGATAAAGGGGTGGGCTGCTGTGAAGGTCAAAGTTAAAGACATGGGCTGCTCTGGAGGTCCCATTTTAAGGAGGCGGGGCACTGTGGGGGGTCAGTATTAAGGGGTGAGGGGCTGTGGAGTTCACTGTTAAGAGGGATACTGTCGATATCTTTTAACGACACATAGAAACATTAAATGAAATAGATGAAATATACCTGTGCGAAGCCGGGTCCTTCTGCTAGTATATAATATATGAGTTAAAATAAAGTAGTGTTTATAAATGATAAAAATGGCCACAACCAGTAATAAAGTCACATTGTTAGAAACTTTTACATATATTATTCTTTCTGACGACTGCAAATGTTATTGGATGTAAGTGGTAGAATATAAACATTTTGAGAATGATATTATGGATATGGAAATTATGTATTCTTATTTAGCATATAACTTTATATTAAGTTAAAATTTTCTTTAGATTGCTATAAATATTCTATAACAATTAATGTTATTTATTGTCAGCTTAAGACCGGTCACTTTTTTTCCATGTAATAAACTGAAATTTAAAACTACACAAAACAAACTTTTGTATTTTTGCATAGAAGAAAAGACCTCCTAGATCAGGGATGGCCAACCTGCAGCTCTCCAGCTGTTGTAAAACTACAACTCCTACCATGCCCTGCTGTAGGCTGATAGCTGTGGGCATGCTGGGAGTTGTAGTTTTGCAACAGCTGGAGAGCCGCAGGTTGGCCATCCCTGTCCTAGACAATGCCTAGCCATAATATTTTCTGCCTCCCTAAAAAGTAATGCAAAGGGTTTTAATGAAATAAAAAAATACAAATGAATGGCATGTACTGTTAGTACACTAGAGAAGAAGCAGCACAGCTGTCATTTCTACTGAACCAACTAATCAGTCATGTATTTAAAGAGTCACCAAAATTTTTATCTGCCAGTTAAAACCAGATAGCGACACACATCCTTTTTTTCTAACCTGTTTTTATTTTCTGATTTTATTCTGTTTCCTGAACATTATTATGGAGGCAGCCATCTTGCCTGAGCTATTCTTAACAACAGAGATATGCTTTACAGAAGCCACCATAGGCCATAGACACAATGGTCTGGAGCTGACTCATTGATTTCTAGGGGGATGTTTCTGGGCATGCTCTGTGCAGAGGTCAGGAGGGAGTAGATAAGCTGTGATATCACCTATTGTGAATGGTGGATCCGGTGTTACCTTATATAGGTGATAGCCGTCATTCTAATCCTTCCTATAATGATAAGCAGATAACTGCAGTAAAGTTATTTGTATAGAACAGGAAGTGACGCCTATTATTAGGCTTTGTGGCCACTGTGAAAACTGCAGGAATTTTTTTAAACATAGATATTAGCATGGAAAATTAAAAATATCACAAAAATTCTGCGAAATTATGTCTAACACAAAAACATGATTTAAACAATAGATTATTTTCTGATGACACATTCCCTTTAAACCAGTAGCTACCAAAAATATCCTAGTGGATTATTCTAAAAAAGAAAGGTTAAAATGAACATCAGACATCTGTAAGTAATAGATGAAAAATAAAAATGAGTAGCTGAAATACAGCTGACCTAGATGTTTATAGGCATGATACATCATATACACATCTTATTTTCATTTGGGAGATGTTCCAGGAAGGATACAAGATCCACCGTACATTGAACCAATTGAATCTTTCCACATAAAAAAGGAATTAATCACTTAAATGGGTTAATACAAGGCTCTTACGTGGTTGATTCCATACTTCAGCCACTTATACCATTAATATCGGGTCATCTCAGGGACACTACGTCTGTTTTGCAAACAATAGATAATATTGAATGGTCCTCAAATTATGTTTGGATCACAGCAGACGTAGTGTCCTTGTATACTAATATTCCCCATGAATTGGCTATTAAATCCCTAACTTGGTTCCTACAGATATATGGCAATATCACTGCAGGCTTGCAGGAATATGCCCTGATGGTGGTGGACTTCCTCCTCAGGCGCAATTTCTTCATGTTCAACAATAAATTTTATCTTCAGATATCGGGGGTGTCGATGGGGGCTAAATTCTCTCCCTCCATCGCCAATATTTTTATGGCATGGCGGGAGAGGTGTTTTCTCTTCATCGACACGCACCCATTTTGGCACCACATAAGGTGGTATGGCCGTTACATCGATGACCTGATCCTGATTTGGACGGGTGATGTGGCGGCCATACCATCCTTTTGTGGTTACATCAACTCCTGTGTGGATACCATCTCTTTTAGTGTCCATCATGACATATTGGAGGTGGCTTTTTTGGATTTGCGCCTGAGGGGGGACCCCGCCACCAGTCGGGTATCTACCTGCACATACAGGAAACCTATGGCAGGCAATACCACATTGCATGCGACATCTTGTCACCCAAAACATGTAACTGCCAACATACCCAGGGGGGAAATAATCTGTGCATAAAGGAATTGCACGGAAGAAATAAGCTTTATGGAGGAGGCTAGATATATATCCCATAAACTTGGTAAAAGAGGTTATAGTGAAAAACATGTAAAGGATGCCATAGTCCAGGTTTCAACCATTGAAAGGGGATCCCTCCTCTATCCTAGACAGGAGGATTTATTGCAAAGGGAGACTCCACCACCTGTTATAGGCACTAATAGCGAAAATAAAAATAAAAATCATAATATCAAGGACAAGGGCAGAAAGAATAATCTGTTTGTGACACAATATAGTACAGAGTACCAACAGATATGTCATATTATAAAAAAACATTTTCCTGTCCTGTCTTATGACAGAGAATGGACTGACATAGTTGCAGATGGGGTTAAATGCGCAGCTAGAAGGGCGCCCACAATTGCAAACTATGTCAGCCCCAGCCTATACCAAGAAGAGAAAAAACCGCAACCAGTGTGGCTTAGGACCAAGGGGAGTCACAAGTGCGGACACCACAGATGCATTTGCTGCACACACATGATAAAATCCAAGACTTTTTCCTCAACTGAGTTTTTCCAATGAAAGCGTATCTCAATTGCAATACAACCCACGCTGTTTATTTGATCACTTGCACAAAATGTAAATTGCAATACGTGGGCTGCACCATTAATGCAATAAAATCTAGAATACGCAAACACATCTCTGATGTGCCCCACCATGGCAGTCGCAATGTGTCTGCAGCTAACCTGCATTTTGCTGTCTGCCATGGTGGGGACACATCAGATATGGTAGTACAAGGAATAGAAAAAGTTTTTCTGCCTAAGCGTGGAGGAGACTATAGGAGAAAATTATTAAACAGAGAATCGTTTTGGATTTTTTCTCTGAACACGCGTCAACCTGAGGGGCTCAACAAACGCCTAGATCTGATTTTGCAGCAATGATTCACGTACTATCAATTTGGTGTATGATTTTCTCCTTTTCTTGAGAATTCAATAGCAACTAATTTTCTGGTGGTTTGACTTCCATTACATTCCACTATATTTTGTTAAATCACTGTTATATATCCAGCATATATCTCATGTATCTTATTTATATGTATACCCTAGTATGATATAGTTTATGCATAGCTATTGCATGTGTATATTTATATACATGTCTTTTCTATGCATACATATGGTTAAATTTTTGTTTTTTCTTTCATTTAATTTTCATGAGAAGAGTTAACTGAAGGTGTGGTACCTTTTCCTGGGGGCGGTTACAGGCCTGTGGAAACAATCAGTGAACACAGGTGCACCCTCCCCTTTAAAAGGTCTCACTTTTAATGTCTTTCTGTGTCATGAAGAAGGGCTGGAAATGTCTCTGGTAGCCCGAAACGCGTAGACAAGACTGCTAATTTTGTAATTCATGGATGAGTTTTTAACCGCAAGCTGAATAAACGCATATTCCTTTATCCAAGTGGAGCTAGATTCCTCTCAACTTCTTTTTGCATTTGCTGCCCGCACCTGACAAGGGCTATCCGTGCTCACAATTAAAGGAAGGGCAGGTGAGAGCTGCTACACTTCTCTTTCTCCTTAAGGCTCTTACTAATGTATTGTTATTGTCTTCCTTTGCTGGCTGGATTCATTTTTCCATCACATTATACACTGCTCGATTCCATGGTTATGACCACCCTGCAATCCAACAGTTGTGGTCGTGCTTGCACACTATAGGAAAAAGCATTAGCCTATATGCGTTCTCAAGGTCCCGGCCACCTGAAAGGCCGATGCTTTTTCCTTTAGTGTGCAAGCACAACCACCACTGATGGATTGCAGGGTGGTCGTAACCATGGAAATGAGCAGTGTATAATGTGATGGAAAAACGAATACAGCCAGCAAAGGAAGCAATATGGGCAATCACAATACATTAGTAAGTGGCTTGTATTAACTTTATTTCCATGATAAAAGCCACTTGCTAAAGTGAGACAAACCCTTTAAGCTTCAATCTCAATGAAGAACAATGTCCCTCAGTTGTCTTGTTGTCTTGTCTGCAGTCTCCATTTGAGGTGGTGTTCAGACAGATTGAAATTACAGGCGGATTGAAGGTAGGCTGACATTGTATAACACTACAGCATGCTTAGGTGATAATCTGGAAGCTATCAATATGGAAAGAAAACACAGCTGGTGTTTTTTCTTTAATGCATGTGTGAGAAATAGCTGACGTTTTTATGTTAGGTGACATGTGACATCCCAGTAATTGGTCTAAGAAATCATGAGACCACTTTTTGAGAACTGCTTCAAAACACAATGAACAGGACATGGCAGGTCCTCTTAAGACACGTATACACTAACCTGCTCGCTTGATGTTCTTGACAAACTTATATAATTGATCCAGTGCAGCAGTGGTTAGAAATTTCCAGACAGTAGACTATAAGGCTCAGTTCATATCTGTGTTAGGAATTCCATTTTTCTGTTCCTTCCTAAGAGCAGAAAACAGAATTCAAGCTGTGATGGATTCATGACATGATGGACCACAACAGTGCCCAAACAGATCCCAGTAACTTATTAAGGGGGTGCATCGGGTTTTGCCATGCTGTCATTTTACATGGAGCCGTCAGCACAGATGTGCAAAGAGACTTAAAAAATGTAATTCTATTACAAGCAGGAGACTCCATTATATGCTATACTTCTTTACTGGACTCCAATCAACAACAAAGTTTAAATAAAGATAAGAAAAAAAATGTAAAGACTGTACACTGGCAGCCAATCACAACACAGCATAGGATATATAAGCTCCTGTAATGTGCCAATCCTCCTCTTTCTTTGCTGTTGACTCCAGCTAAGTGTACAATTTTTTATATTCACCCCATAGATATTTACCACATAAAGCTACTACCACGGTACCCCACGATTTCCTGTGGTAAAGTGGTCCTTGTTTTGGGTTATCACCCAACTCTCATACACTTCCCCTTAGTGTTAGGATCTTACTTTACCACTTCCCTGTACCGTCCTCTGGTGGCTTAATCCACTCCCTCCGGCGAGTCTGCATTTTCTCCCCCATGAGAAGACGTTGCTCTCCGCTGTGTGAGACCGACAGCTAACGCTGGTCATCAGCTGTGCCTCTCTGCACACAATCCCCTCACTACCTCAGGCTTGGAACTGAAGAGATTTTCCCGCCAAATTTCAGCTCTCTGCTCCATTTACCACAAGTATCCTTTCATATAACAGTTACAGTTTTTATACACAGTTTCCATCATAAAAGTATATATATATATATATATGTCTTTCTGATAACATTTATAAAGGGTTAGCTTTATATAGACAGTGGTTTGGCATATTGTATCTGCATTCTGCCTCTCCTAATCACCTCATAGGTTACCATCTCATTATCACCAGCTGCTGTGCTATGCTGTGGTGCAGGGAGCTAATCGCTCACTCTCCACACCACAAGCACAGGACATAGAATTTTGTCATATGTTACATTATTGAATTTTTTTTATTTCTTGACAATTGTTCATATATTCCTAATGGCTGAAGGAAATGCTGAAGCAACCTCAGACCCTCTGGGTCTTGAATTTTTGAACGAAAATATTATCCAGTCTCTGATGGAACAAACCATACAAAAGTCAGTTCACGCGGCATTAAACTCTGCTATGTCATGTATGCACGAGGTTATTAATAAATCTGTGGCCCAAGCCATATCTCATTCCGCCACTCCGAATTTACCTTAAGCTATTCCGGCCACTCCGTCGGATATTTTTTTGTCAGCGGAAGATTCCGCATCTAATATGGCGCAGGGCCTTCACAAACAAGGCAAACGCTCTTACAAACGCAGCTTTATAATTACCGATCCTCAGCCCAAGAAACAAGCCAAAATGGCTAAAACTAAAGAGGATCAGGTTCATAATCTAACGCTACAAAAAAGCGTACATTCAGATGTCAATAGTTTACATCCCATACCCTCCGCCCCTGAGGAGTTAAAAACTAAGCGTGCTCTAAAGGCTTCAACATCCCGAGTCAAGCCCAAGACATATATTACATCTCCGAGCTAATTTTTTTTGTCTGACAAAGAGGAGAATTAGGAATACGAAGACATTTACGACGATGAAAGTTTTTTGGGCTCAAATACTGCGGATTCTGCCATTTTGGATGACGCAGGAATCCCATTTTTAAATCCTAATGATATTAAACACCCCAGATCAGGGGAATGGGTGCACCAACCCCAGGTGGCTAAATTTCAAAATTTTGGGATAAGGAGACCCCTGGATAAGTCGGCCCGTAGCAAATTGCAGGCAGAGTGCCCTAGACCCACTTTGCAATCAAAAGTGGCAAACACCCCTGACTTAGATCCAACTTTGGTGAAGTATTTAGCCAAATCGGGGAAAAACCCCAAGAAAGTTGTGGACTGCTCCTTCAGGGCCATTCAAGATTGATTTTTGGATTTACTAGCCTTAACAAAAATCCTAGATTTGACAGAGGCAGCCACAATTTCAGATACCCCTATAGATTTACAAGTTCTAAAAGGCTGGGCACAAAGAGCGGTGTGTTTATTTGGCAATATTAACGCCTCCATTTGCATGGAAAGAAAACGTAGTATTTTAATGAAGTTGGACCCCCAACTTATCCACATGGCATCTTCTGACAGTAACACCCCATCAGATGGCTACCTTTTTGGGGATTCCTTTATTAAGGAGTTAAACAGATACATAGGATTGTTTTCATCGCTTGACAAAGCACAATCCTCCATGAAAAAAGTTTTCCAGGGTCGTGCTTTTTGGGAGGGCTGGGAAAAGAAGAGGCCGGTTTCCCAGCCGGAAATCAATATCCAAGAGGCCTTCCCCAAACGGACAGATATCCAAATCCATCCCACTCCATCAACCCAACGCACTTTTTTCCCTGTAGAGGCCGACCCTGGAGGGCGAGAGGTCATAGAGGTTTTCCGAGAACCAGACCCTTGGCAGGTGAGTGTCCCCAGCCAGTATTTTTCACAAATACCAATAGGGGGCAGGATAAAACATTTTTCCCTTGTTTGGTCTCTGATTACATCAGACTCATGGGTCTTAAATACGGCCTCAGTATATCAAATAGAATTCCTATTTTCACCAATAAAAACACACTCACCTCATCCAATAACTTTCTTAGAGTCAGACTGCACACTAGTTCAACTAGAAATAGAGGAACTCTATTCCAAGGGCGCTATTATTCCAATACCCTCAGAATCCCCAGGATTTGTAAGCAATCTCTTTCTAGTGAAAAAGAGAGATGGCGGTCACAGACCAGTTATCAATTTGAGATTCCTCAACAGTTTCGTGCTTTACCAACACTTCAAAATGGAGGGAATTCATCTCCTGAGAGACCTTTTGTTACCGCACGATTGGCTGGCAAAAATAGATCTCAAGGATGCTTATCTCACAATACCTATGCATCCACTGTCCCAGCCGTACCTCCAATTTGTTTGGGAAAGCCAGAAATGGCAGTGTCACCGCCAGTTCTGTGAGAAGGTCCGGCAGACGTTCTTCTCTACCTCTTGCATGACGTTCTTTGTTTTGGTTTCACTTTGTCATCTCCTTTCCTTCTGCCAGGTGTCACTTATTTAGACTAATCGTCTTCCTTTATATTCCCTCCCATACTGCCTCACTTTGCGGTTTATACTACTTCCTGGATGAAGTGTTCACTGCTGTTTGCTCAAGATAAGTCTTTTCCTTTATTGTGTTTCCTTGCTTACTTGATTCTAGGTGACCCTGACTCCATCCATATTAAGTGCAGGGAGCCGGTGGTCGTGTCCCCTCACTATTATAGGGTTTTCAGGTGTCACACTATTTAATGGTGATTCTGCAGGAGAATAAATTGTACGCTAAACTGGAAAAATGTGTGTTTGTGGTTCCGGAGATTCAATTTCTTGGTTTTCTTCTCTCCGCTTCTGGTTTTCGCATGGACCCTGAGAAGGTCCGCGCTGTGCTTGATTGGGAGCTTCCTGAGAATCAGAAGGAGCTGATGCGGTTTTTGGGTTTTGCCAATTATTACAGAAAGTTCATTTTGAATTATTCCTCTGTTGTTAAGCCACTCACTGATATGACTACAAAGGGGGTGGATTTTTCCTCGTGGTCGGTAGATGTGCTTAAAGCCTTTTCTAGTATTAAAGAGAGATTTGCTTCCGCTCCCATTTTGGTACAACCTGATGTATCTCTACCTTTTATTGTTGAGGTGGATGCTTCTGAGGTGGGTGTGGGTGCGGTCTTATCTCAGGGTCCCTCTCCTGCCAAATGGCGACCGTGTGCCTTTTTCTCAAGGAAACTCTCCTCTGCAGAGAGAAATTACGATGTGGGAGATAGGGAGTTGTTGGCCATCAAATTAGCTTTTGAGGAATGGCGCCATTGGTTAGAGGGAGCCAGACACCCTATTACCGTGTTTACCAACCATAAGAATCTGGCCTACTTGGAATCAGCCCTAGCGTCTGAACCCGAGACAGGCCAGAAGGTCTTTGTTCTTCTCTAGGTTTAATTTTGTTGTTACGTTCCGCCCTGGGGTTAAAAATGTGAAGGTGGATGCCCTGTCACGTTGTTTTCCGGGAGGGAACTTTGAAGATCCGGGTTCCATTTTGGCTGAAGGAGTGGTCGTCTCTGCTCTTTAACCTGATTTGGAGGCAGAGTTTCAGGCAGCCCAGGCAGAGGCTCCTGATCTTTGTCCTCCTGGGAGGTTGTTTGTGCCTCTCGCTTTACGACACAAGGTTTTTAAGAAGCACCACGATACTGTCCTTGCTGGGCACCCGGGGAGTAGAGCAACAGTGGATCTCATTGCTGGGAGATTCTGGTGGCCGGCTCTTTGTAAGACGGTTGAGGGTTTTGTGGCAGCCTGCGAGACCTGTGCTTGTGCTAAGGTCCCTCATTCACGGCCATCGGAATCTCTCCTCCCGTTACCCATTCCTTCCCGTCCTTGGGCACATCTGTCCATGGACTTCATTATGGACCTGCCTCGTTCCTTGGGAAGACTGTGATTCTGGTGGTAGTAGACCGTTTTAGCAAAATGGCGCATTTCATTCCCTTTCCTGGGTTACCCAATGCTAAGACGCTGGCGCAAGCGTTTGTTGATCACATTGTTAATTTGCATGGCATTCCTTCAGACATCGTTTCTGATAGGGGCACGCAATTTGTTTCCAGATTCTGGAAGGCCTTCTGTTCTCGCTTGGGGGTTTGGTTGTCGTTCTCTTCTACTTTTCACCCGCAGTCGAATGGTCAGACCGAACGCATCAAGCAGAATCTGGAGACATATCTGCACTGTTTTGTGGCGGAGAATAAGGAGGATTGGTATTCTTTTTTGTCCCTTGCGGAGTTTGCTTTAAAAAACCGTCGCCAGGAGTCCGTCGCCAGGAGGTTTCATCCGCAGTTTGGGACATTCTCTGGTTTTCTGGTTTACCTGATGAGGAGAGATTTTCCTCGTCTTTGTCATTTATTTGGCAAAAGATTCAGGGTAATCTGAAGAGGATGAGTGAGAGATATAAACGTGTGGCGGATAAGAGACGTGTGCCTGGTCCGGACCTGAATGTGGGTGATCTGGTGTGGTTGTCTACAAAGAATATCAAACTGAAGGTTCCCTCCTGGAAGTTGGGTCCTAAGTTTATTGGGCCTTACAAGATCTTGTCCGTCATCAATCCCGTTGCCTTCCGTCTTGATCTTCCTCAGACTTGGAAGATCCATAATGTTTTTCACAGGTCCCTATTAAAACCTTATGTCCAACCAACTGTACCCTCCTCTTTGCCTCCTCCTCCAATTTTTGTTGATGGTAATCTTGAATTTCAGGTCTCTAGGATTGTGGATTCTCGCATTATCCGCGGTTCTCTTCAGTATCTCGTTCATTGGGAGGGTTATGGTCCTGAGGAGAGGATGTGGGTCCCAGTGGCGGACATTAAGGCCACTCGTCTCATCAGGGCTTTCCATAGGTCTCATTCTGAGAAGGGGGGCTCTGAGTGTCCGGAGTCCACCTGTAGAGGGAGGGGTACTGTCACTGCCAGTTCTGTGAGAAGGTCTGCCAGACGTTCTTCTCTACCTTTTGTATGACGTTCTTTGTTTTGGTTTCACTTTGTCATCTCCTTTCCTTCTGCTAGGTGTCACTTATTTAGACTAATCGTTTTCCTTTATATTCCCTCCCATACTGCCTCACTTTGTGGTTTATACTACTTCCTGGATGAAGTGTTCACTGCTGGAGGCTGCTGCTGCTGTTTGCTCAAGATAAGTATTTTCCTTTATTGTGTTTCCTTGCTGGCTTGATTCTAGGTGACCCTGACTCCGTCCGTATTAAGTGCACGGAGCCGGTGGTCGTGTCCCCTCACTATTATAGGGTTTTCAGGTGTCACACAGTCTTAGGTACGTGGGCATGCAATCGTCTACCATTGAGACCCTTGTATGTGCATAGCAGTCAGGGAGAGCTCTTAGGGTTTTATAGGGCTCACCTATATGCTCCTTAGCTTGGGATCAAGCCAGTCGGTCGTTTATTTATAAGTTCCAGCTATCTGCAACTTCATCCGTGACAGGCAGTTTACCATGTTGCCTTTCGGTCTTTCCTCCGACCCTTGGTGTTTCACCAAACTTAAAACCAGTAGTATCTCTACTGCGGTCCCGAGGTGTTCGTCTGATAATATACTTAGACTATTTACTCATTATGGCCCAATCTCTGTCCCTCATACATCTCCACATTCAGTGGACCACGACCTTGTTGACCAATCTGGTATTCCTTCTAAATCTCGAGAAATCTGTTCTAATTCCCTCTCGGGAAGTAGAATTCCTGGGTTTTCTCATCAACACTCAGTCAGCCATTCTGAGTCTCCCTCCAGGAAACTGAAAACCATCCGAAGAGAGATTCGGTCAGTCTTGAACAGACAGCGGATCTCACTTCGCACTTTAGCTCAGATAGTAGGTCGGCTTCCTCCTCAATTCAAGCAATTTTCCCCGCTTCTCTACATTATCGAGCCTTCCAATGCTTGAAAACCCATCACCTCAGGAAAGGTTTGGGATATTCAGACAAAGTATCCCTTTCCCCGGACGCCAAAGAGGAACTCCTGTGGTGGTTGGATCACATCCAATTATGGAACGGGAAGGCTATTTTCAATTCGGTTCCAGATCTAATTCTGAAATCCGATGCCAGTTGCAGCGGATGGGGTGCCCGGTGAGGCTCCTTATCCACTGGTGGCAAATGGTCCGAAGAAGAGGCGCTACTTCACATTAATTGCCTGGAACTCTTGGCAGGGTTCTTCGCCCTGAAGAGTTTTGCAAGACACAGATCGCACTGTTGCATTCTCTTGCGGATGGACAACATCTCTGCAGTACAGTGTGTGAACCGTCTGGGAGGCACCAGATCAGAAGTCCTGGCTAATATAGCGAAAGAATTCTGGCACTTTTGTCTTGGCAGAGACATTACACTGAAGGCGGAATATCTTCCGGGCCTTTCCAACTCAGTCACAGATTGGAACTCTCGCTTCCTAACAGACCACAGTGACTGGCGTCTAGATCCTATGATTTTTCCAACTCCTCGACTCACTGTGGGGCCCCCTCCAAATAGACCTTTTCAAATCACGAATAAACCGTCAACTTCCCAAATTCTACAGCTGGCGTCCTGACCCAGAGTCGTTGGGCACAGATGCCCTCCTCCAACTCTGGCCTTCGGGAACTCTATATGCGTTTCCCCCCCTTTGCTCTCATTCCGAGAGTACTGTTGTTGACCAGAACCCAGAAATCGACGATAGTCTTGATAACTCCGTTCTGGCCCACTCAGTCTTGGTTTCTTCAACTTCTGGGGATGACCATAGACTTTCCACGCTTATTGCCAAATCATCATTCCATTCTCCTGGACCCTTCCAGGAATCCTCATCCCTTAGTCTTGTCAGACCTACTTCATCTAGTAGAATGGCTCATCTCTGGTCAGCAGAGTTTGATATCTGACTTTCACACTCAACTCAGGATATCCTCTCAGATGCTTGGGCCCCGGGTATCAGGTCTGCTTACAGATCAGCCTGGAGACTTTGGGCTGATTGGTGCTTACAACAGAATGTGGATCCCGTTCACGCACCTATGGTACAGGTCCTGAATTACCTATCAGCATCTTTTGATGCTGGGAAAGCCTATCGGACGATTAACGTTTATCGTTCAGCGATTTCCTTTTATCACGCTCCGCTCCAGAATATGTCAATAGGTAAACACCCCCTTATCTGTAAGTTAAGGTATACAATTCCACAGACCTCCTTTACCCAAGTATCATTCTACCTGGGATGTTACTTTGGTACTTAACCTTTTTGTCTCCTGGGGAGATAATGATCTCCTATCGTTAAAGCTCCTTTTTTTTAAATTGGCTACTCTTCTATGCCTCTTCTCTTTCAAAAGAGTCTCCGATGTCAGAGCCTTAGACATATGCCAGAGACAATTTTCCCCACAAGGCGTATCCTTCTCCATTTCCCGGTGTACTAAGACCAATTTTCCCTCAGTTTTTTACCCCGCCTTTCCTCAACAAGAACATTTGTGTATTGTTCGTTGTCTTAAGGTCTACGAACGTAAAACGGAATCTCTTAGGCAACTAGCTCATTCCCAATTATTAATATCGTTCTGTAACCTCACCTTTCGGTTTCATCCCCAACTCTAGCCAGATGGATTAGGCAGTCTATACAATTAGCAGGTATCGATACCTCCGTATTCGGGGGTCATTCTGTTCGTGGTGCCTCGTCTACAAAGGTTAGGCAGGCTGGTGCCTCTCTATCTGACATTCTTAAGGCAGCCGACTGGTCGTCAGAATCCACATTCAAAACATTCTACTTTTGACCCGAACCTCATACTTCCACGTTCTTAATCTAATCGCATAATATAGAGTTCAAGTTTATTACTCATGTATTGTATTAGCTTTAAACATGCATATAATGGAGTCTCCTGCTTGTAATAAAATTGGAGATTTTCCTAGCTGCTTGTGCAGGAAAATATAGATTTTATTAAAGACAGGAGACGAACATTATCCCACCCTATAAACCACCCTGTTTCTGTTCTTGTCTAGTTTAATATTCTTCTGGGAGTCTTCAGTCGATCTCTTCCTTCGACATGGCTCATTGAATTTCGGATGATTTCCAGTTTTTCGTTTAGGAAAGATGGATGACATGGGAGTTCGTTATTTCTGTTCGTTTACATCAAAGAAAGAGGAGGATTGGCACATTACAGGAGCTTATATATCCTATGCTGTGTTGTGATTGGCTGCCAGTGTACCTCACTGCATGTTTCTTTACATTTTTTTTTTCTTATCTTTATTTAAACTTTGCTGTTGATTGGAGTCCAGTAAAGAAGTATAGCATATAATGTTTGTCTCCTGTCTTTAATAAAATCTATTTTTTCCTGCACAAGCAGCTAGGAAAATCTCCAATTCTAGAGCAATGATTTGTTAGACTTGCATAGGGAAAAAACTAACAAAAATCATGAAACTGGCTGAACTGTTGCATGTGCACTTGGCATCTGAAGGAATTTGTGTTGGTCCCATGTTATTATATGCCTGCATTGCTAAGAAAAATGAAGTTTTAATATATGCTAATGAGCCTATTGGAGCAACGATATTGCCCTCTGCACTTTCATTAACAGGTCCAGGCAGTGTACACATGATCTCCCCTGGCCCTGACTTCTCCTAAAATCAAAGTACAGAGGTCAAAGGCAGTTGCAGAGAGACCTGAACCTCTAAGAATAACGGCAATGCCCGTTTCTCCTAGAGGCTTATTTGCATATGTTAAAACTAAATTTTTTCAAGCAATAAGTGAGGCCGTACTGGGACGTCAGTTGAGGGGAGGCCGACATGATAGGGTTTGGATGGAGGAGGCCGGCAGTGTGAGGGTTAAGAGTTTTAAAAGTATGGGGGGGTGGAGAGCAGAAGGGGTGGGCTTATAGAGTAGGCTATAAGAAGGGGAGGTAACCGGCGCCATTTTAGAGCGGTTAGCTTAGGAGAGAAAACTCCCGCCCTTATGGTACAGGGGGTCAGTTGGTGTGTGGGTTTTGGGGCCAGGATCTCATGTAGAATCGTAGTGATGGAAGGCAGCAAAAATCCAGTGCTTCTGATCAATCACCTTTAATATGCATATGTGCCTCGACGCGTTTCGGGGACAACAATTCCCCTTCCTCAGGAGCATTACATTAGTTGATACGATTCTACATGCGATCCTGGCCGGGGGGGTTCAAGTCACAGGTGTATTATGCTTATCCTGATGACTACCCCCCAGTGAAGTGAGTTTTATTTGTGTGAAACTGCCTTAAGGGGCACTTCACATTGTTTAAATTTCTTACTATACTATTTATATTATTTTTATTATGTCTACATGGTTTTAGTCGGTCCCTTCTCTAATAGCCGTGTGTACTCAGGGTCTTCTATCCGGAGTACCTATTATCTTCACTCCACGCTATTGCTCTATGATATATTTTGTGCAACATAGTAGTTATTACTGCGAGTGGTGCTTTCTACTCCAATTCCATTTTTTATTTTCCAACTGTACTTTGAGACGGGGTTTGGCGCTCTTTTTCCCTCATTTTGTCTTTGGGGTCTATACTGCAAGTGTTTGACTTTGTTCAACACGGTAGATATATCACCCTGCACACACATATACTATCTTGTTAAGTGTCTGTAACCACAAACACTTTCTGGAGCTGCCTTCCCCTCCCCTTTCCCTCCTTCTCTCTTTTTCCTTATCTCTACCACCCCTGTCGGCACCCAAATTTTTCATTCCTTTGGGATACGTCGTGATCCCTACGGGTCTGAATTAACTTCCCCTTTTTTTCTCTGTTCTATATTGATAGGAAATTGGCATATTTTGGATAGTAACAAAAATACCTGGTTCCAAATTCCCTTCACTTGTGTACACTCCCACCACATATGCATATAGGTACCCTCAGCTCCACCACATTTCCAGCACTTGTTAGACATGCCTGAAATATCTGTGATAGGCCGCTTGGGGTAAAATACCACCTATAAAAAATATTTGGATGTGTCTCGAGGTGAGTAGTGCATTTAGAGAATTTAGGAGTAGATGAGAGGGCAGTCTGCCACTGATCCTCTGAGAAGGTCTGATTTAGGTCTCTGTGCCAGTGGTTTTGAATATATAATGTCCCCTCTCCTGTTTTTATAGCAGGAAAAAAAGTGTAGTCTGACCAACACATCTCTTGGCATGCTAGCAGGCATAGATCTGGGTTTGGGAACCCAGTGTGCTCTGTCTACAAGGAGATCCCTCTCAGGAGTGTCAGGGAGAATTGATGTAAAGAGATCTACCAGGAATTCTTGGAGAGAATCGTTGGTGACAGTTTCAGGGACATTCCTGAGTCTGATGTTATTTCTCCTGGAACGATCTTCAAGATCTGCTAACTTTAGCTTTATGGCTGCTACATCATCCTGTGTTTCATTATATGAATCAACCATGGAGTTATGTGCTTCTTTAAACTCTTCCATTTTCTTGTCTAGATGAGCAGTTCTGTCCCCTATGGCTGTTATGTCAGCTCTAATGGTGTTTAATGCTGATTGTATGTCTGAATGGACAGAGTTCTTTAAGTCAGCCATTAGGTTCTGCATGTCTGATAGTGTAAGGCCTCCTGCACACGACCCGTAGGTGTCCCGTTGCCCTATTGCGGACCGCATATGCAGATCCACAATACACGGGCACCTTTCCGTGTGCATTCCACACCAGGAATGCGGACCCATTGACTTGAATGGGTCTGCAAATCCGGAGATGTGGAACGGTACGGAACGGAAGCACAAAACGGAACCCTACGGAAGCACTACGGAGTGCTTCCGTGGGTTTCGTTTCATGCCTCCGCACCGTGAAAAGATAGAATTTGCTCTATCTTTTTGCGGAACGGACGGATTGCCGACCCCATTCAAGTTAATGGGGTCGCGATCCGCATGCGGGTGGCCCACAGTTGGTGCCCGTACTTTGCGGACCGCAATTTGCGGTCCGCAGCACGGGCAGCACACGTGTGCAGGAGGCCTAGTTATGTCCTCCCTCTCAGACCTTGATACACTCTCAGAATTGCCTCCTATTGGGTAGCTTTGTGCTGAACCCCCACTAGAAAGAGAGGATTTACTTGCTGTTGGTGACTGGTCTACTGCTCCTGTGGTCGTTTGGAGCCTTGCAAAGCGCTTGGATATGGAGCCCAGCACTACTTGAGTTACCTCGTGAGGGGAGCAGGCCCCATCTTGGATCGGCACAGAAGAGAAGAAAGAAGTTAACTTTTCTGGAGGACCCGGAGTCTTCTTTGTCCTCATCAATCTCCCACTCTCCCTGTCGGCTGTAGGCATTGTGGAGGCAGTTGAGAAGGTATGGAGGACCAGGGATCGCTCTCACCAGCGCTGTTTGAAGCTGAAGGCAGCCGGAGCTCACGCGCACGTGTCTCCTCAACTCGGCATCATGCCACGTTCCCCCCCCCCATGACTTAAGCTCCTGGTATATGACAAGCTCCAGGGAGTAAACAATAAGTGGATAAAAAGTAGATAAAAACAAAATAGATTTTTACCCATTCATTGTTCTGATGCCTAGATGGGAAAACTGATCACTCTGGAGATGGTGCTCGTCTGCACCTGCAGCTGTAAAAAAGTGATCAAATCTTGTACATGGTAAATAGGTAATTGCAGAACTCCCTACAAACACAGTTTTTTTGTTTTGTTTTATTTGTAGTGGCATTCTAAGACAGTTTAGTGGTATTTATTGCCCCCTTCCCTTTTTTATTAAAATATGACTATGCTCTGAGCGTGTCTGACAAGGACAAAAAGTCTGAATAAGGGCTTGTTCGCACGACCGTGCCGTGTTTTGCGGTCCGCAAATTGCGGATCCGCAAAACACGGATGCCGCAAAACAGGAGGCCCATTATAGAAATACCTATTCTTGTCCACAAAACGGACAAGAATAGAACATGCCTCATAATTTTTGCGGGGCCACGGACCAAAGCAACGGATGCAGACAGTACATGGAGTGCTGTCCGCATCTTTTGCGGCCCTATTGAAGTAAATAGGTCTGCACACGAGCCACAAAAAATGCGGCTTGGATGCGGACCAAAACCACGGTCGTGTGAATGAGCCCTAGAAGCAACAAAAAGTGGTGGTGCTCTGCTCCTTTCTGACCAGTTTTGGAATCCAGCTGAGAAAACAATGAGCTTTTTGCTGTACTACAAAGGAAAGCGCTCATTAATAACTGCAGGTGCCTGTCACATTGGCATAGCATTTAACTACTGTATGTGACAGGCACTTGTATTACCCAGTGAGTGCTTTATCCTGGACTAATACAAAGTGTTCATTGGCCCAGATTTACTAATGTGTCTGTACTGTACCCCAGACCTGGGTACTTGCAATATTGTTTTGTTCTCTAATGTTTTTCATGTTATTTAATACCATTTATTGTGTTTAAAGGGATTGTCTCACTTCAGCAAGTGGCATTTATCATGCAGAGAAAGTAAATACAAGGCACTTACTAATGGTTAAGGCTGCAGCGCATCCTGTAATTGTGGGAGGGGCATGCAGTATTTAGGCCGGCACGCACCTCCTCTCCAGCCTGGCGTTCCTGCGGCGTGCTCAGCGTGCAGGCCGGTCCTCAGCAGTGACCTCCTTACTTCCGGGTCCGCCCCCTCAGCTTCCTCCAGCTGCGTCTCCAGCGTTCGGCTCTCCTCCGCTCCCGGCGTCTCAAGGATACCACGGTAGGTTAAGCGCAGGTTCTGCCTGTCACCTCACGCTGCCTGGGTGAAGCAGCCTCCAGGGTCTCGGATCCCTCGTCTGCCTGGTCAGGGTCCCTGTCCACTTCATCTTCTTCTCCTGTCTTCTCCCTTGTCCTGGGGCATGTTGTCTTCTCTGCTGCACGTATTTCACTGTCTCACCTGGGCTGGGTCCGGGCCTGGGCGTTTTTTGTGACGCGCTCCTGCGGGCTGTGGGACGCTCGACAGGCGGGGGCCATTGACTCCCCGGGAATGGTTCTCGCCTAGGCGTTTTGCAGCGCGTGCGCCAGCGCTGTGGGGCGCCCAACACCCCGGGAGGTACTTGTGCGTCTTTTTGGGGCGTATTGTCGTGCGTTCCCATAGACTCGGGGGGCGCGCGACAATAGGCGTACGTTTATCCTGAAGCCGCATATTTCGGATGCCTGCGGCTTCGTGCCTGCAGGGCGCGACATTCTGGACGCCCAGGTCTGAACCAACATTGGGCAGCCCTCCTACCCGCGGTGAGTTGAGGCTTTGGTCTGCTCCTGCTTTCCGCGGGTTACGTTTCATCGATTTGCGGGTGGGTGTGTGGTTCATGCGCATGATTTACAACATTCCCGTCCCCCAGCTGTAGCATGTTCTTCCTCCAGCTACTGCGGAGGCTTGTCCAGTACTCTGGGTATGACAGCCTCCGCAGTCGCCAGTTCATGTTTCACGGGCCTCACCTCAGGTTGTCCATTTGCTCTTACACTACGGCTCTCGGTCCCCGAGTGTTCCGGCTCACAGCATTTTCGCCACAGTCCCTGTCGTTGCTTGGTCTTCTCGGATCGCCCGGGCTCTTTCTCTCACACGGTGTTCATCCTGTCTCAAGCCTTGGTTCGCCCAGGGTCGTCTCTCTCCGGTTCGCCCGGTCCACGTATTTGTCTCCTGGATCGCCCAGGTCTCTTCCCTAGTTCGCCTGGGGTTCTTCTTCTGTCCCCTGGATCGCCCAGGTCTCTTCCCTAGTTCGCCTGGGGTTCTTCTTTCTCCTGGATCGCCCAGGTCTCTTCCCTAGTTCGCCTGGGGTTCTTCTTTCTCCTGGATCGCCCAGGTCTCTGCCCCAGTTTACCTGGGATTCCTCCTTCCTCCTGGATCGCCCAGGTCTGTTTTCAGTTTCTCGGCCATCTGGTCGCTCTGCATTTCACGGGTGTGGGTTGTCCATGCTTCTTGCTTCCAGTCGGCATGTCCCTCATGCCCCTGGGTCATGTCTCAGGCTCTTTCGTTCCCTGGGCCAGCCTGGTCGACTGATTCTTTTCGGCGTCTTACCTGTCACCGCTTCCTTTGGGGGATCGCCCCCCGTCTCTCTTCCCAGCTGTCGGTCACCTGGTCCTCATATGCATTATCTTCAGATCGCAGGTTCGGTCCGTTTTTTCGGCTCGCGTCAGTCAAAAGTTAAATCCTTTCTAAGGTAAGTTCAGGTCATGTTCGATCCTCTGAGGACCGTATTTTCGTTTGCTTTTTCTTCTCTTCTGAAGGTCTGGGTTTTTCTTTAGCTTACCGGTTCGTAATCGGATTCGGTTCTCCGGTTCCTTGGTCTTGGGCTTCTTCTGGTAAGTATTTTGAATGGTTTCGTTTCCCTCACCTTTCATCTTCGTTTTAGGCTGTTCCTTCGCGAACGACGCAGCTTCGTTTCCCTCTCATTTACCTTTCCGCAGGTCAAGGATGTCGCACGTGTCAGAGATGGAAGACAATATTTCCCTTCCTGGAACATCGGCTTCGGGTCACTCTGTCAGCGCTTCCTTGCGAAGCTGGACTGTGCCTAGGCTGGTCACCGAGCTCAACCGCAGGGGGATTCGTCATCCCGCGTCAGCCCGCAAGGCTGAATTATACCGCTTGTTGATGACGGCCCCGAGTTCAGTGGAGAGTCAGTCTAGCTCTCCTTCCATCCAGCAAGCCCTGTCCCAGATTCAGTCCTCTATCAGCGGGCTTGCCAGTTCTTTATGTGACATATACGATTATCACAGGTCCTTTTCCGCTAAGGCGGCAGCAGCCCTGTCGCAGTTTCAGTTCATGACTAATTGGGCTGATCTCGACATGGAGCTGTTCTGCCGTCATTTCGCCGGTCTCAGAGCTCCCTCCTGCACCTCTTGCCAGTCCATATTCCATTCCTCTGACTGGTGTCCCGATCAGGCTCATCCTTCCCAGCCGGGAGCTGCTCCTAGTACTTCCGGGGCCACTAAGCCCTCGGCAACTCTGGGCAAACTAGGCAGACCAATCGTCTATTTATGGTAGCAGCCAGGTCTGCAACAATTTCAATGCGGGGGGTTGTGCCTTTAACGCCTGTCGAGCTCTTCACATCTGCTCGGCATGTTTTCGGGCCCATCCGCGTTCGGCTTGTACCAGGAAATCTTCCAAGAGCTCCTGACTAGCCGACATTGATGTAGACCTTCTGGCTGTTCTGCTGCAGGATCACCCAGACCGTCTTTTCGTGGCCTTCCTCTTGGCCGGGTTCAAGGAGGGCTTCCACACAGGGCTCATCACCCTGCCTCACGGGTCATGGGAGGGTCCCAATTTTGCGCTCGGCGTTCGCTGACCCGGAGGCCGTGGATGCCCTCCTTCGATCCGAAGTTGAAAAAGGGTTCATCATTGGTCCCTTTCTCCACATTCCGTTTCAGTCCTGGCGGATCAACCCTATTGGGCTGGTTGTGAAACAGTCTTCAAATAAAAAACGCCTCATCTACGACCTGTCAGCGCCTCATTTGTCATCCACCCCAAGCCTGAATTCTCTTATCCCTTCTGAGGAGTATTCTATGCAATACTCGTCAGTTGAGGAAGCCATTCAGCTCATTCTCCAGTCGGGGGTTGGGTCTTGGCTTGCCAAGGTAGACATAGCCGATGCCTTCAAGCTTCTCCCGGTCCACCCGCATCTTTGGAGATACTATGGTATCAATTGGTCGGACAGGTTTTATTTTGCCAACCGCTTAACCTTTGGGTCCAAGAGCAGCCCCTGGCTGTTCGACCAGTTTGCAAGGGCTCTCCATTGGATCCTGGTGCATCACGGAGGTCTTCCCATGGTAATTCATTACCTAGATGACTTTTTGCTCATTGAGAACCCTCATCCGGTCCACTCAATTCCCGCTACCCTCTTGGAGTTCTTCTCCCTCCTCCAGGTGCCCGTGGCCTCCACAAAGACCGAGGGCCCTGCCACCAGGGTAACCTTTTTGGGCATCACGTTAGATTCCATCAAGATGGAGGCCAGTCTGCCCCCTTAAAAGTTGACCCGGATCCGCTCTGCCATCTCCCGGGCAGTCAGCGCTCTGTCCCTGACCAAGGCGGAGCTTCAGTCCTTACTGGGTCTGCTGAATCACGCCACGAAGATCATGCCCCAGGGCCGATCTTTTCTGGCCAGCCTGTTGCATCTTCTTTCCACAGTTCCTGACCAGGATTCTGTTGTCCACCTGGACTGCCACGCCATCTCGGACCTTGCCATGTGGAATACCTTCCTTTCGGATTGGAACGGCATTTCCCTCTTCGTTCCCCGCTGGGACTCGGCTTCCCCGATTATTTTCTCGGACGCAGCCGGTTCCATCGGCTTTGCCGCCATCTTCAGGTCCCACTGGCTGGCGGCCAGGTGGCCTCCGGAAATCCAAGCAGACCCAGCTGCCATCGGTTCTTCTCCCCTACTGGAATTATACCCCATCGTGGCTGCCGCCTTGGTCTGGGGCAGCTCCTGGTCCAACTTGCCGGTTTTGTTCGTCACGGACAACCAGTCCCTGGTCGATATCATCAATTCCGGCAGGTCCAAATCTCTCCGGGTCATGGCCCTGCTGCGGAAATTAGTGTGGCTATCCCTCACCCACAATTTCCATGTCCGTTGTGCTCACATTCCAGGGGATTCCAACACTGCCGCTGACGCCCTCTCCCGTTTCTGTTTTTCCACTTTCTTTCAGGAAATGCCCGAAGCGGATCATTCCGGCACTCAGGTTCCTCCACTCAGCTCATTCATCCTGGATTAGCATCTCTGGTGGTCCAGGCAGAGAGACTGGTCGAGGGTTCCCTTTCTCACAACACGGCTAGGAACTATCGGGCCGGGTTTACAGCTTTCAGCAAGTTTGCTCGTGAATTCCCAAGGGGTCAGCTGGAGGAAACCTCATATGTCATGGCGTTCATTGCATTTTGCCACACCCGCCTCTCCTTGTCGCACAGCACCATCAAGCTATATTTAGCAGGGCTCCAGCATTATCGCTTGATCGCCAGGCCAGATGGGGGTTCCATCCTCGCTTCACAAGCCGTCAAAGCAACACTCAGGGGTCTGCAGAAGAAGGGGAAGGGTCCACGCACGCGTAGACAGCCGGTGTCGGGGGAATTGTTCAGAGCCCTATCCTCGGTCTTAGACGGCAGTCCTTTTGGGCCCTCTCTCAGCACGGTTCTGAAGGCGGCTATTTACCTCGGGTTCTACGGCTTCCTCAGGCCTGGTGAATTCACGTCGAGCTCCGGGCGTCATAGCTTCCTCCAGAAACGCCACCTAGTCTGGTCCGCAGACCATTTTGTCCTCCATCTCCCGTCCTCCAAGACCAACCAGGTTGGTCCCCCCACCGAGATCAAGTTTTTCCCTTCAGGTAACCATTGGTGCCCGGTCGAGGTTCTGTGGCAATTATTGTCCTGCTTCACGGTCTCTCCACCAGACTCCCCTCTTCTGCCTTGTGTAGGTAAGCCACTCACCACATCGAAATTCATGTCCCTTGTCCGGTCCCTGATGCAGGGGTTGGGTCACGACCCCAGTACTATTTCAGGTCATTCCTTCCGCATTGGGGCTGCGTCCGCAGCTTCTAAACATCAGGTCCCCGCACATGTCATTCGCTGCATGGGGCGTTGGCGTTCGTCCTGTTTCGCCCGTTATATACCAGATCCCCAGGCAGAAATTTCTCAGGCCTTCCGTACACTGGCTTTGTAATATTCAATAAAACTATGTTACCTATTCAGAGTCTTTTGGCCCCTTTTCTTGGCGTACCCGCGATCGTGGCTCCCGGCACACCCCAGCCACTAGGTTCAGGGTTAAGGGTTTCCCCTTTCCCCACTTCCACCATCCTTAGCCCTGACCACAAATGGTTAAGGCTGCAGCGCAGCCTGTAATTGTGGGAGGTGCATGCAGTATTTAGGCCGGCACGCACCTCCTCTCCAGCCTGGCGTTCCTGCGGCGTGCCCCTCCCTCCCCTTTCTTCCACTCTCACCTTGGGTATGCCCCCTTTTCTTGGCGTACCCGCGATCGTGGCTCCCGGCACACCCCAGCCACTAGGTTCAGGATTAAGGGTTTCCCCTTTCCCCACTTCCACCATCCTTAGCCCTGACCACAAATATATTGTGATTGTCCTTCCTTTGCTGGCTTGATTCATTTTTCCATCACACTATACACTGCTTGTTTCCATGGTTACAGCCACCATGCAATCCATCAGTGGTGGGCATGCTGTCACGGTGGGGAGTGGGGAAAACCCCCCACCTGTACAATGTCAAGTATAATGGGGAAGGAGCTAGGCCAGGACGCCGGAATCAGGGAGCAGGTCACCTCCTAAAGCGTCCCTAATCCTCACCGTATGAGTGGACCTAGAAGGTGGGATGGCTCATACCAGGATACCTATGGCCCTGAGTCGCCCTGATAATCCCTCACATAGGAGAAGGGGAGAGACGACCTGTTCTTCCCAGACACAGATGAACAGGAGTCTCAAAGGGCCTAGCTGCAGGGAAAAGAGGGAGACTGTATACAGTAACTAGAACGACAGTTAAGCACACAGAAACACACTTACCTGCCACTGCCTCCACGACTGGAACCCGTGCATCAGTACAGGTGCAGGTCACAGTACAAACAACCCACACAGGAATCCAGCGTACCAACTCTGCCAGAGCCCCCCATGCTCACACAGTGCATGGCAGCCCCAAGCAGCGCTGCATACAGGCTTCAAAATACAGGGCAAATGTCAAACATACATGTGGGGGACAAACACCAACAACAGCCCAGACATGTAACAACCATGAAGACATACAACACACCCTGAACAGAAACCCACACCTAACAAATAACAAGTGAGGTAGGTACCCAGGAGCAAACATAAGGAAAGGCAATTTATGTCCAATAAGGTGGCCCTCAAAGACTGGGCAGCATCACCCAGGCAAGGAGCAGAGCTCCATCACCAGACAAGGCTGTAGAACAACTGCACCCAGCCAGCAAGCCACAGGTTTATATCAAGCCTGCGGCCACACCCAGGAGACACCTTCATCCCCACTAGCCAGAAGATTAACCCCTTGCTCACCTAACAGCTTGGAGGCACACCTTAAAGGGGAAGTGCACGTGCAAACCACAAACTACACATTGCCCCTGGCAACCAGTCTGCACGGCAACCGCGTCACGGTCAAACACCAATATGACCGTGACACATGCTTGCACACTATAGAAAAAAGAGTCAGCCTCTCTGGTGGTCGGGACAGTGGGAGTGTACATAGGCTAGTGCTGCTGGATTGCAGGGTGGTTGTAGCCATGGAAATGAGCATTCTATAGTGTGATGGAAAAATGAATCCAGCCAGCAAATGAGGCAATATGGACAATCACAATACATTAGTAAGTGCCTGGTATTATCTACATAATAAATGCTATTTGCTAAAGTGAGACAACCCTTTTAATTCTGTGTATACCTGATATGGTTCTTATATGGGTCCTACAGGGTTAACCAACCAAGAGGAAGCTGAGGTGTGGACCATTTAGCTATTTGCGTTTGTAGAGGAAGTGAGAGGTTGCCCGTGTGCTCTCTCCACATACCACAGGGCCTCAAGTTTCAGAGACTAACCTTCTCTGAATGGTCTACCAAGAGAGAACCATCTATACATTCCAGAGAGAGAGATAAAGGAAGTTCTAGGATCTGCAGGTTACATTGCTGCCTAAAATGTATAGAATTTACTGATGTGAGTGGAAAAATGCTGCATCTGACCTGGTTACTGTCTCCAACACCATCCTCCATCCACTGCACATCTGGCTCCTAGCACCCACACCAAAAATACTATCCTGCATGAGCCCCAACATTCAGGTGTTCCCTTGTATGTGCACCCTTTTTTTTTTCAGGACGAAATCCGGCGCTCATGCCGGAAACCAGCCAGATCCCTGCCAACTCCCATTATACACTGCGTGCAGAATTATTAGGCAAATGAGTATTTTGACCACATCATCCTCTTTATGCATGTTGTCTTACTCCAAGCTGTATAGGCTCGAAAGCCTACTACCAATTAAGCATATTAGGTGATGTGCATCTCTGTAATGAGAAGGGGTGTGGTCTAATGACATCAACACCCTATATTAGGTGTGCATAATTATTAGGCAACTTCCTTTCCTTTGGCAAAATGGGTCAAAAGAAGGACTTGACAGGCTCAGAAAAGTCAAAAATAGTGAGATATCTTGCAGAGGGATGCAGCACTCCTAAAATTGCAAAGCTTCTGAAGCGTGATCATCGAACAATCAAGCGTTTCATTCAAAATAGTCAACAGGGTCGCAAGAAGCGTGTGGAAAAACCAAGGCGCAAAATAACTGCCCATGAACTGAGAAAAGTCAAGCGTGCAGCTGCCAAGATGCCACTTGCCACCAGTTTGGCCATATTTCAGAGCTGCAACATCACTGGGGTGCCCAAAAGCACAAGGTGTGCAATACTCAGAGACATGGCCAAGGTTAGAAAGGCTGAAAGACGACCACCACTGAACAAGACACACAAGCTGAAACGTCAAGACTGATTTTTCTAAGGTTTTATGGACTGATGAAATGAGAGTGAGTCTTGATGGGCCAGATGGATGGGCCCGTGGCTGGATTGGTAAAGGGCAGAGAGCTCCAGTCCGACTCAGACGCCAGCAAGGTGGAGGTGGAGTACTGGTTTGGGCTGGTATCATCAAAGATGAGCTTGTGGGGCCTTTTCGGGTTGAGGATGGAGTCAAGCTCAACTCCCAGTCCTACTGCCAGTTTCTGGAAGACACCTTTTTCAAGCAGTGGTACAGGAAGAAGACTGCATCCTTCAAGAAAAACATGATTTTCATGCAGTACAATGCTCCATCACACGCGTCCAAGTACTCCACAGCGTGGCTGGCAAGAAAGGGTATAAAAGAAGAAAATCTAATGACATGGCCTCCTTGTTCACCTGATCTGAACCCCATTGAGAACCTGTGGTCCATCATCAAATGTGAGATTTACAAGGAGGGAAAACAGTACACCTCTCTGAACAGTGTCTGGGAGGCTGTGGTTGCTGCTGCACGCAATGTTGATGGTGAACAGATCAAAACACTGACAGAATCCATGGATGGCAGGTTTTTGAGTGTCCTTGCAAAGAAAGGTGGCTATATTGGTCACTGATTTGTTTTTGTTTTGTTTTTGAATGTCAGAAATGTATATTTGTGAATGTTGAGATGTTATATTGGTTTCACTGGTAAAAATAAATAATTGAAATGGGTATATATTTGTTTTTTGTTAAGTTGCCTAATAATTATGCACAGTAATAGTCACCTGCACACACAGATATCCCCCTAAAATAGCTAAAACTAAAAACAAACTAAAAACTACTTCCAAAAATATTCAGCTTTGATATTAATGAGTTTTTTGGGTTCATTGAGAACATGGTTGTTGTTCAATAATAAAATTAATCCTCAAAAATACAACTTGCCTAATAATTCTGCACTCCCTGTAGTCAATGGAGTCTGGCGGTGCACAGCTGCATCTGGATAGGCCAGATACGGTAAACTTCACCAGGCTGTTCCTCTGCCAGAACAGACTGCTTGATAGCTTTAGTGCAGGTGTGGAACTAGCCTAAGTTTACACCAAATATAGGATTAGTAAATGTGGGTCATTGTTTTCTAAGGGCTCATGTGCACGTCCGTGTTTTTGTTCTGCATTTTCTGCAGGTCAGATGCACAATCACATCAATGGGGCCGCAAAAGATACGGACAGCAAACCGTGTGCTGTTCACAATCATATTTCTGTTCCATGGCAAAAAAATAGAATATGTCCTAGTCTTATTTGTTTTACCAACAAGGATAGGACTGTTCTATAGAGGGCAGGACGTTCTGTTCCACAAAATCTGGAATGCACACGGCCAGTATCTGTGTTTTGCGGATCCGCAATTTGCGGATTGCAAAACAGGCTACGGCCATGTGCATGAGCCCTAAGGCCTATTGATTGGGGAGCGTAATTTGCGGTCCCCAATGCACGGGCAACGTATGTGTGGCGGCCGGGACGGATCGAAACCCATTCAACTTGAATTGGTCCATGATCCGTCCGCACCACAAAAAAAATAGAACAAGTTCTATTTTTTTGCATTGCGGAGGCGCAAACAGAAACACCACGGAAGCCCTGTATTTCATATTTGTCATAGATTTTCAGCTAACGTCTGGAGAAATGGATGCACCAATAAACGGATGTGCAAACAAACACCATTAAAAGTGCAAAAGTGCAAAAAAAAACACCACAAAGTCTAAGGGAGCTTGCAAGTGTAGGTTTATATTAATGTATTTTTTTTGCATGTTTGTGTTTTTGCATAGTTTTTTTGCACCAGCATTTTATGCTGTTGTTTTGCATTAAAAATGCCAGCTCCAGATGTTAGTTGTTGGTCTGTGGGTTATATGAAATGCACGCTTGCAAAAATGCAACATGCTGGAGCTCTTAGTTTTGATCGGGCTCCAATTAACTAATTAGGACCTCACTGTTTAGTTGTCTGCATTGCTAATAGCTATGCGGCACCCCCAATGCCGTGTGGCCATTAACAATGCAGACTGACTAAACAGTCCATCATACTTAGTGAATAGGAGCTGATTATGGATCATAAGCCTGCGAGGTACTCAACATCATAGCGGCCATGTCATGACTACACCATATAGTCGAACCATTAGGGGAAAAGGTTTTCAAAGGCATTTTTCTGAAGCTTTTTTTTTTTTTTTTAAACACCAGCTGCAGATGTTAGCTGAAGATGTATGGGAAATATGAAATGCAGGACTCCAGGTTTTTTCTTTTTGGATGGGGGGCATTGTTACAGATAAGGGCCACTATGGGGACATTATTACAGATGGAGGCCATCATGGAGGCATTATTACAGATGGGGGCCACTAGGTGGAAAATTATTACAAAAGGGGGCCACCATGGGGGGCATTATTACTGCTGGGGGCCATTATGGGGAACATTATGTGTACTGAGGGCACTGCAGGGATTGGGATCTTTATAAAAAAAAGGCAATAAAAATCATCCGTTTTTCATGGCCATTTTTAACAGCTATGAAAAACGGATGCAAAACGGACATTAAAAATGGACAGACGGACAGAAAATGGATGCACAAATGGTTGAAAAATAACCATGAAGAACTGACAGTGTGAAAACAGACATTTTTTTTCACTGTCGTGTGCATGTAGCCTTAGACTGCCCTTTAACCCCTTCAGGACACAGACAATTTTCACCTTCAGGACCCAGCCTAATTTTGCAAATCTGACGTGTCACTTTATGTGGTAATAATTTTAAAACGTATTTACTTATCAAGGCCATTCTAAGATTGTTTTCTTGTCACATATTGTACTTCATGACAGTGGTAAAATTGAGTCAAAATATTTCATTTTTATTGATAAAAAATTACCAAATTTACCAAAAAATAGCAATTTTTAAAATTTCTCTGATTTTAAAACAGATAGTGATACCTCCTAAAATAGTTATTACTTTACATTTCCCATATGTCTACTTCATGTTTGGATCATTTTGTAAATGACATTTTCTTTTTTGGGACGTTAGAAGGCTTAGAAGTTTAGAGGCAAATCTTGAAGTTTTTCAGAAAATTTCCAAAACCCACTTTTTAAGGACCAGTTCAGTCTGAAGTCACTTTGTGAGGCTTACATAATAGAAACCACCCATAAATGGCCCCATTTTAGAAACTACACCCCTCAAGGTATTCAAAACTTATTTTACAAACTTTGTTAACCCTTTAGGTGTTCCACAAGAATTAAAGGAAAATGTAGTTAACATTTCAGAATTTCACTTTTTGGTAGATTTTCCATTTTAATACATTTTTTCCAGTAACAAAGCAAGGGTTAACAGCCAAACAAAACTCAATATTTATTACCCTGATTCTGTAGTTTACAGAAACACCCCATATGTGGTCATAAACTGCTGTACGGGCACACGGCAGGGCGCAGAAGGAAAGGAACGCCATATGGTTTTTGGAAGGCAGATTTCAGTGGGTTAATTTTAAGTTGCCATGTCACATTTGAAGACCCCCTGATGCACCCCTAGAGTAGAAACTCCCCAAAAAATGACCCAATTTTGGAAACTACAGGATAAGGTGGTAGTTTTGTTGGTACTATGTTAGGGTACATATGATTTTTGGTTGCTCTATAATACACTCTATATTGAGGCAAGGTAACAAAAAATAGCTGTTTTGGCACCGTTTTTATTTTTTATTTACAATGCTCATCTGACGGGTTAGATCATGTTATATTTTTAGAGCAGGTTGTTATGGATGCGACAATACCAAATATGCTTTTTTAGTGTCTCCATATTTTCAAAGCCATATTTTATTTTTTGGGCGACTGTCTTATGTAGGGGTTAATTTTTTTCGGTATGAGATGATGGTTTGATTGGTATGATTTTGGGGTGAGTATGACTTTTTGATCGCTTGGTATTACACTTTTTGTAATGTAAGGTGACATAAAATTGCTTTTTTTTACACAGTTTATATTTAAATTTTTTTACAGTCTTCATCTGAGGGGTTAGTTCATGTGATATTTTTTTAACAGAAGGTTCTTACGAACGTGGCGATACCTATTATGTATGCTTTTTTTATTTATTTAAGTATTACACAATAACAGCATTTTTTAAACAAAAAAATCATGTTTTAGTGTCACCATATTCTGAGAGGCATATTTTTTTTTTTTTGGGTGATTGTCTTGGGTAGGGTCGAAATTTTTGCAGGATGAGATGACGGTTTGGTTGGTATGATTTTGGGATGCGTATGACTTTTTGATCGCTTTTTGTGGTGTAAGGGACAAAAAATGGCTTTTAGGGAGCGCCTAAAACTGTGGATATTAAAAATTAACCTAATTGCTTGGGGTAGGGCTTCCCAGACAGTGATGGCCAGTTCGCCGTGTTCGCCCGCGAACACATGCGGGCTGCCCTCTTAAATCACAAGTCCGGTGATGCACAGGTAAGTCCTTACCTGTGCCTGCGCCGCGAGTCGGTCTGAAACAAATGCGGTCCCAGCGAGCAGGCAGTTCCTAGAACAGCCTGATGAAGGCCCCCGGTGGCTGTTCTCGGAACTGCCTGATCCCGGTGACCGCATTTGTTTCAGACCGGCTCGCGCACAGGCACAGGTAAGGATTTACCTGTGCATCGCCGGACTTGTGATTTAAGATGGCAGCCCGCATGTGTTCGCGGGCAAATACGGCGAACTGGCCATCACTGTTCCCAGAGAACTGGTGTAGCTCGGGAGAAGTCTTGGAGACAGGAATGAAAGGTTCAGATTATGGTTGATGTTAGGGTACTTTCACACTAGCATTATTCTTTTCCGGCATTGAGTTCCTAGGGGCTCAATACCGGAAAAGAACTGATCAGTTTTATCCTAATGCATTCTGAATGGAGAGCAATCCGTTCAGGATGCATCAGGATGTCTTCAGTCTTTTTGCCTTTTCAGGAGTTTTATCTCCGTCCAAAATTCCGGAACACTTGCCGGAATACATTTTTCACATTGAAATGCATTAATGCCGGATCCGGCCCCGAGTTTTCCGGCAAAACGGATCTAGAATTGCGGTCCACGCATGCTCAGACCGCAAAAATGTGAAAAAAAATGTATGCCTGATCCATTTTTCTGGATTACACTGGAGAGACGGATCCGGTATTTCAATGCATTTGTCAGGCGGATCAGGATCCTGATCAGTCTGACAAATGCCATCAGTTTGCATAAGTTTGACGGATCCGGCAGGCAGTTCCGGTGATGGAACTGCCTGCCGGATTCCCTTGCTGCATGTGTGAAAGTACCCTTAGTTGTGAGTCATTGGCTGAACAGAGAGCACGAGTAGGATGGTAGACAGAGATTAGGGAGGAGAT
The DNA here is from genome assembly GCF_905171765.1 of Bufo bufo. NCBI lineage: Eukaryota > Metazoa > Chordata > Amphibia > Anura > Bufonidae > Bufo > Bufo bufo. The sequence continues at coordinate 442,368,045 of NC_053393.1, read as the reverse complement.
GTGGGGGATGTAGCACTGTGGAGAGCTTTGTGGGTGAGAATGAGCAGCTTAAACTGAATCCTATACTGTATGGGCAACCAGTGCAATGACTGGCACAGGGTGGAGGCATCGGAGAGGAGAAAGTCTGGTGAAGGGGAAACCAATTAGTAATGAGTTACAGTAATCGAGATGGGAATGGATCAAGGCAACAATAGGAGTTTTTGTTGTTTCAATAGTAAGAAATGGATTATAGAGATGTTTTTGTGATGCAGGTGTAGCAAAAAAATCCCAGCAGACGCTCTTTGTCTTCAAAACATCTCTTTCTTTATTACATCAATGCAGATTTATATTGAGGACGCATATCGGCCTGTCCAGCTTTCAGCAGCTAATGAACTGTTGAAGGCTGGACGGGCCAATATGCGTCAATATGTATCTGCATTGATGTAATAAAGGGGGCGCCGTGCAATGTACTATGCAATCCCAATATGAGTGGTATGTTAAGTAGTACTATTCCTATCAGTTTAATCCCTGTTACGTCCCCTATCAGGGGCCGGTGTATGGAATAGATTTAAGGAACCGGGAGATGGAAAAAGATGCTTGGTCGGTCCTCTTACTTCCAATTTGGGGCACTGCGCGTGCGCCGTGCAATTTACTGTGCTACCAGATATGAGTGGTATGTTAAGTAGTACTATTCCTATCAGTTTAATCCCTGTTACGTCCCCTATCAGGGGACGTGTATGGAATAGAGTTTAGACAACCGCAAAGAGTTGTCAATAGTTGACATACTCATGACATAAATTTTATACTTCTATGCGTCAATCTTGGTGTAGTAATGACTGAGCTCATGCGCACGTTTGGCAGATTGCAGGCGATGGGGGTTTTTCAAAGCCTTTGGTCGTGCTGAGGTAGTTCAGTGACAGTTAAGTGACCCAGAAAACAATGATTCTGCAGTGTGGGCCCATTGTTGGCCTAGTAGGCTTTAATGATCACCTTAGATGATCACAAAAAAATTTATGTTTTTTCTATGCAAAATTATCTGTGACGGTAACGTACACTACACACAGGGGGAAGGTAAGTGACCACTGCGCTCCACCCTCACCCCTGGCCCTGCCTACTTGCCTCGCAAGTCCTAATGACAGGGGACAACTAGACGTCAGTCCCTAACTTAGGATACGTGCTGGGAAGACAGACAAGACAAATAACGGAACGTGAACGGACCGGGTCAATACCTAGAGAGCTACGCAGTACTAAGGAATGAGCAGAGAATAGTCAGGAAAAGCCGAGGTCAAATACCAGGAGAGAAACGAAGTACAACAGGAGTCCGCAAAGAATCGTCAGGTGGAAGCCTGGGTCAGGATACCAGGAGAGATGCGCAGTACAGGAGGAGCAGGCAGAGAATCGTCAGGGAACACAGGATCGGGTAAGTATGCAGGAACAAAACTATCACCAGATACCTAAAATTAACAGGCAACCTGTGGCCAGCAGGCTGCCTGTATTTATAGTGGGGAGTGAGGGTCATGTGACGTGGCCAGCATCACATGACCGACAAACCGACCAGTCGAGCACCAAGTGATCAGCTCGGTGCTCAAGGCAGACCTAGGAGCAGGGAGCCTCCCAGCTAGCAAAGCTGCCCTGGGAACAAGGTCAAACACAGATCCTCGCTCCCGAAGCTAAGCAGCAGGTCTGCGGCTGATGGGAGACCGAGTGCGCCTTCGGCACCCCGTTACATTATCCAGCCGATCGCTTTTGGTCTGTTCACAATGAAGCAATGACCTTATCTCATCTGGGGTGTGCCAACATTGCCATTGCCAACTCACTCATAGAGGTGATCGCTTCATTGTGATAGGCAAGCCCCTTCACCACAACAAGGTAACGATCACGGAGGGGAATTGACACATGTATGTGCCTTTTTTTTTGTTTTGTTTTTGCAGCCACAGTGCAGCACCAGAGGCCAGAAAAATTAGGCATGTACACATGCCTGAAAAATCAGGTATTGTTGCAGCCGCTGTAGCAGCGGCCGGAAAAATTGATGTTTTCCAGGCAGAAAGTGCACTAAAACATTTTGGCTTGAACCCTAGATGGTGGCGGAGAAGTCACACAAGTCATCCGGCATGCAGAGATAAAATACAGCAGCGTGTGGACCATTTTTAGCCCAAGGCAGCTCATCTCATCACCAGGCCTTTTTTAGTCAAATGTATCGCCCACTGTCAGTCCCTTCCGGATCCATGCCTCATTCATCTTAATAAAGGTGAGGTAATCTAGACTTTTTTGACCTAGGCGACTTCTCTTCTCAGTGACAATACCTCCTGCTGCACTGAAGGTCCTTTCTGACAGGAGACTTGAAGCGGGGCAGGCCAGAAGTTCTATCGCAAATTGGGATAGCTCAGGCCACAGGTCAAGCCTGCACACCCAGTAGTCATGGGGTTCATCGCTCCTCAGAGTGTCGATATCTGCAGTTAAGGCGAGGTAGTCTGCTACCTGTCGGTCGAGTCGTTCTCTGAGGGTGGACCCCGAAGGGCTGTGGCAATGCGTAGGACTTAAAGGGTTTCTATCACTTCGTATGACATAATTAGCTGTCAGACACTAGCGATCCGCTAGTGTCTGCTCTGGCCAAACATCCTAATATAACAGCTTTTGGTGCAGCCGTTTTGCTAAAAAAAGAACTTTTATAAATATGCTAATGAGCCTCTAGGTGCTATGTGGGCGTCATTAGCACCTAGAGGCTCCGTCTACCTTCATAAACAGCCGCCGCCCAGCGCGTCCCTCCAGCCCGCCATCTCCTGCTGAATGCGATCCTCCGTGTGACGCATGCGCAGTGAATGTCTGACCGTTTCCCTGCTCAGACATCTCCACTGCGCCTGTTCCTTGGAGCACTATGACATCATCGGCGCAGGCGCAGTGGAGATGTCTGAGCAGGGAAGCGTTCAGACATTTACTGCGCATGCGCCGAATACAGCCGCGCACGGCGCATGCGCGAGAATTCATCCGCTGCATCACACGGAGGATCGCATTCAGCAGGAGATGGGCGGGCTGGAGGGACGCGCTGGGCGGCGGCTGTTTATGAAGGTAGACGGAGCCTCTAGGTGCTAATGACGCCCACATAGCACCTAGAGGCTCATTAGCATATTTATAAAAGTTCTTTTTTTAGCAAAACGGCTGCCCCAAAAGCAATTATATTAGGATGGTTGGCCAGAGCAGAAACTAGCGGATCGCTAGTGTCTGACAGCTAATTATGTCATACGAAGTGATAGAAACCCTTTAAAAAGCTCTGCATGTCCTCCATCAACAACACGTCTGTAAAGCATCCTGTCCTTGCCGGCGTGGTCGTGGTAGGAGGAGGTTTACTTTCACCTCTTCCCCTGTTAGATTCCCGTTGTGCTGTGACATCACCCTTATACGCTGTGTAAAGCATACTTTTTAACTTGTTTTAGAACTGCAGCATCCTTTCCGACTTCCGGTAATTCGGTAACATTTCAGGCACTTTCTGCTTATACCGGGGGTCTAGTAGCGTGGCCACCCAGTAAAGGTCGTTCTCCTTCAGCCTTTTTATACGAGGGTCCCTCAACAGGCACGACAGCATGAAAGAACCCATTAGCACAAGGTTGGATGCCAAGCTACTCATGTCCCGTTCCTCGTCCTCACTGATCTCACTGAAGGTCTGTTCTTCCCCTCAGAATCACAACCAGACAGCTGAGAAGTTCTGACAGGAGCTGTCCAGAACCTCCTCCTTGAGTTTCTTTGTTTTGATTTCAGTTCCTCATCTCGTTAGCCTATCTCAGCTGTCATGCAGTTGGACTGATTGCTTCCCTTTAAGTTCCTCCCCATGATGCATTAGGTTGCGGCTTATACAACTTCCTGGAGTGTGTGTGCATGCCTTTCCTAGTTCCCAGTCGTCTGCAAGATAAGTACTGTTTATGTATTTGTGATTTTCTGTTTGCTGGATCCAGGTGACCCTGGCTCCCTCCGTGTCTGTGTAGGGGGCCGGTGGTCTTGTCCCCTCACTATTGTAGGGTCTTCAGCTGTAAGATAGTCGAGGTACGTGGATATGCGCCCATCCACCTTTGGGGTGTTCGCATAGGCTGAGCAGAGTCAGGGAGAGTGGCAGGTCTCATGCAGGGGTCTCCCTTTTGTTCCTTAGTTGTGGATCCAGTGACTCATAGATTATATTGTATTGTCTTGTTTCCCTGTACACCATCCGTGACACCCAGCCACGTACAACACCACGGGTACCAGATAGGTGACAACGAGCACCCTGGGATGCCTGCTGTGGTTGGTCATCCTCCTCCTCAAAGCCACATTCCTCCTCTGACTCCTCTTCCTCAGACTCCTCTTCCAGCATTGCCGCAGGTCCAGCAAGCGATGCTTATAAGGCTGTTTCTGGTGGTGATGGTGACCACAACTCTTCCTCTTCACGCTCATCTATGGCCTGGTCCAGCACTCTTCGCAGGGCACGCTCCAGGAAGAAAACAAATGGGATGATGTCGCTGATGGTGCCTTCGGTGCGACTGACTAGGTTTGTCACCTCCTCAAAAGGACGCATGAGCCTACAGGCATTGCGTATGAGCGTCCAGTAACATGGCAAAAAAATGCCCAGCTCCGCAGAGGCTGTCCTAGCACCCCGGTCATACAAATACTCGTTGACGGCTTTTTCTTGTTGGAGCAAGCGGTCGAACATTAGGAGTGTTGAATTCCAACGTGTCGGGCTGTCGCAAATTAAGTGCCTCACTGGCATGTTGTTTCGCCGCTGAATATCTGAAAAGTGCACAATGGCCGTGTAGGAACGCCTGAAATGGCCACACACCTTCCTGGCCTGCTTGAGGACGTCCTGTAAGCCTGGGTACTTATGCACAAAGCGTTGAACGATCAGATTCAACACATGTGCCATGCACGGCACATGTGTCAACTTGCCCAAATTCAATGCCGCCAACAAATTGCTTCCGTTGTCACACACCACTTTGCCGATCTCCAGTTGGTGCGGAGTCAGCCACTGATCCACTTGTGCGTTCAGGGCAGACAGGAGTGCTGGTCCGGTGTGACTCTCTGCTTTCAGGCAAGTCAACCCCAAGATGGCGTGACACTGTCGTATCCGGGATGTGGAATAGCCCCTGGGGAGCTGGGGGGGTGAAGTTGATGTGGAGCAAGACGCAGCAGCAGAAGAGGACTCAGCCGAGGAGGTTAGCGAAGAGGATGGTGTAGGAAGAGTAGAGGAGATGGCAGCAGGCCTGCCTGCAAGTCGTGGCGGTGTCACCAACTCCTCTGCAGAGCCACGCATTCCATGCTTGGCAGCCGTCAGCAGGTTTACCCAATGCGCAGTGTACGTGATATACCTGCCCTGACCGTGCTTTGCAGACCAGGCATCAGTGGTCAGATGGACCCTTGCCCCAACACTGTGTGCCAGACATGCCATGACTTCCTTTTCCACAATAGAGTACAGGTTGGGGATTGCCTTTTGTGAAAAGAAATTTCGGCCGGGTACCTTCCACTGCGGTGTCCCAATAGCTAAAATTTTTTTGAAGGCCTCAGACTCCACCAGCTTGTATGGTAAAAGCTGGCGGGCTAAGAGTTCCGACAAGCCAGCTGTCAGACGCCGATCAAGGGGGTGACTCTGTGACATTGGCTTCTTACGCTCAAACTTTTCCTTGACAGACACCTGACACCTGCCACTCATATCTGGTGTCACAGTAGATTACATTTAAAAAAAATAATACATTTTTTGACTGTAATATACACTGCGTGCAGAATTATTAGGCAAATGAGTATTTTGACCACATCATCCTCTTTATGCATGTTGTCTTACTCCAAGCTGTATAGGCTCGAAAGCCTACTACCAATTAAGCATATTAGGTGATGTGCATCTCTGTAATGAGAAGGGGTGTGGTCTAATGATATCAACACCCTATATCAGGTGTGCATAATTATTAGGCAACTTCCTTTCCTTTGGCAAAATGGGTCAAAATAAGGACTTGACAGGCTCAGAAAAGTCAAAAATAGTGAGATATCTTGCAGAGGGATGCAGCACTCTTAAAATTGCAAAGCTTCTGAAGGGTGATCATCGAACAATCAAGCGTTTCATTCAAAATAGTCAACAGGGTCGCAAGAAGCGTGTGGAAAAACCAAGGCGCAAAATAACTGCCCATGAACTGAGAAAAGTCAAGCGTGCAGCTGCCAAGATGCCACTTGCCACCAGTTTGGCCATATTTCAGAGCTGCAACATCACTGGAGTGCCCAAAAGCACAAGGTGTGCAATACTCAGAGACATGGCCAAGGTAAGAAAGGCTGAAAGACGACCACCACTGAACAAGACACACAAGCTGAAACGTCAAGACTGGGCCAAGAAATATCTCAAGACTGATTTTTCTAAGGTTTTATGGACTGATGAAATGAGAGTGAGTCTTGATGGGCCAGATGGATGGGCCCGTGGCTGGATTGGTAAAGGGCAGAGAGCTCCAGTCCGACTCAGACGCCAGCAAGGTGGAGGTGGAGTACTGGTTTGGGCTGGTATCATCAAAGATGAGCTTGTGGGGCCTTTTCGGGTTGAGGATGGAGTCAAGCTCAACTCCCAGTCCTACTGCCAGTTTCTGGAAGACACCTTCTTCAAGCAGTGGTACAGGAAGAAGTCTGCATCCTTCAAGAAAAACATGATTTTCATGCAGGACAATGCTCCATCACACGTGTCCAAGTACTCCACAGCGTGGCTGGCAAGAAAGGGTATAAAAGAATAAAATCTAATGACATGGCCTCCTTGTTCACCTGATCTGAACCCCATTGAGAACCTGTGGTCCATCATCAAATGTGAGATTTACAAGGAGGGAAAACAGTACATCTCTCTGAACAGTGTCTGGGAGGCTGTGGTTGCTGCTGCACGCAATGTTGATGGTGAACAGATCAAAACACTGACAGAATCCATGGATGGCAGGCTTTTGAGTGTCCTTGCAAAGAAAGGTGGCTATATTGGTCACTGATTTGTTTTTGTTGTGTTTTTGAATGTCAGAAATGTATATTTGTGAATGTTGAGATGTTATATTGGTTTCACTGGTAAAAATAAATAATTGAAATGGGTATATATTTGTTTTTTGTTAAGTTGCCTAATAATTATGCACAGTAATAGTCACCTGCACACACAGATATCCCCCTAAAATAGCTAAAACTAAAAACAAACTAAAAAATACTTCCAAAAATATTCAGCTTTGATATTAATGAGTTTTTTGGGTTCATTGAGAACATGGTTGTTGTTCAATAATAAAATTAATCCTCAAAAATACAACTTGCCTAATAATTCTGCACTCCCTGTAATTGCAGTTAGTTGCCTGCAAGCGTGTGTGTTAGGCCTACAGTGTGTACTGTGCCAACTACTTCCGAGCGGAAGCTGTAGAAGATTGGCTGTCCTGTGTTAGCCAGTCAACCATGTCCTCAGAACTTTTTGAGTTCAGGGTACGTGGCCTCTGAACACTGGGCATTATTCTAGGGCCAAAGGGAATCACAGCACCACGATCACGACGGCCCCTGCGGGGTGGCCTGCCTCTGCCTGTAATTTTTTTTAGATTAGTTGTACTATGCGTGCAAGCTACTGTGACACCAGATATGAGTGGTGGCACTGTGCACTGGCAGTAGTTGGCACAGTACACACTGTAGGCCTAACACACACGCTTGCAGGCAACTACCTGCAATTATATTACAGTCAAAAAAGTGTTGTTTTTTTTAAATGTAATCTACTGTGACACCAGATATGAGTGGCACTGGTGGCACTGTGCACTGGCAGTAGTTGGCACAGTCCTGACACACACTCTTGCAGGCAACTAACTGCAATTATATTACAGTCCAAAAAGTTTTTGTTTTTTTAATGTAATCTACTGTGACACCAGATATGAGTGGCACTGGTGGCACTGTGCACTGGCAGTAGTTGTTTGGGGTGCTGTCAGGACGCTGTCCTTACAGCAGATCAGATGAGTCTTTCAGGACTGGGGTGGACACTGAATACACTGGCCTAACTATCGATTTCCCTATTAAATCAGCAGCAGCTGCACTGTCCCTCCTCTCACTAAGGCCCCTTTCACATGAGCGAGTATTCCGCGCGGATGCGATGTGTGAGGTGAACGCATTGCACCCGCACTGAATACCGACCCATTCATTTCTATGGGGCTGTTCACATGAGCGGTGATTTTCACGCATCACTTGTGCGTTGCGTGAAAATCGCAGCATGCTCCTCTTTGTGCGTTTTTCACGTAACGTGCGTTTTTCACGTAACGCAGGCCCCATAGAAATGAATGGGGTTGCATAAAAATCGCAAGCATCCGCAAGCAAGTGCGGATGCGGTGCGTTTTTCACGCACGGTTGCTAGGAGACGATCGGGATGGAGACCCGATCATTATTATTTTCCCTTATAACATGGTTATAAGGGAAAATAATAGCATTCTGAATACAGAATGCATAGTAAAACATCGCTGGAGGGGTTAAAAAAATAAATAAATAATTTAACTCATCTTAGTCCACTTGATCGCGGCCCGGCATCTCCTTCTGGCTTCATCTGATCTCTGTGCAGCAACAGGACTTTTGGTGATGTCATTCCGGTTATCACATGATCCATCACATGATCTTTTACCATGGTGATGGATCATGTGATGACCGGAATGACGTCACCAAAGGTCCTGTTGCTGCACAGAGATCAGATGAAGCCAGAAGGAGATGCCGGCTACGCGATCAAGTGGACTAAGGTGAGTTAAATAATTATTTAATTTTTTTTAACCCCTCCAGCGATGTTTTACTATGCATTCTGTATTCAGAATGCTATTATTTTCCCTTATAACCATGTTATAAGGGAAAATAATACAATCTACAGAACACCGATCCCAAGCCCGAACTTCTGTGAAGAAGTTCGGGTTTGGGTACCAAACACGCGTGATTTTTTTCACGCGAGTGCAAAACGCATTACAATGTTTTGCACTCGTGCTGAAAAAACGCGGGTGTTCCCGCAACGCACCCGCACATTTTCCCGCAACGCCCGTGTTAAAGGGGCCTAACACTGCAGCTTCCGAATGAATCTAAGATGGATGCTGTCCTTGCTTTTTGCTAGGAGGTGGGAGGGTCTGGGAGGAAGGGTATGCTGCTGATTGGCTGGAATGTGTCTGCTGACTGTGAGGTACAGGGTCAAAGTTTGCTCAATGATGACGTATAGGGGGCGGACCGAACATCACATATGTTCGCCCGCCGCGGCGAACAAGCGATGTTCGCAGGGAACTGTTCGCCGGCGAATAGTTTGGGACATCTCTATTTACAGCCACACTAAGTAAAAGAGTGTCAGCGAGCACTAGCTGCCGCTGACACAAAATTACAGGTTCTTATCTTACCAAGGCCAGGAACCTCGGTGACACGTACCTTCCGTCAATGACGGACCCTTGCGCCCACCTACAAGTGTCAAATGCTACAGAAAGATTGAGGAGCCTTAGTAGAGGTAGTCACCGTTGCACTTAGCTTTCAGGAGGTAATTTTTACTTTGGTAAGGGCAATTTCTGTAGAATGTAGGGTGTGAAAACCAGATTGTAATGGATCAAGGAGAAAGTTAGCAGAGAAATAGCGGATGAGGCGAGAGTAGACCAGACGATCCAGGAGTTTAGAGATGAAGGGGAGATTAGAGACATGTCTGTAGATAGTTACCAGGACAGGTCAAGAGAAGTTTTTATTTTAATAATGGGGTTATGACAGTCACAGAATGTTTAAAAGAAGAGGGGAAGATACCAGAAGAGAGAGAGGTTGAAGAATTTTGTTACGTGAGTAGAGGAGGGGAGAGAGACTGGAGGTATGAGGGAATAGGTTCAGTAGTGCATGTGGTAGTGCGAGAAGAAGAGAGCAGCCTGGAGACTTCTTCTTCTGTGACTGGGTCAAATGTGGAGAATGAGCAAGAGGAGATGGGTGGGGGCAAGGGGATCAATGACACTTAGAGGCTGGGAGCAAATTTCCTGCTGGACATTTTCGATTTTGTCTTTGAAATAGATGGATAGTTCTTCAGCACAGAGATCTGTAATAAGCGCCTGTACTTTTGGACTGAGGAGAGAGGGAAAAGTGCCAAAGAGTTTTTTTAGGATTATTGGATAGTAAGGAGTTCAGGGTCGTGAAGTAGGTCTGTTTGGCAAGGTGGAGAGCAGAGTTGTAAGTTGTCAGCATAAATTTGTAATGGAATCTTGTGGTGTGTGAGTTTTTCTCCATAGACATTCAGTATTTTTGGAGTATCGCTGGAGAAAGTGAGTTTGAGGTGTTGATCCAAGGCTCCATTTCCGAGTTATGATCCTTTTCTCTAATATGCAAATAAGGAATTTAGTGCTTTGATTGACAGGGCCAGGCATTGGCAAAGCAGTGAGGGAGGGGCTGGCCACAGTAATGAATGGAGCTTGGGTGCAACAAGAGCAATGATGATGCCCTCATTGCACCAAAGGCCTAATTTGCATATTAAGTGAAAAATATCATAACTTGGGAATAGAGCATCGGATCAACAAAAGAAAAATAGCATTTTAATCAAGTGAACCACAGCTATGTGCCTATGCAAACCATTTGATATACTCTCCTTAATATACTGTATATTCTGGGAAGTACCAGTATAGTTTGTTCTACCATAACTTTCCTCTTCAAAATACATGTAAAAAATACTGAAATCTAACTACCCAAAAGTTGCATGGTTCTCATAAATCTAGCACATACATATAAAGTGATGAAGGCAAATCCTTCAGGAGCAATGTATTAAGATTGGTGTTTTGTCCACCAGTCTTAATTCGAGTTATGCAGGAAATCAGATGCATCACAATTATTAAGAGGTGCACTGGACACATCTCAGGCAGTTCACGTTCCAGAACTGAAATCTATGCTATCTAGAAGCTGGCATAGATTTCAGGTATACTTAATATAGTGCCCTGGAGCAAGGGTTCTTTGGACTATGGACATTTGGTGCCATTTTTCCCTGTTGCTACTATGCAAAGCTATCAACTCCCTACTTCATTGCACTATGAAGGGTTAACTTGCACTGTGATTTTATGCTTTTGTGTGAACTTATACAGTTTTTTTTATATTATATTATATTTTTAAACTTCATTTATATGTTTATTGTAATATATTCAGTCCATTTGCACTGCTATTACACTATAGCTGCCTATGTGACTTTCTGCCTATGCAAAGTTTTGAAGAGAAAAACAGAGACAAACTGACCTCCTGACTGATTTAACTCTGTTTATGAAGACTTGTTTATGTCTGGAAAAACTGCTTAGCCATTCCCATAGACTTGCACTGAAACTATGTACAAGTCTATGACAGACTAAAATTGTAACATTGTTTCTGTTTAGGCTGTGATACTCCATTTCACCTCTCCCACTAGAAGGTTCTAGTTCAGCTAGAAACTGTGTATAAGGAGAGCAGTCAGAGCCCTTAGTTATTTGCAGATAGGGATCAGTATTTAGCAGGAGAGGCTCCACCAGTCTGCAGATAAGGACCAGTGCTTAAAAGAAGTGACTCTGCCAGACTGCATGAGTGACCAGAAGAAGATGCTGAGATGGGGATACTGACCCAGGGAGCCAGCCGGAAGACTTAGCCACAGACCCTTGGCCAAAATATCAGGTTTCTGAGAGAGAGAGGAACAGCTAGCTGAGGCCTTTCCTCAGCATGAACCTTTCTTCTTCCCGGGAAGAGACTGGAGAAGCCAGCTCAGTGCCTTTACTGTTTGCACTTGAGTTCCTCCAGTAAAGAAGCAAATTTTTTTTACTACAGACCTGGACTCCCTGGACTTATTTCCCATTAGGGTGCCCAATGCCATACCACCATCACTTCCGGAGAGCAGCAACACGTGGTGATACTTCGACGGTGTCTGGGTGGGGAGGGGGCAACGTAGTGTTGAGACCACCCCAAACTCGAACTCTGCATTTACTCCAAATATGATAAATGTTCAGGGCTCACTTGGAATTTTTGAAAAAGTGGCAAGCATGGCACTAAGCCCCCAACAAGTCATACATTTTCACACAAGTAGGACTTTAGGACTTTTTGACACCAGAAAACTGGCATGCACAGTTTGATAAATTTCCTTTCATCTTTTAGGCTGTAATCCAGAGTCCATATTCCGGATGTGGGTCCTGGCCCGACTGCGGGTTTAGTGATGGGGCTGGGACACACTTCTGGAATATAGACTATGGAAAAAGAGGTAAATCTGGCCTGAAACATATTCTCTGTTTTTTTTGACCATCACGTTATAGATATAAATCATATACCCTTTAGAAACTCTTGGGCATAAAAATGCTAACAAAAGAACCTATAATAAATAGCCATGTACATTATATGATAAAGCAAATAATCCCACAAATAATTTCTCCAACAGCGGCACATGATTTGATAGAAGCAGAGAGGACTATAGCACTGATCGATCCTCACTTAATCACTCTATCAGGTCAGCTTTACATCAAAGTCTGGATGGCTGAAGCCAGTGCTAGTTTGGCTACACTCTGCAGAGGACATCTGCAAATCATTGTGAGAATCAGTGGAGTACAAATTCATTGCAGTAATGCTCTCTCGAGTTGTGGTTGATATTTCCTGTTTTTTTTTGGTTTCCTTGGTATCTGACACATTGGACTGCTAAACGCCAGCTGCTCCAACTGAGTCACATTTACAAGGCCTTTGATCAGTTATCTTGTCGTGATTAACCAATTTTTAGATAATTGTTGGAAAAATATTTTTTTTTGTAAACATAAAGCTGAATAAACATTTGTATGCAGTTTTAATTTAATTCATAAAAGTGAGCTACAGGCTATCGACTATAAAGGATAATTCATTTTCATGCGATCTATTCCTCAATGATATGGGGAAAATATAACTAATTGCACACGCATGTGAAAACCAGCACGTTACAAGTGAAGTTTAACCCATTAATATATAGTTATAAGACCTCAATTACAGCATTTTCGCAAGACTATCAAACAAATCAACAAAACTTTGGTAGTGAACTTCAGATGGGCCATGTATAGAGTACATCTGTATGAAAAAAAATACGCAGCAGGCTTCATCACATGCCACATATCAAACCTAGTTTTTCCCTAGAAGAAGTATTTCTAGGTCTACAATTACAAAACTTGGTCCATTAGATGGCTTCCCTCGCAAATCAATAAGGCCAATCTTCAAACAACAAGAGGAGTCTCAGCATTAAATACAATGGCGGGAATTTATCACAAGGGGAATATTTGAAGTCAGTTTTGCGTGAGTCTGCATTGGCATATTTTATCAAATAATAATAATAATCTTTATTTATATAGCACCAACATATTCCGCAGCGCCTTACAATTCAGGGGTTCATGTACAAACAGTCATAAATAACATAGCAACAGACAAGTTGATTACTACAACAAGAGAAATGAGGGCCCTGCTCACAAGAGCTTACAATCTATGAGGGGATATTTTCATTGACACTGTTCATTGTAGTGATTTACAGCCTTATCGGGGCAGAAAAGGGAAGAGATTGGGAACAATGATGCATGTAGAGTGTCTGTAAGTGTATGAGGGTCGATGGCCTGTAGGTTTCTGTGCATGTAATAGGTAGGGGAGTGCTGGGATGGGTGCAGATTTGTGAGAGTGAAGGAAACAATATTGTGGTCAGAAAGCGGGAGAGGAGAGTTATTAAAGTTGGAGATTGAGCAGAGCTGGTAGAAAATCAAATGTTGCATGTTATTAACTTTGTCTTATCCTTAAACCAAGCGCTTTTGTCTGGTTTAAAGGGCTTCTGTCACCCCCCTAAAGTCTTTTTTTTTTTTTGGGCTAGTTAAATTACTTATACTGCGATATATGAAAATATAATGGTCTTACTTACTTTGCTTCAGCAGTTTCTTATAAAAACGAACTTTTATCATATGTAAATTAGGTCTCTACCAGCAAGTAGGGCGTCTACTTGCTGGTAGCCGCCGCAAAAAACCGCCCCCCTCGTCGTGTTGATTGACAGGGCCAGCCGCGATCTCCTCCTCCGGCCGGCCCTGTCAGCATTTCAAAAATCGCACGCCTGTGTTCATTCGGCGCAGGCGCTCTGAGATGAGGAGGCTCTCCTCCTCAGAACTCCCTCAGTGCGCCTGCGCCGATGACGTCTTCTATTTCGGTGATGTCATCGGCGCAGGCGCACTGAGGGACTTCTGAGGAGGCGAGCCTCCTCATCTCAGAGCGCCTGCGCCGAATGAACACAGGCGCGCGATTTTTGAAATGCTGACAGGGCCGGCCGGAGGAGGAGATCGCGGCTGGCCCTGTCAATCAACACGACGAGGGGGCGGTTTTTTGCGGCGGCTACCAGCAAGTAGACGCCCTACTTGCTGGTAGAGACCTAATTTACATATTATAAAAGTTTGTTTTTATAAGAAACTGCTGAAGCAAAGTAAGTAAGACCATTATATTTTCATATATCGCAGTATAAGTAATTTAACTAGTCCAAAAAAAATAATGACTTTAGTGGGGTGACAGAAGCCCTTTAAGCACTTCAGTTTTTCTATTCCAGCCTCCTACTGGAGTGAGATTGTGACTTATTTTGTGACTTAAAAAAAAAATATATATATCAGTGATAGATCTGAAGTGAAACTTATTAGTATAGCTAAACATGACCTCTTTCCAGTTCATATTTCAAAACGGAATGAGTGGTAAAAATGCAAAAAAGTCACAAAACGTTTTGCACAAGTGAGCCCCAAAACCCCATTTTGCAACTTTTAAAGGTATGTTAAATCAAGGCAAATTACTTTTTTGGCTGTGGACGTCTCTAAAAGGCGTGTTTTTTTCTACTCTCCTTCTCCTTCAAAGATCCTATTCTGCAAATCAATCCTCTACCCACTTTTCCCAGCTTTTTCCCTTATATGTTTTTTCTCTTTGAGGTCATACCTGGTATACTAAAAACATCCGACCTCAGTAAACTGCGAGCCTTGTCGTAGTTGACAGATTTGTCCTGTAACTTGGCAATATGACCTACAAGTATCTGTTATCATTATTTTAAACAATTGCATTCAGTTTTATTATCCTCTGTAAGTCATCCCAATATGGTGCTTTTTCCATACCAAAACAGCTCACCTTGAACAAAAACAAACATGTAAAAAATTCAAAAATGAGAAAAAAGAAATGTCCTCATCTGAAACTCATTTTTGTAGTGACACCCTTTGGAGGTAACATCAAGAATTTAGTATAAAAATTGACTAAATTTAGAATGATAAAAAGCAAGTGATTTGGCCCTGTGCAAAAAGTCTATCCTGAGGAGATATACAGTTCTTATAAAGTAGCAGCAAAAACTCTGTAGGAGACCAGTGCGGCTAGCCTTTTTTACAACAACCTCTAAAGATTTTATAGGTGTCCCTTATTTGAGTTGCTATTTCCGTGGCTGCTTTCTGATATCACCTAGATTTATTTGCTGTGTGTTTCTCCAAATACAGTTATTGAGCTGCTTTCTTAGTCTGGTTTTGAAGATGCTTAGAACTTCAGTTATCTTTATGTCCTACATAAATTAAAGGGCTAATGGCATGGTTCCTATGCTAGAAATGCATGTGTTTTGTGTAATGCCATTGCATGGTTCTGCAGGATTGTGACTGACATACTGATCCTGCACCATGACGAGGAACTCAAGTTACCTGTCACAAAAAAAACCTAAAAACAGCACTCACCTTAAGGGCTCATTCACACGACCGTGGTTTGGTTACACATCCTAGCCGCATTTTTTGCGGTTCGGGTGCGGACCCATTCACTTCAATGGGGCCGCAAAAGATGCGGACAGCACTCCATGTGCTACCGCATCCGTTGCTCCGTTCCGTGGCCCCGCAAAAAAAATTATGAGTCTGGTCCTACTATTCTTGTCCGTTTTGCGGACAAGAATAGGCATTTCTATAAAGGGCCATCTGTTCCGTTCCGCAAATTGTGGAAGGCACACGGGCGGCATCCGTGGTTTTGCGGAACAATTTGCAGACCTCAAAATACGGCACCTTTGTATGAAGAAGCCCTAAAGGGCATCTGTCAGCAGAATTGTTCCCCTGAAACTGACTGGCCTGTTGCCTGTGCACTTTGCAGCTGAAGGCATCTGTGTTGGTCCCGTGTTAATATATACCCGCATTGCTGAAAAAAAATGTGAAGTGGAGTAAGGTCAGATGCCATGTATCTCCTCACAGTTTGATCATTTCAACGGTTGGCCCTCAATAGTAGTCACTGACATTGGCGATAAACTTTATCCTTCTAGAATCCAGTTGTTTTCTGAGCATCACTGGTTTTCCTCAGTAGATGTCTGGCTCACACATTTACTATCCTGTTTGCTCCTTCTAGTTACCATTTCTGGCTACATTTTAGATTTGCATCTAATTCCTTTGGCATGTTGTTCTAGTTTGATTACATCTTGATTAGGCAATTCTTTGCTTCATTTAACTCTGATACCAGGGATCCCTAGTAATGAATGCTCCAGTACTTACATCTCATTATATGCTTGACTATGCTCCTGTTTTAGTACCGCATCTAGTCATGTCTAGTCACTTTAGAGTGGCTTATTTATAGTCTATTGATAGTCTATTCTTGTAGTCCCAGTTAATGATGGACCAAACTTGGAGGCCAAGACCTGCTGGGTACTCAACCAAGTACATTCCTCTTGCTTGTCGCCATTTGTTTTAGTCTTAGAGGAGCTATGTCTATTTCAGGAGTACAAAGCATCAGTAGTACAACCTGCCCTTTAGGAGCAGCTACCTTTTTGATTAAAAGCTCATAATATAACATTAAAGTGATTTTCAAGGTTCTACATATGGATGCCCTATTCTCACGATAGATCCTCAATATCAGATCAGTGGAAGCCCCACAGCTAGCACCCCCACTTATCAGCTGTTTGAAGAGGAGCCGGTGCTCATACAAGCATGTCTTCCTCTTCAAGATTATCTGTGCTTCGTCTCACTTGCAACATATGCTCAGTGTCATTACAAATGCCCATCTCATTAAAGTGAATGGAAAGAGCAGGTGTAATTACTCTGCGCTGTTTCTACAATTGAAATAACGCACAGGTAATCTTGAAGAAGACGCACTGCTTGCATGAGCACCGAGTCCTCTATAAGCAGCTAATCGGCACAGGTGTTGGGAGCCAGACCCCCACCCATCTAATATAGATGATCTATCCCGGGGATAGGTCATCAACATAAACACACTGCACACCCCTTTAGGGCACCTTTCAAATATGCGGTACAGCCTTCCAGCAGGTTGTTCCAACGTAGAATGCCGGGAATCGGACAGACAAAAAAACGCTGTACATATCAGTTTCTGTCGGGGCGAACTATCCGTTGGACCCCATTAACTAATGGGATCCGTTAATGGGACCGGCGAGCATTATGGTAGCATCCAGCAATGCAGAATCTGGAGAACTTCGGCAGGCTGTTCTCTGCTGGAACAGTCTGCCAGAATGCTGTGCTACGAACTAGCTTAACTAATTAGATGTTAGTATGCAGAAATGAAATAATAGGGCCAATTCACTAAATTTAAGAGGCCCAGGCAATACAATAAAGCCACCTCCCTTGACAGGTCCACTTTAGTAAATACCTAATTTCTCCATGTACTAACAAGCCAGGGGTATCTTTTCTTATGGCTCTGCGTTGTGCTGTTCCTCTATTATACATTCTAGAAATGTATGGCAACTTGGTGTTACCATTCTCAAAGAGGTGTGTTACTACATAGTCCAGTACTGTCACCTCTGATTAGACAGTGTCAGGCGTGCACTCCCAACTGGTAACATCAAGTCATCAATTGGTAATACATTTCTAGTTGGAAGGGCAGAGGAACAGTACAATGCAGCATTATGAGAAACAATGCGCCAGAATTGTTATATTATAGGGAAATACAATTCTTCAGATGACAAGTTTCAGCCTTTCTATATATAGTTACAAAATGTAATTTAAAAGGAGTCTGTCACCACAATTTGGCATTATAGACCGCTCACATAGCGCTGTAGCATAACTATACATGAGCCAAATGGTACCTTTGTTGTTTTGTTCTGAAGTTTACCAGAGGCAAAAACGCTGTTTTATTCATATGCAAATGAGGGCTCGCAAGTGCCCAGGGGCGGCGTTCGGGCTGTAAGTGCCCAGGCCACTCTGCCGTCTTCTCACATATCCCCTCCCCAGCCTGTTGCTTGGCCCGCCCTGTAAGCCTCTTGCATCATCCATTGTACTGGCCGAGATCCCACGAGTGCGCAGTTCACTGCCGGCCCGGGCATGCACACTGTGATGACAATTATGGGCAGTGGCATCGCTCCATGCAGGATGCATGCGCCGGCGCGATCTCGGCCAGTACACTAGATGAGCAAGGAGCTTACAGGGCAGGCCAAGCAACAGGCTGGGATGGGGTTATTTGAGAAGAAGGCAAAGTGGCCTGGGCACTTACAGCTCGAACGCCACCCCTGGGCACTTGCGAGCGTTTTTGCCTCTGGTGAACTTCAGAACAAAACAACAAAGGTACCATTTGACTCATCTATAGTTATGCTACAGCGCTATGTAAGCGGTCTATAATGTCAAATTGTGGTGACAGACTCCCTTTAAATGATATTATGTAATTTGCTGATGATTCATTCCCTTTAGGCCTCATGCACACGGACGTTGTTTTGGTCCGCATCCGAGCCGCAGTTTTGGCGGCTCGGATGTGGACCTATTCACTTCAATGGGGCCGTAAAAGATGCGGACAGCACTCCTTGTGCTGTCCGAATCCGTTGGTCCATTCCGTGGTCCGCAAAAAAATATAACCTGTCCTATTCTTGTCCACGTTTTGCGGACAAGAATAGGCAGTTATATTAATGGCTGTCCGTGGTGTTCAGTTAATTGCGGAACGCATACGGACACCATCCGTGTTTTGCGGATCCACAATTTGCAGACCACAAAACACACAACGGTCGTGTGCATGAGGCCTTACTCTGAAGGTTTAGTGTATTGTTTTGTCAAAAGCATGGCTATAGTATAAAGTAACTTATGTACAACAAAAATCATTATACTCCAGGGCATTCAGAGAACAAACCATAGAAGCCTGTAGGGTGCCTTCACACGTTTTCAATTGAGAGAAGTCTTTATGCTGAGCATGTTCTGCCGTATTTTTCCACCACATGTGAATGCTCCCTAAACTGAAAGAATCTAAGCCACATATAATATCAAATCTTTTAATAAAATTCCACATGATCACAGACACATCCCATCAAGGGTTAAAAAATAACTCACATCAAACATGTAAAGAATGAGACAAATGTAATTTCCAATAAGAGAAAATAATATTGCAAAGACTAGTCAACATTTAAAGGGAATGTGTCATCAGAAAATTAACTATTGTTTAAATAAAGTTTTTATGGTAAACATATTTTTTTTACTTTTTTTAATTATCAAGTCTCTATCAATATTACAATATAACAAAATAATAGCAAAGACAGGTGCACTTTGCGGTCTTACTAAACCCTCAAACCGATTTTAAAATTGAGAGATTAGCCAACATGTCCTACGGTGTAGGACATGTCTGAGCCCGAGCACCGCGCCAAGGTTTCTCAAGTAGCTCGGGACCTAACACTCACATTTCTGAGCCGTATGGGCTATACCAGGGGCCAGTGGGCGAATTACAGGAGCATGAGGCCGACTCACAAACAACTCACCAGTTACCTCCAGCCAGTCTTGAGTGGGACTCGCAGACTCCTCCCTCCTATGGAAGAGTTTTCTAGGATTGCTCTGTGACCTGTGCACAGGGAGTAGATAAGCAGATATATCACGTATTGCGAATGGTGGATACTTTGTTATACTCTGTTATCTATATATAGAGGTGTTATCTGTCATTGTAATTCTGATTGTGATGATAATGAGATGACTACCTGAAATTTATCTGAATAGAATAGGAATCCTCAACCTATTATTAGTCCTAGTTTCCACAGCAAAAACTACACTTAAAAAAAAGAAAACATAGATAGTTACATGGCAAAATAAAACAAAAATCAACCAAATCACAAACTCTAATAGATATGTTTAACATAAAAACGTGAGATAAATAGGTCATTTTCTGATGACACTTTCCCTTTAAAGTGCACGACCATAGCATTCAAAATATATGACTAGCTAGCGTAACAAAAAAAGCTATTAACCATTACCAGCCATTGATAGCAGGCAGTTATATTTTATGGTACTGATGATGTGGTAAGTTCATAGCAACATACATTAAAAATACTAATTCATTTCCTTTGTTACATTTGTGTTTTTCTTTAGTGAAACATACAAGTAAATTATTGGGACCCAACATTCACTGGAACATTCATTGGAAGAAGGGGTTGAACAGTTAATTTTTTACTTTATTCTTTGAGAACATTCTTTTCTGCTCCATAATTAACTGGTTCAGCTGTAATTGCAGGGGGACATATGGAAAACATACTATAACTGGAAGGAACAAAATGTTTATGAATTATAGTCCTTTTAATACCCCATTAATTTCATTCAGATTGGCCGTGATGAAAACCAGCTTTACAGAAGTTATCATAAAGTTACTTGAGGTTAGTCTGTGCATGTTTACTTTAATGTTATAAGGTGTGAGGGTTTAGGGTCGGTTTCTTATACAGTATATGGCTGCAAAGGCCAAATGTTTAACAAATAGGCATGTTAATAAAATACAAGGGGTTTACCTGTTTTTCTTACAGTTCCCCACGTATAAGAAAAAAAGTACAATAAAAATTCTGAGTACTTTTGTGAGGTTGTGTGAGAATTTACATGTGTTGGAGTTTTTTTTCCTTGGTGCAGCTATACCAGCAGACGCTCATCATATTTACTCTATGGCCCCTTTCACACGGGCGAGTTTTCCACGCGGGTGCAATGCGTGAGTTGAACGCATTGCACCCGCACTGAATCCGGACCCATTCATTTCTATGGGGCTGTGCACATGAGCGGTGATTTTCACACATCACTTGTGCGTTGCGTGAAAATCGCAGCAAGCTCTATTTTGTGCGTTTTTCACGCAACGCAGGCGCCATAGAAGTGAATGGGGCTGCGTGAAAATCGCAAGCATCCGCAAGCAAGTGCACGGTTTTTCATGCACAGTTGCTAGGAGACGATCGGGATGGGGACCCGATCTTTATTATTTTCCCTTATAACATGGTTATAAGGGAAAATAATAGCATTCTGAATACAGAATGCATAGTACAATGGGGCTGGAGGGGTTAAAAAAATAATAATAATAATTTAACTCACCTTAAAGGGACACTGACAGGCGAAATCAGCATATATAGTTAGATATATCACATTACAGGTCTTATAGAGTCTTTTAAAAGCATATAACTATCCCCCCTGTCCACCTTATAAAGAGCGAAATATAAAGTTTTATAACCTGCATCTGCGGTCAGCAATCTGCCCAAGGGGCGGCGTTTCATGTGAAAATGCGCCCAGCCAGCCTTCCCAACTGCCGTTCTTAAGCCCCGCCCAGCTCATCATTATTCACTTCGCTGGGCGGGGCTAGAACTCTCCCCAGTCCCGATCCTGCGCCTGCGCAATTCAATCCTCCGGGCATCGCTCATGCCCAATCTTCTGCGCCTGCGCCCCGCCGTGCCGTCGGACGCACTATAATTAACCCCTTATATGATGTGAGTGAGCAGCGCTCTGAAGCGCTGCTCTGAACAGTGCATGGCTGAGGCTGCAGCTGCCTCAGCCATGCACTGTTCAGAGCAGCGCTTCAGAGCGCTGCTCACTCACATCATATAAGGGGTTAATTATAGTGCGTCCGATGGCACGGCGGGGCGCAGGCGCAGAAGATTGGGCATGAGCGATGCCGGGAGGATTGAATTGCGCAGGCGCAGGATCGGGACTGGGGAGAGTTCTAGCCCCGCCCAGCGAAGTGAATAATGATGAGCTGGGCGGGGCTTAAGAACGGCAGTTGGGAAGGCTGGCTGGGCGCATTTTCACATGAAACGCCGCCCCTTGGGCAGATTGCTGAACGGAGAAGCAGGTTATAAGACTTTATATTTCGCTCTTTATAAGGTGGACAGGGGGGATACTTATATGCTTTTAAAAGACTCTATAAGACCTGTAATGTGATATATCTAACTATATATGCTGATTTCGCCTGTCAGTGTCCCTTTAATACACTTGTTCGTGCAGCCGGCATCTCTTCTGTCTTCTTCTGTGAGGAATAGGACCTTTGATGACGTCACATGGTGATGGATCATGTGACGGACCATGTGATGAGTGTAGTGACGTCATCAAAGGTCCTATTCCTCACAAAAGAAGACAGAAGAGATGCCGGCTGCGCGAACAAGTGGATTAAGGTGAGTTAAAAATGTTTATTTATTTTTTTAACACCTCCAGCCCCATTGTACTATGCATTCTGTATTCAGAATGCTATTATTTTCCCTTATAACCATGTTATAAGGGAAAATAATACAATCTACACAACCTTGAACCACGACCTTGGGTACCACATTCAGTTTTTTATCACGCGTGTGCAAAACGCATTGCACCCGCACGATAAACACTGAACAACGGAACGCAATCGCAGTCAAAACTGACTGCAATTGCGTACCTACTCGCGCGTGTTTGCCGCAACGCATCCGGACATGCTTGTGTGAAAGAGGCCTATGGATGCAGGTATGCCGATGGGTTGTGCGTACGGTAGACTTGCAGTTTTTTCATTTAATTGCATTAATGGGCATAAATCATGTGACATACAGTACAGACCAAAAGTTTGGACACACCTTCTCATTCAAAGAGTTTTCTTTATTTTCATGACTATGAAAATTGTAGATTCGCACTGAAGGCATCAAAACTATGAATTAACACATGTGGAATTATATACATAACAAACAAGTGTGAAACAACTGAAAATATGTCATATTCTAGGTTCTTCAAAGTAGCCACCTTTTGCTTTGATTACTGCTTTGCACACTCTTGGCATTCTCTTGATGAGCTTCAAGAGGTAGTCCCCTGAAATGGTTTTCACTTCACAGGTGTGCCCTGTCAGGTTTAATAAGTGGGATTTCTTGCCTTATAAATGGGGTTGGGACAATCAGTTGCGTTGAGGTGAAGTCAGGTGGATACACAGCTGATAGTCCTACTGAATAGACTGTTAGAATTGGTATTATGGCAAGAAAAAAGCAGCTAAGTAAAGAAAAACGAGTGGCTATCATTACTTTAAGAAATGAAGGTCAGTCAGTCAGCCGAAAAATTGGGAAAACTTTGAAAGTAAGGGCTATTTGACCATGAAGGAGAGTGATGGGGTGCTGCGCCAGATGACCTGGCCTCCACAGTCACCGGACCTGAACCCAATCGAAATGGTTTGGGGTGAGCTGGACCGCAGAGTGAAGGCAAAAGGGCCAACAAGTGCTAAGCATCTCTGGGAACTCCTTCAAGACTGTTGGAAGACCATTTCAGGGGACTACCTCTTGAAGCTCATCAAGAGAATGCCAAGAGTGTGCAAAGCAGTAATCAAAGCAAAAGGTGGCTACTTTGAAGAACCTAGAATATGACATATTTTCAGTTGTTTCACACTTGTTTGTTATGTATATAATTCCACATGTGTTAATTCATAGTTTTGATGCCTTCATAGTCATGAAAATAAAGAAAACTCTTTGAATGAGAAGGTGTGTCCAAACTTTTGGTCTGTACTGTACATTATATCGTATAGATATGAAGGCTTAACAAGGAGCCATTAGGCCTTATGGCAAACCTTGAAATGGAGTCTCACTCCTCTATATTCAACTTCAGCAACAAGTTCAAAGCTAAAAAGCTTACAATTAAATATGAGCAAATCAACTCGAAACAAACTGAATTTCAGGTCAATTATGAATCTGAATTTTTGGCAAATCAATTCAGCTGATTTTCTCAAAACAGCACCAGCTATTTTTCGGAAAGATGAATATAGAGGATGACCCCAGGCAGTGTGGTCACCAGGCCATTTGGCGCCAAAAATTTAACATTTTATAAGCTATTTTATTTATGTAAAAAATGCTACAGTGCCATTTGTTTTTAAAGAGGCTGTTTGTTACAACCTGCAGCCACAAGTTTAGCCACAGCCCAATCTATATCGCTGTCCCTTTAAGTTGTATAAAGTCCTAAGAGTCACCAGAATTTCATCCATAACTTTCAAGTGCAATTGGAGAACTCTCGATTTGGAGATTTGATCTGAATCTCCTGACCAATTCGGCCAAATCAAGTCCAAATTGAGTTTCAAGAAATTCGTTCATCACTACTTATGATAATGTTGGTCGCCATTCTTTGCCATGTGTGGTTTCCTAATACACTGGCATAATGCACAAAGTGTTGACACAATACAGGAATAATGCACTCAGTGATGTCACCAGCAGTTGTGTACATAGAACTGGACCCCTCATTAGGGGGCTGTGTTTTGTCACCCAGGACATAACGGCCTGGTGTTTGTTTGCATGATACCTGTTTGCTGGCAATGAAGTTCAGCACAAATTCTGACCACCTTTATAGAAATAAAGGGATGAACCCAACCAGGAGTCCCCTTTCTTCAAATGCTCTACAGAATCTGCATAGTCTGCCTCTATCATTTGTATCTCTGTGTCACAGCATATCGATTATTCACAGTAATGTCACAGTAAATTAATAATAAACTAAATAAGGACACAGCACAGGAATCATGCACACAGTAATTGTACAGGTTTGGGGTGATGCCACATATTCCAGAATCCGTACAATGTGCCAAAGAAGCAGTGCACATGCCGTGTGCAACAAGTGCTTATTTCCCAACAATCGACTGCAGACCATGTAAACTGGCCTTTACAGATAGCAAGATGCTCCACAGAGATCACAGAGGATAAATCATTGTGATAAATGTGCCATATATTCAGACTGCTTCATCTGTTTATGCTGTTTAAATATTAGACAGCAATAATAAATCGGGCCTATTGAGTTCAAATTCTAGGGACATCTGTGATGTTACTGTACAGGAATAATACAAACAGTAATATCGCAGTACAGGAATAATGCACAAAGTGATGTCACAGTACACACAGTTATATAACGGTGGGTTCACATTACGTTTTATGCCTCCATTTGATGTATACCTTAGGGGGAAAAAAAGATACAAAAACGCAGCACACCACGTTCTTGCATCCTGCACAATCCAGTAAAAATTTTCCGTTTTTTTTTTTTTTACAATGGAACTCTATGGTGAAAAGATGCCACTGTATGGCATCAGTCTGAGGCATCCGTAACATATACATTTTTTATATATGTTAAACAGATGGGAAAAATGTGATGTGAACCCATCCTAACATCACAGGTATAATGCACATTATGATATCTTAGCGCAAGAATAATAAAGACAATAAAAAAAATAATACCAAGCACGTAGTGACATCATAGTACAAAATAGTACAAAATGACAAATCGGTGGACTGATTTGATTCTGATCTGAATCAATTCTACCTGAATACAAAGTATTCCAACTGGCCTGAAAATTTTTGTATGACACGCTGAGATCTCAAACGACTTATTTTTTCTCTCTAGTCTCTTGCTTTCTTTCTGTATGGTCTTATTCATTCCTCTCCCTCCAAAATTTGCCCAAATCAAATCACCAAAAATTTGGATTTGGATGCAATTAAAATTGTTTTACAATTTGGATTGAATCTAGTTTATTTAAAATCAATTCACTCAAGTCAACCATATCTATCAATAGCAACCAGTGAATAGGTAACATAGAACAAGGCGACTCTATCAAACCACCCAATCCATTATAATAAGTACCACAGTTACATCTATTCCTGAATTGAAATAAAAAAAATACTGCAGAAATACAAGGAGTCATGAAAAAAAAATGTTTTCAACAAGTGCAAAATGTGAGATTTGTATATCTAGATGCTTCAGTTTCAAAAAGTCTGAACTAAGCCTTTTAAAACTTTCCTAAACCTTCCATGGATCTACAGAATGATCCTCAAAATGCAAGAGGCTTTCACAAAGTGCTGCAATCAATGGAGGGTCATTAACCATATCATTTTCACATTAGCTAAAATGTTTTCATGAATAGAAAGCTTCATGCAGGTGTACACAGCATGAGCGGAGACTAAATGATTGAAAACAAACTTCAGCACAGAAAATGAAAATGGCCACCACAAACAGCGTTAACCAAGGTAAAACATGACTGGGGCTGCGTCGCCTCTCCAAACACTAGATTATAAATGTCAAGCTTGTACACTTGTTCTGTCATAGCCCCTTTCTAGTTTCTTCCCAGACCACCTGTGTAAATAGCTAGGACACTTAAAATTCCTAACATAACTCAAGAGAGAAGGAAATCACAGACAAAACCCCGACTTTCTAAATTGTGCTTTATTGTGTTGAAACTGAAATTATTTCCAGTTGTATTAGGTTCTTTTCATACGCCATAAAAGTCGTAAATTGACAGAGTGCAAATGGGCACAAAAGACAAAAGGAGAGATTTATTAAAACTGGTGTAAAGTAAAACTGGCTTAATTGCCCCAAGCAACCAATCAGATTCCACCTTTTATTTTTCAGAACGCCTTTGAAAAATTAAAGGTGGAATCAGATTGGTTGTTATGGGCAATTAAACCAATTTTCCTGTTCACCAGTTTTGATAAAACTCCCCCCTACTACAGTATGATAATCTCGGCAAGGGGAGGAGACACTTTCTGCAAAAACAGCATTGTTTAAACTGGAAACCCTCTTTAATACAGTTTATATTTGTTAATATCCCCCCCTTCCATAATTAACTGCTATCTGAGATATTTTCCGAAAGCCATCATACACTAGAGGGTTAATATCATGGGTAGAGTCATGGGAATCAAGATAGAGCGGAGGTGCACCCCCTGAGCTGCCACCCGGTCCCCTGTCCCTGCCTACTTGCACCACCCGCCCTAGGTGACGGAGCGCAACTGGGCGACAGTCCCTAACCTACTAAGTGCAAGCAGAGAGAAAGAGACAGCAGGGAAGAGGACAGCCACTGAGAAGTTACAATAAGTGGACAAGAGGTAGAACAAAAACGGAAGGCGAGGCGGGTCAACTAGCCGAGGTCAGTCCAGGAGGTCACGTCAGAACAAGGGAAGATGCAAAGACAAATCCATGAACAAGCCGAGGTCAAAATCAGAGAGGTAGCATCAAGGTACAGGGAGCAGGCAGAAGAGGTGTCAAGGGGCGGATCGAGGTTCAATTCCAGAGGTAGCTTAATAACAATAAAGTACACAGCCTATAGGACGAAAATCACAGCCAACCTGTAGCCAGCAGGCCGCCTGTATTTATAGTGGGGAGTGAGGGTCATGTGACGTGGACAGCGTCACATAACCGACAGACAGACAAGTCGAGCACCGAGTGATCAGCTCGGCGCTCAAGGCAGACCTAGGAGCAGGGAGCCTCCCAGCTAGCAAAGCAGCCCTGGGAACGAGGCCAAACACAGATCCTCGCTCCCGAAGCTAAGCAGCAGGTCTGCGGCTGATGGGAGACCGAGTGTGCCTTCGGCACCCCGTTACAGTTAGTGATGGAGTATATATAGAGTGTAAGAAGAATAATACCCTTTTTACAACTTTTTGTATAGTTGACCATACACAGAGAACCACTGTGACGACTACTCCCACAACCAAGGACACAAGCACATGGAGCTTATCACACGGGCACTTTCCTCCAGTCTTTAGTAACACAGTAGGAAAGGTGGTGTCCTGCACAGATTCACACATGGGACACAGAATGGGACCAATCTTGATTGTAGCCAACCTCTTCATGGATCTCATAGAAGCAACATGAGCTGCCTTTGTTATGTACAGTGCTGCCCATAATTATTCATACCCCTGGCAAATTTTGACTTAAAGTTACTTTTATTGAACCAGGAAGTAATTTTTTGACCTTTGCAAAAGCTCATCTGGACAAAGAAGAAGACTTCTGGTCTTCTGTGTTATGGTCAGATGAAACAAAAATTGAATTGTTTGGTCACAATGATGTTTCCTTCATTTGGCGTAAAAAAGGAGAAGCCTTCAACCCAAAGAACACCATCCCCACTGTCAAACATGGTGGTGGGAACCTAATGCTTTGGGGGTGTTTTTCAGCCAATTGACCAGGGAACCTAATCACAGTAAATGGCACCATGAAAAAAGAGCAATACATGAGGATTCTCAATGACAACATCAGGCAGTCTACAGAGAAACTTGGCCTTGGGCACCAGTGGACATTTCAGCATGACAATGACCCAAAACACACAGCAAAAGTGGTTAATAAATGGTTAGCAGACAACATTAACGTTTTGGAGTGGCCCAGCCAGAGTCCAGACTTGAATCCAATTGAGAATCTGTGGAGGGAGCTAAAGATCAGGGTGATGGCAAGAAGACCCTCCAACCTGAAAGATTTGGAGCTCATTGCTAAAGATGAATGGGCAAAAATACCTGTGGAGACATGCAAAAAGCTGGTCTGCGATTATAGGAAGCGTTTGATTGCTGTAATAGCCAATAAAGGCTTATCTATTGATTATTGAGAAGGGTATGAATAATTTTGGACTAGACACTTTTTGCTCAAATGTAAATAAAAGCTGAGAAATGATTTTTTTCCTCACAATAATGCCTCTTGTACATCGTCTTATTATCTTTTGGGAGACACCTATATCATTTCCCGTCAAAAAATTACTTGCTGGTTGAATAAAAGTAACTTTAAGTCAAAATTTGCCAGTATGAATAATTATGGGCAGCACTGTATGTTTTCTCAGGTAAATATATTTTCCTTAGTCAAGAGGTCCAATTTTTTGGGTAAAACAGTATATTAATGTTAATTTACTTAGCGTATATATGAAAGAATTATTTGCTGCTTCCTTGTTTTTCTTAAACTGAGTCTGTCACCTCCCCCAAGCCCTGCATGAAAAGTACTGCTGCCCCTGACTCCAGATCACTAATCAATATATGTATACTCAACCCTGTTCCTTCACTGTGCACCTGCAAACTGACGCTGAAATACATTGCGAGGACTCATGAGCATACACATATATTGGAGAGGACTCCAGGATGAGTCCTCTCAATGCATTCCAGCAGGGGTACCATTACTATTTGTGTCATACTGCACTTCACAGAGCTCAGGGGTGGTGACAGATTCCCATTAATTGTTAAATCGATTATCCCATGACTAATGTAAAAAATGAAAATTAGACATATAATAAATGATAATCTCTTTCTAACAAAGCTAGAACCAGCCCTGTACCTCACATGGATCCACAGATCTCCCCATTCAATGCTCTGCTACATTTATATCAAGCTGGAAGCTCAAGGGGAGCATCTGTTCTGATGGAGCTAAGGGGGCATGTCCATGCTCTCCCTATTACAATTTAGGAGGCAGTTGAGGGATAAGCATGTGCGGCCATCTCTGTTAGCAGGGCAAAGAAATAAGAAAGAAAATAAAACAGCAGGTGGCGCTATACAGACACATTTTTATTGAATAACTCAGTGGCTATGCTACATGTTTAATTACATGCAATTACAAAAGCATTCAGATCCAGGTGAAAACTGTAGAATATTTTTGGTGGGACAACCCCTTTAACCACCTCCGGACCGCCTAACGCAGGATCGCGTTCCGGAGGTGGCAGCCCTGCGCAGAGTCACGCATATATGCGTCATCTCGCGAGACGCGAGATTTCCTGTGAACGCGCGCACACAGGCGCGCGCGCTCACAGGAACGGAAGGTAAGAGAGTTGATCTCCAGCCTGCCAGCGGCGATCGTTCGCTGGCAGGCTGGAGATGTGTTTTTTTTTAACCCCTAACAGGTATATTAGACGCTGTTTTAATAACAGCGTCTAATATACCTGCTACCTGGTCCTCTGGTGGTCCCCTTTGTTTGGATCGACCACCAGAGGACACAGGTAGCTCAGTAAAGTAGCACCAAGCACCACTACACTACACTACACCCCCCCCCCCCGTCACTTATTAACCCCTTATTAGCCCCTGATCACCCCTGATCACCCCATATAGACTCCCTGATCACCCTCCTGTCATTGATTACCCCCCTGTCATTGATTACCCCCCTGTAAAGCTCCATTCAGACGTCCGCATTATTTTTACGGATCCACTGATAGATGGATCGGATCCGCAAAACGCATCCGGACGTCTGAATGAAGCCTTACAGGGGCGTGATCAATGACTGTGGTGATCACCCCATATAGACTCCCTGATCACCCCCCTGTCATTGATTACCCCCCTGTCATTGATTACCCCCCTGTAAAGCTCCATTCAGACGTCCGCATGATTTTTACGGATCCACTGATAGATGGATCGGATCCGCAAAACGCATCCGGACGTCTGAATGAAGCCTTACAGGGGCATGATCAATGACTGTGGTGATCACCCCATATAGACTCCCTGATCACCCCCCTGTAAAGCTCCATTCAGATGTCCGCATGATTTTTACGGATGCACTGATAGATGGATCGGATCCGCAAAACGCATCCGGACGTCTGAATGAAGCCTTACAGGGGCATGATCAATGACTGTGGTGATCACCCCATATAGACTCCCTGATCACCCCCCTGTAAAGCTCCATTCAGATGTCCGCATGATTTTTACGGATGCACTGATAGATGGATCGGATCCGCAAAACGCATCCGGACGTCTGAATGAAGCCTTACAGGGGCATGATCAATGACTGTGGTGATCACCCCCCTGTCATTGATTACCCCCCTGTAAAGCTCCATTCAGATGTCCGCATGATTTTTACGGATGCACTGATAGATGGATCGGATCCGCAAAACGCATACGGACGTCTGAATGAAGCCTTACAGGGGCGTGATCAATGACTGTGGTGATCACCCCATATAGACTCCCTGATCACCCCCCTGTCATTGATTACCCCCCTGTAAAGCTCCATTCAGACGTCCGCATGATTTTTACGGATGCACTGATAGATGGATCGGATCCGCAAAACGCATACGGACGTCTGAATGAAGCCTTACACGGGCGTGATCAATGACTGTGGTTATCACCCCATATAGACTCCCTGATCACCCCCCTGTCATTGATCACCCCCCTGTCATTGATCAACCCCCTGTCATTGATCAACCCCCTGTCATTGATCACCCCTCTGTAAGGCTCCATTCAGATATTTTTTTGGCCCAAGTTAGCGGAATTATTATTTTTTTTTTCTTACAAAGTCTCATATTCCACTAACTTGTGTCAAAAAATAAAATCTCACATGAACTCACCATACCCCTCACGGAAACCAAATGCGTAAAATTTTTTAGACATTTATATTCCAGACTTCTTCTCACGCTTTAGGGCCCCTAGAATGCCAGGGCAGTATAAATACCCCACATGTGACCCCATTTCGGAAAGAAGACACCCCCAGGTATTCCGTGAGGGGCATATTGAGTCCATGAAAGATTGAAATTTTTGTCCCAAGTTAGCGGAACAGGAGACTTTGTGAGAAAAAAATTAAAAATATCAATTTCCGCTAACTTGTGCCAAAAAAAAAAAATTTATATGAACTCGCCATGCCCCTCATTGAATACCTTGGGGTGTCTTCTTTCCAAAATGGGGTCACGTGTGGGGTATTTATACTGCCCTGGCATTCTAGGGGCCCCAAAGCGTGAGAAGAAGTCTGGTATCCAAATGTCTAAAAATGCCCTCCTAAAAGGAATTTGGGCACCTTTGCGCATCTAGGCTGCAAAAAAGTGTCACACATCTGGTATCGCCGTACTCAGGAGAAGTTGGGGAATGTGTTTTGGGGTGTCATTTTACATATACCCATGCTGGGTGAGAGAAATATCTTGGTCAAATGCCAACTTTGTATAAAAAAATGGGAAAAGTTGTCTTTTGCCAAGATATTTCTCTCACCCAGCATGGGTATATGTAAAATGACACCCCAAAACACATTCCCCAACTTCTCCTGAATACGGCGATACCACATGTGTGACACTTTTTTGCAGCCTAGGTGGGCAATGGGGCCCATATTCCAAAGAGCACCTTTAGGATTTCACAGGTCATTTACCTACTTACCACACATTAGGGCCCCTGGAAAATGCCAGGGCAGTATAACTACCCCACAAGTGACCCCATTTTGGAAAGAAGACACCCCAAGGTATTCCGTGAGGGGCATGGCGAGTTCCTAGAATTTTTTATTTTTTGTCACAAGTTAGTGGAAAATGCTGATTTTATTTTATTTTTTTCATACAAAGTCTCATATTCCACTAACTTGTGACAAAAAATAAAAACTTCCATGAACTCACTATGCCCATCAGCGAATACCTTGGGGTGTCTTCTTTCCAAAATGGGGTCACTTGTGGGGTAGTTATACTGCCCTGGAATTCTAGGGGCCCAAATGTGTGGTAAGGAGTTTGAAATCAAATTCTGTAAAAAATGACCTGTGAAATCCGAAAGGTGCTCTTTGGAATATGGGCCCCTTTGCCCACCTAGGCTGCAAAAAGTGTCACACATCTGGTATTGCCGTACTCAGGAGAAGGTGGGGAATGTGTTTTGGGGTGTCATTTTACATATACCCATGCTGGGTTAGAGAAATATCTTGGCAAAAGACAACTTTTCCCATTTTTTTATGCAAAGTTGGCATTTGACCAAGATATTTATCTCACCCAGCATGGGTATATGTAAAAAGACACCCCAAAACACATTCCTCAACTTCTCCTGAATACAGAGATACCAGATGTGTGACACTTTTTTGCAGCCTAGGTGGGCAAAGGGGCCCATATTCCAAAGAGCACCTTTCGGATTTCACAGGTCATTTTTTACAGAATTTGATTTCAAACTCCTTACCACACATTTGGGCCCCTAGAATGCCAGGGCAGTATAACTACCCCACAAGTGACCCCATTTTGGAAAGAAGAGACCCCAAGGTATTTCGTGATGGGCATAGTGAGTTCATAGAAGTTTTTATTTTTTGTCACAAGTTAGTGGAATATGAGACTTTGTAAGAAAAAAAAAAAATAATAATAATTTTCCGCTAACTTGTGACAAAAAATAAAAAGTTCTATGAACTCACTATGCCCATCAGCGAATACCTTAGGGTGTGTACTTTCCGAAATGGGGTCATTTGTGGGGTGTTTGTACTGTCTGGCCATTGTAGAACCTCAGGAAACATGACAGGTGCTCAGAAAGTCAGAGCTGCTTCAAAAAGCGGAAATTCACATTTTTGTACCATAGTTTGTAAACGCTATAACTTTTACCCAAACCATTTTTTTTTTTACCCAAACATTTTTTTTTTTATCAAAGACATGTAGAACTATAAATTTAGAGCAAAATTTCTATATGGATCTCGTTTTTTTTGCAAAATTTTACAACTGAAAGTGAAAAATGTCATTTATTTGCAAAAAAATCGTTAAATTTCGATTAATAACAAAAAAAGTAAAAATGTCAGCAGCAATGAAATACCACCAAATGAAAGCTCTATTAGTGAGAAGAAAAGGAGGTAAAATTCATTTGGGTGGTAAGTTGCATGACCGAGCAATAAACGGTGAAAGTAGTGTAGGTCAGAAGTGTAAAAAGTGGCCTGGTCTTTCAGGGTGTTTAAACACTGGGGGCTGAAGTGGTTAATTATTGGAGAACATGACTATTAACCTAAAATAGCTTTTCAGAATGTTTTGTACAGACATCCAAAATGATTGTATAACTGTAGATGTAAGAGGGTTGTCTGAGTTAAAGGGAACCTGTCACCTAAAAAATGCCTCCCAAACCACCAGCATTACCTTAAAGTAGCCAGCAGTATGTTCCTAAAGATCCTTTTCTTCTTCCGGCCAGATGTACCAAAATCTTGAAAAACGAACTTTAATCCCCTGCACGCGCTATGTAACAACAGAGTTTGAAGTCAAGGGGGCAGCGGCCTCCTCGCTTCAAGTCAAGATAACCACGCCCCCTTTCCATGCCCCTTTGCGTTTGATTGAGGTAATGCTGGTGATTTGGGAGGAGTTTCTTAGGTGACAGGTTCCCTTTAAAATCTTATTATATCAATCTGATGTGGGGCCAGTAAAATAATAACTTACTGTAAGGTAAACTACGGAGGTCATCATCTGGAAACACATACAGCAAATGGACCAGAACAGTGGCCGCTGTGTAGAGACAGACACCGTCAGATCATGGCCAGGTAAGTAAATGACACTAACCTCACTTTCATCAACCTTTCCAATCCTGTGCTGCTGCTCCTTCTTTTTGCCCAGGCTGCAGCCAGGGATGTATTGTTAAGGATGCAATGGTCATACCTTGCATACCGCTACAGCCAATCACTGGCTTTAGTGGGCTTGGGCTGTACATTGCTGGGCCACTGGCCGCATCCTGGGGAAGAGGAAGGAGCAGTAGAACGGCTTCTGAGGGGTTGGTGAAGGTGAAGTAAGTTATTTTATTATTGCACCGGACCTACAACACATTAGTATAATAAAATAAACTTGATAAAAAACCTTTAAAGATATCTCTCTCTTCATTTCCTGAAAGTGTGGAATGAAGTGCCCTGCCTTTAACATGCACTTGAATGGTTTGTTTAATACTGGAATGCATGCGTTTTATTTTATTGCTCTGCCCGGTCAACGAATCAATAAATCTCACCGGTTTGGATGTGCTAAACAAAAAGCACTCACAATAATACAACATAAGAAATGAAAAGTAGCAGAACAGATGTTCCACACCTTATGTAAACAACCAGTGGTGGGAGTTGCAAGTGCATAAAAATCTAGGTCCTATAAAGTTTCAGCAAGCAACGTGAGGGTGCGTCGTAAGTTTTAACAAGGGCGAACTAAGCCAAATGTTGCTGGCTGCTTCACTGGTCACTGTTATTCATCTTTAGAGCAATACATCAACAACTTGTTCAACTTTACCATTCTGGAATAATTTAGGCCAGGGCTTTGGCTTTTTTTGTTCAGTTCAACAAACATGGATCTATTTTATACACCAGTTGCTGCATTTCTAAATGTCTGACAAGAAGGGTTGGTTTTCTAAGAGGTAAAACTTAATAGTTAAAGTGGAACTCCACCCATGAAAAATGAAATTTCAGGTTTGTCTGAAACGGGTCCAGCAATTGAATGAGAAGTTTTGAGTTCAGAAAATATTGTGCCATTTCAGATGTACTGTATGCAGCCTTATAAATGCTGCGGTCCCTTAAATTTGTGGAGAGTGGGAGTAGGAAAGTAGATGGGAAATACTTTTCTTAGGAATAATTAGATCCATAACTATCCAACATAGCCTATCTTACAGGGTGCCAGGAGAGGGAAAAGAAAAACTTTGCAAGCTGCTCGTCACGGTGAACAGTAGTAGTATAGAGGTGTGCAGGTTTAATTTGATGCCAGAATAATGCATTTCAGGGCCAAACAAGCTCCTTCGTCAGACAGGGTGGTTAAACAGTACACCCTGTCCATCCATAGA
Organism: Bufo bufo; assembly: GCF_905171765.1. Classification (NCBI taxonomy): domain Eukaryota; kingdom Metazoa; phylum Chordata; class Amphibia; order Anura; family Bufonidae; genus Bufo; species Bufo bufo. Next base: position 442,332,779 of record NC_053393.1, on the reverse strand, counting down.
CAACCATTCATATCAATGTCCACCATGTAATCCTGCATTTCTCCATCAGCAGCCATGATTGCAACGGGCAGACAGTAACAATTGATCCAGACTTGCAGTGATCAGCTGTTGATGCCAAGCTTACATATGTTGTCTTCATGAGGTGCTTGGAGGTGTCTAAATTATGCAGTTTGCTAGAGTACATCTCTCTTATGTGTGATTTTCATTAAAGTTTTAGGTAATGTTCCTATTTTGTTAAATTCCATATTAAGGCTGCCATTTTTTTCAAAGATACCCAGATGGAACATTAAAATGATTACATTAATTAAAGGGCACCTGTTACACAGAGAGTCCGGTTCAGATGAGGAAAAGGATAATCCAATAAGGGTAACCGAGAGGTTCTTTTGTTTGGAAGAAGCCAGAGGAGCTACAGAGATAAGGTTTATAACCTCCCCCAGTTCCCTTGCAATTTTGGAGTATGCATGTGTGGAGAGGGGGAGGTTGACTTTGACAAGAGATCTTATACTGCTGGAAATGCCTTGAAATGGATGGGTTTTTAACTAGACAACTAACTGTTAGGCCTCGCAAAGTATTACAAGGTTTAAAGCCAGCCAAACACATAAGTGGTGGCAGGAATGTCTCAGATCAGTCGTTGAGCCACCATTCATGTGAATGATGTGACCATCTAGACTAAAGTGGAAAATCAGGGAGGTACTAAAAAAACCTAAAACAATAGAGTGGGCTTGTGCAAAGTGGCAAAATGATTGCATTTGGATGATCATGGCACACACTTTCATTTTTATAATGGGCAAAAAAATCTAGCCTAACAGATAAAAATTTTCTCGGGCAACAGTCTGCCGTTGGTCATCATGAACAATTGTCCGTGTGTAATTTCTAAAAGACTGTTGCAGTACCCCAAACCTGGTGGTATCGCAATTGTTTAATGTTTTTATATGTAATGTATTGTATTTTCATGGTCATACCATTTGTTTTATTAGAGGAGGTTATGGTTGGCATTGCTTGCCAGGAACAGGGCTAACCACTCTGTTCTACCCCTTTTGGAAGGAGGGGGAGTTTCAGTCTAGCTAGAAAAAGAGGAGAAGAGGGTTCCTGTTCTGATAGAAGGGGAGTGAGGAAGCACATGCAGAGCTCCTACTCCCAGGAACCGTATCTTATTCCCTGTGAGACCAACTCCCCAGAGGGATACTCAGGAACCGGATCTTTTTCTCCTGTGAGACCAACACTCCAGAGAGATCAGCAAAATTCAAGAGCAGAGCTTCAAGAAAATATCAGTGCGACCGAACAGCAGTGATCAGCGAAATACAACTTTACAGACACTGATGCAAGGTGAGGGATTACAGCTCAGACACCACCACCTACCTAAGCCATCGCTAGGCCAGACTAACATCAAGCCTGTACTGCAGAGGACTCCTATATCCACAAGTGCTTGCTAGTGCCAACCTACTGCCATCCAATCAGCTGCCATATCTCCTTATCTGTTGCCAGAAACTGCACTTTATTTATTGCTGTTGGATGTGCCACAAGTTATATTTTGCTCTAATTAAAGTGACACTTTTACATTTACTTCTGGCCTGATTCTTCAAAATACATTTCCACTACACCGAACCCCAGGGAGTACACCATGACACAACATCTCATCAGGGCCACTACCGCTTCCATCCTCTGCACTGACTCCTCAGAGGCTCGATGCACAATCAGTCTGGCAGCTTTAGGCATTCTGTGTGTCATTACATGGTATCTCTGTATGGCCCACATTCTTCTCTAGAATCAGTAACTATAGGGCAGAATTCTGCATTATATGAGATGGAGTATGGCTCATTTTTTTCACATGAAAGGAGTTTCTTTTGAGATTAGATAAAAAAAATATAGAAATCTTATTTGATTAGTAAATTCCCTTTATTTTGCACCTTGGCACAAAACCAATAACTTTATGTGTATTTTCTACATGGAACTTTCCAACCTACTTCAATGTGACCTACATGCCTGCCATAAAGTCTAGCCTGTCAAAATTTTAGCTCCATATTCCTCAATATATTTTTGAATACAGAAGAAATTCTGAAATGATCGGAATATTCTTTCCATGTTTAAAAAATTAACAATCCATTCCTTGTGTCATTTATCATGGAGAATGATATTATTTGCACAGGAACTTGATAAGATTTATTAAGTATAAATTTAAATTTCTATGAGTTGATGGTTAGAATACAATGTGTAATTCTCCAACTTTTTGGACACTGGATTATTGATTCAGAGCCAAATTCCACACCTGGAAGAATTCAGAGATAATACCGGCTGAAGAGAGCCCAGTGACAACTTAATGGACTCCTGCTGTGGTATTTGTAGAATAAAAGATGCTGAGGCAAAAAACGGAGCATTTATTTTCAAAGCAGGAGGCTGATATTATCCCATCACAATGCAATGACACTCTAAATTTTTTCTTCTGTGTCAATTTATTAACAAAATATATTTAATGAAATGTTGTGAAATGTCTATACAGAGCTGACTTTTGCTCTTGTCACTAATTGAAATAGCGTATTAAACATGTCAGATGTAAGAGCATATGAAATCATTTAATATACAAACCTGAGCCAAGAATACTCTCAAGACTTCTAATGGCAAATCAGTATAACAAGAATTTCAATGCACAGAAATTCGGATCTGCAGAGCTTGGAGCATTATTGCTGTCAATGTATATTATACTTTACAATGTGCTACTTTGCTTACTAAGAATTTCTTCAAAAAAATCAAAGTTAGAATATTCTCTAATGGGTTTGTATATTTGACCCTATGTATTAAGAGTAAAGGTAGATGGGATGTGGCATGGCATCCTTAATTAAAGCTACAAAGATCTATTAGGACATGCAGGGATGAATTCAATCTGTGGAAACAATTTCCCCAAAGCAAGAAATGTATGACATACAGTGGTGGGCAGTCCATTTCTGTTGTAAAGCAGTCAGTCCTTTAATATTTCGGATCTTCTGCTATCTGCACCAAATATAAAGGACAGACAGGCTTATATACATAGTGAGACAGATTTACTAATACAGTCTACGATTTAAACAGTGCAAATTGTGGCTGATGCTATATTCTCCTGTAGGTTTGGTAGAGCATAAAGACGAGCCAGGATGTTGAGGCAGTGAAACGGTGCAGGTGGGCGCAAAGTGACGACATCATTGCAACTACCTGTGCCGGGGCTCAGGCTGTGTGATGATGTAATTGCCACTGCTTGCGCCCAAAGCATGTGGCCTCCACCCCAGTCGGCGGTGTCGAGTGAGTGAATATTAGATTTGTTACTACTAGTGTCACTAAGGCATTTTCAATACTGTCAGTCCGATAGGGAGAACTGGAGCATTTTTAACACAAGGTCACTATAGGGGTTATAACTGAAGGCACTGGGGGAATTTTTAATACTGTCGATCCTATAGGGAGCACTGGAGCATTTTTAATATGAAGGCACTATAGGGGTTATAACTGAAGGTACTGGGGGCATTTTAATACTGGAGGTACTATAGGCAAACTAGTAAAGGTACTGGGGCATTTTAATACTAGGGTTGCTATAGGAGGCATTACTGGGTAAATTGGGGGCATTTTAAGACTGGGGGCACTAGAGGGGACATTAGTGGGGGCACTATGGGAAAATTCCTAAAAGTGAGGGCACAATAGAGGGCATTAATGGGGGAACTGTGAGCAGTTTTAATACTGGAGACACTATAGCGGGCATTACTGCTGGCACTGGAGTCATTTTTAATAATGGAGGCACTATAGGGGTGATACTGAAGGTACTGGGGACATTTTTAATACTGCAGGTACTATAAGGCCCACTAATGAAGGCACTGGGGCATTTTAATACTGGGGTTGCTATAGGAGGCATTACTGGATGAATTGGGGGCATTTTTAATAGTGTGGGCACTATATGGGGCATTACTGGAAGGACTATGAGAGGCCTGAGGCCTATGAGGCTAAACAGTGGGGCACAGGATCCAATAGTTCCTATCCTCGCCACTCAACTCCCCACGGACCAGATCAGATGGTCCACGACCCGGTACTGCTCTGCGGCCCGGTGGTTGGAGACCGCTAGTCTAAGAAGCAATATTTTGAACCATAATCGCTCCACAATTCTGCCGTAAAATTCTGTCTCAAACTAAAACTACCAATATTTGGCATAAAGCCAGACAAAAGTGCCTAACCCTGCACGAAATGTATCATCCAGTCTGAGCCTCTGTGACGTCTAGACAACCTCTCTAAGTTTATGCCAGCTACATGATTAGAAAACACCCTCACTGTCTTTTTTCCTTGGTAAGCTTTACCAGGGTATAAGCCAACATACAGTATGCTTGTGCACACTTCTATGCATGGTCCTAACATGCTAATCTACAGAATTAGGCCACCACATTATTAGCTAAAAAAAATCCTACAAGACTATAAATTAATAAATAAAGGGACCCTGACGAAGGAGCCCGAGAGGCCCCGAAACGCGTAGGGTTTTTTTTGTCCCACGGAGGCTACAGTATCTTCAGAGGTGACAAGCTCCCTCGCACCGCGCGTGCTTCCGGCCGGGGCAGCGCTCGTGCTAGTAGGTGAGCCAGGGGGACGCTCTTATCTAAATACATACAAAAGAAGAATTAAGAACTAACAAAGAAGGAAGGGGAACACCGCTAAGACGAAAAGGAAAATCAGGCAGAAGGATTTCAGGTACAGGCTGCATTACCATTCATAGGTGCCCAACATTTATGTCCACAATTGCTGTACATATACCAATACCTTCTCACACAGATAGTCGGCTGACACACTGTATTTTGCCTGTGCATTTTCCCCCTTTTCTTTTTTCAGTGCCATCAATCTATTTATTTTATCCATTTAGAGGGTAGTAGTTGTTTAGTTTGTAATTCCAGCGCTGATGTCCAACATCACCCACGGGTGATATATTAGCATTTATTATGTATCTGCATGTAGCAAACAAAAATCTACGCAGAAATAGACCTGCAGTGTGGATTTCAAATCTGCAGCATGTGCTTAGCTACTTGGCTATAAATTTGACATAAACATGCAGATTTTGCAGTGGATTCTGCATCAAACCTGTGATGGATTTTTTCGATTTAAATTATGTTGAGAGTGAACATAGCTTGTTATCATTTTATGACCCTCCTCCTCTCTGCTAGGTTTAAGCAGTCTCTGCAACATGACACGAGAGAGGAAAATTAAATTGCACAGAGTGTTTCAGGTAACACGGGGTTCATTTTCCGATACGGTGCTAATCTTAAACCCATAAATTCTGTTACGCAATCTACAAAGTGGCTGTGTTTTATTTTTTCAGACCAGATGTACATGTGTTTTCACAAACGATCCCACTTAAATATGGAACAAGAAATAGAGCTATTCAGTCCTCGCACCAGAGTCAGGTGTGTTTTATTTCACAACATTTTCATGAACCAAAAAAACGTTCAATTATTACCTCTTAAAACTTTTAGATAGTTAACTCAACATTTTGTTTTACCTTTTTTTTATTTTACAGTGTTTTTTGCAGGCTCACCTCTCATTGGAATGCCTGTGTGAGAATAAACACATCATTGTTCATAAATTGGAAGGTCGATCACTTTCCCCTTATTAATTAAATGGCAGGATCTTTATATAAACGCAAGGTTTATAAATATACAAATTAGTACATAAATGTACATTGTTGTTTGCCTTCATTTATTGTGCATTAGAAACTGGATTACTGGAATGACAATGGGGGGTGGGGGTAAACCACATCGCCATGGTACAGTATTACTGCTCCGTTTTGTATGAAGCCATGATAGGGCTTCCACAGAGGTGCACTGTACTGCTGCAGCATTTGCCTCTGATTTCATGGTGAGACATATGGAAGAGTTTTTTTCTGGATTCCATACAATATGAAAGAAAAAATTGTGGCATGTTCCATGGGACTTCATATGAACAGAGGTATTCTCAGGGAAAATATCTATTTATATTTAGTGCCCAATGGAGCCTGTATGGCAGTGCTAAGAAGCCATATGCCGTACCCATGTGCATTAGAATTAATAGAGGTGGTGTTAATGTAAAGGGGTTATGCCAAGTTTTGAAGTTATCCCCTAACCACAGCATGGGGGATAACTAATTGATCAGTGGGGGTCCTGTTCTTTCCCCCTGATCTGATGGAGCACAGGTTAAACATGTACCCTCCCACTCCACTCATTTTCTACTGGAAGGCTGAAAATAGCAGAGCACTGTCACCGCGCAACAATGATTTTGCTTCTGAGAGAAAAACATGTGATTTATACTAAAATGAGCGCGCTGATTCCAAATATGAACTCGGAATTTGCCTGACACGTCTAGATTTTAACCCCTTAAGGACCCTGGGATTTTCCATTTTTGCGTTTTAGTTTTTCACTCCTTGCCTTCCCCATAGTCCTAACCTTTTTATTTTTCCATTCACATAGCCTTTTGATGGCATATTTTTTTGTGAGACAAGTTGTACTTTCTAATGGCACTATTTACGGTTGCATACCATGTAGTAGGAAGCAGTAAAAAAAAATCCAAATGGGGTAGAATTGGGAAAAAACGCAATTCTGATAGGTTTTTATTTTTTTACACTGTACACTATGCGGTAAAATTGACCTGTTATCTTCATTCTCCAGATCAGTACGGTTACAATGATACCACACTTGTAAAATTTTTCATGCGTTTTAATACAGATTTATTTTTTTAAACCTTTGAGTAAATTTTTTTTTTTTATAACAATATTCTGACCCCTATAACTTTTTTGTAGTTATGTGTACGGGGCTGTGTGAGGACTCATTTTTTGCGGGACGATCTGTTCTTTTCATTGATACCAATTTGAAGTGTGTGCGACTTTTTGATCACTTTTTATAAAAAAATTATTGGGTAGTCGAAGTGACAATAAAATGGCAAATTGGCAGTTTTTATTTTTGCCATATGCCATTAATATTGTTATATTTTAATAGTATGGGTATTTTCGCACGTGACGATGCCCATGATGTTTATTTTTTTATTGTTTAAGTATTTTTATTTTTATTTTAAGGAAACTTTAATTATAATTTTTTTTTTATATTTGCAAAAAACTTTTTTTAAACTTTTTTTAAGTCACCTTGGGTGACAATAACTGCCAATCATATAGACACCATTGAACACTTCATTTGCACTATACCAATACAATGATGCCACCTAGTGGCCTGTATTGGTATAGTCATCTAATACGCATTAAAGCCTGCTTGAGGCTTCAGTCTACTAGATCAACGTAACAGGTTTCCCGATATCAGCCGTGGAACGCTGTTACTGGAGCGGAAGTGCGCGACTTCCGCTTTCGGAATGCGCAGATGCCGTGGTCACATTTGACCACGGCATCTGAAAGGGATGATGTGCTGCGGCTCTCTGCTTTTTAAAATAGCAGAAACCCGGCGGCTATGGCGCCTGCTGCACGTGCGAGCGGGTGCCGTGTTTGGGGACCGAACTTCTGCCGTACATGTACGGTCGGAGGTCCTTAAAGGGTTAAGTAGATGCAAAGCCTATTCAGTTATAATATTAATGCATTATATTGGAGATATTCCAATGGACATGTCCAGACCTGTTAGGACGCACTCAGGCTGATGTCAGCAGTAAGTACTGTATATAAGGCAAGTTGGACAGATTTTGATAAAGTGATCTGTAATAGTGCTATTGAAACTTGAGATGGATAAACGCAAATGCATTACTTATGATCAGCGCAAGAATCTGACAAAGCGAGTGCGTCTTGCAGCTTGGGATGCATTTGTGCTAGTAGTGCAGAACTTCCTTGGGAACAGACGAGCTGCAAACTATGCTGAATTAGTAGACAACATGCTTACAGCATATGAACAACTTGGCTGCCGAATGTCATTGAAAGTGCATTTCTTACATTCCCATCTTGACTTTTTCCCAGCCAATTTGGGACACGTAAGTGACGAACATGGAGAGTGGTTCCATAAAGATATTTCTACAATGAAGAACAGGTATCAAGGCTGATGGAATCCAGTGGCGTAACTACCGGGAAGCAGGGGAAGCGGCTGCTTCGGGGCCCGGGCTGCCAAGGTGCCCGGCGCCCCGGCAGCGTGTGTGACAGTTTATTTTCAAGTTCGTTAAATATGATCGATTCTTGTCTTAATGTTCAGGGCCCCTTCACAGCGGCGGCGGACCAGGCCCCCTCGCTAATGTGATCTTAATCTTACTGTCTCCTGATGTGTCTGGGATTCGAACCCACAACCTTCATGTATCAGAGGCAAAGCATTTACCCACACAGCCATAAGGGCTGCATTGCCACTGATTGAAGAAAAAAAAAAAAAGAGACTTCTACTGTTGTAGCTGGCTACGTGTACATCTATACACATGACAGCTGCCCCAACACACCCAGCACTGCTATATCTCTATATATGATAGCTGCCCCAGCACACCCAGCTCTGCTACATTTAATACACATGACAGCTGCACCCAGGGCCGCTGATAGAAATCATGGGGCCCCGTACAGCATACATGACGGGGCCCCCTTCAGCTCCACCCCCTGATCCCTCCTTCAGCCACACCCCTGGCCCCGCCCTTGGCCCCTCCCCAGACGCCGCCTTGAAACAACATGCAGATTTGTCTACAAGTGATATTTATGGCGCTGGGGGGTCGTCTGTGAATGGCGCTGTTATGGAGGGGATCTGTGAATGGCACTGTTATGGAGGGGATCTGTGAATGGCACTTTTATGGAGGGGATCTGTGGATGGCACTGTTATGGAGGGGATTTGTGGATGGCACTGTTATGGAGGGGATCTGTGGATGGCACTGTTATGGAGGGGATCTGTGGATGGCACTGTTATGGAGGGGATCTGTGGATGGCACTGTTATGGAGGGGATCTGTGGATGGCACTGTTATGGAGGGGATCTGTGGATGGCACTGTTATGGAGAGGATCTGTGGATGGCACTGTTATGGAGGGGATCTGTGGATGGCACTGTTATGGGGGGATCTGTGGATGGCACTGTTATGGGGGGATCTGTGGATGGCACTGTTATAGAGGGGGATCTGTGGATGACACATACCGTATATAGCATCTTATGCTATGTGTCATCCACAGATACCCCTCCATAACAGTGCCATTCACAGATACCCTCCATAACAGTGCCATCCACAGATCCCCCCCATAACAGTCATCCACAGATCCCCCCATAACAGTGTCATCCACAGATCCCCCCCATAACAGTGTCATCCACAGATCCCCCTCCATAATGGTGCCATCCACAGATCCCCCCCATAAGTGTCATCCACAGACCCCCCCGGCCCCCCCCATAAGTGTCATCCACATGACAGACCCCCCCCCCCATAACAGTGCCATCCACGGATCCCCCGCCCTCCCTATAACAGTGCCGTCATGACGTCATCCATATAGATCCCCCCCCGCCACTCACAGTAGTATACATTAATAAATCGGTGCAGCCGTGCAGGCTGCAGACAGTAACTTTAATTTTAGCACAGGCACAGCGCTCATCTCTTTACTAAAATACTACCTTACATTCAGCTCCTGCCTCCTCCCTCCACCCTCCAGCCTCCAGTAACAAGTGCGGGCGGCAGCGCTCACTCACTGACGTCACGCGCCTGTGCCGCCTAGTGGGAGGAGCAGGCGTGTGACGTCAGTGAGTGAGCGCCGCCCCCACACTGCCTGCTGTTACTGGAGCCAGCCCACTGACAGCAAAAAAATTAAAATGGCTCGGGAGTCGGCAGCCCGGGCCCCCCTGCCAGCCGGGCCCGATACAACTGGGCCAGCTGTACTGGCCTATCAGCGGCCCTGGCTGCACCAGCACACTCAGCTCTACTATATCTCTATATATGACAACTGCCCCAGCACACTCAGCTTTGCTATATCTCTATATATCTATCTACTGTATAGCAATAATTAGAGATATATAGATGTAGCAGAGCTGGGTGTGCTGGGGCAGCTGTCATATATAGAGATATAGTAGAGCTGAGTGTGCTGGTGCAGCTGTCATGTGTATTAGATGTAGCAGAGCTGGGTGTACTGGGGCAGCTATCATATATAGAGATATAGCAGAGCTGAGTGTGCTGGGACAGCTGTCATATAGAGATATAGCAGTGCTGGGTGTGTTGGGGCAGCTGTCATGTGTATAGATGTACACTTAGCCAGCTATAACAGTAGAAGTCTCATATTTTTTCAGTCATTGGCAAGGCCACTCTTATGGCTGTGTGGGTAAGTGCTTTGCCTCTGATACAGAAGGTTGTGGGTTCGAATCCCAGCAGAAACTTTTCTGAAATACAAGCACTGACTCCATAGATGGACATACAGGGCGGGACACAGGAAGAGGCTGCATCGCATTGCTGACATGGAGGTAAGTAGAAGTGTTTATTTTTATTTTTTATACCCGACTGTTACTGCCATGGGGGAGCGGGAGGCACTTGATACTGGCACATGGGGGAGGGGGGTTGGCACCTGATACTGGCACATGGGGGGGAGAGGCACCTGATACTGGCACATGGGGGGGAGGGGTTGGCACCTGATACTGGCACATGGGGGGGGAGAGGCACTTGATACTGGCACTTTTTTGGGGGGGGGAGATGGCACTATGATACTGGGACATGGGGGAGGAGAGAAGCACTTGATACTGGCACATGGGAGGGGGGTTTGGCACTTGATACTGGCACATGGGTGGGGGGAGAGAGGCACTTGATACTGGCACGTGGGAGGGGGGGTTTGGCACTATGATACTGGCACTTGATACTGGCACTTTCTTTTTTGGAGGGGGAGATGGCACTATGATACTGGGACATGGGGGGGAAGAGAGAGGCACTTGATACTGGGACATGGGGGGGAAGAGAGAGGCACTTGATACTGGCACATGGGGGGGGGGGGGAGAGGCACTTGATACTGGCACATGGGGGGGTTTGGCACTTGATACTGGCACATGGGTGGGTTTGACACTATGATACTGGCACATGGGGGGGAGAGGCACTTAATACTGCCACTTTTTTTGGGGGGGGGGAGATGGCACTATGATACTGGGACATGGGGGGAAGAGAGAGGCACTTGATACAGGCACATGGGGGGTTTGGCACTATGATACTGGCACATGGGGGGTGGGAAGGAGAGAGGCACTTGATACTGGCACATTGGGGGGGGAGATGGCACTATGATACTGGGACATGTGGGGGGGGAGAGAGAGGCACTTGATACTGGCACATGATGGGGGGCATCTATGGGGACACTTACTGGCACATTATTGGGGGGCATTATGGGGGACACTAGGCCGGCAGCCTATTAGAGGCCGGGCACTGAGGGGAATATACTGGGGCACTATATATGGGGCATTTTATACTGGTACATTATGGGGGGCACTAGCATGAAGGGGGGAGAGGAGCACTATGGGGGAATTTACTGGGGGCACTATATAGGGGTATTTTATACTGGGACCTTATGGGGGCACTATGGGGGCATTAGCTCAACTGGGGGCATTACAAGGGGGTATTTTTGCACTGTCACATTATAAGGAGAATAATTTCTACTGGGGGGGCATTATGGTGGGCTTTATTACTCCCCCATGGTATGACCCCCTAGTAACAGCACCAGCCTCTCCCTGCTCTGTGACCCCTCTGTCCCTTCACCAAATCCTTATTATGAAATCTTTTTTATTAGGATAAAGCACAACATCAGCTCCGCAGAGCCCCCCGGCCAAAGTGTTGAAGTGGTGCCCGAGATCCCCCAGGGCCAAGCCAAGTAACTGTAAGTTTTCATATGAAATATGTTTATGTTATACACATATAGCATACACTGTGCCCCACAATATACAGTATACCGCTACACTGTGCCAAAGGAGTGGGGTTTACACAGGAGGAGGGAGGTGAGAAGCGCGCTGGGGGGGCCCTTACAAATATTTGCTGTGGGGCCCAGTCACTTCTAGTTACCACCCTGATGGAATCCCATGATGGGGGACTACTGCTGGTTTTTGCAACAGGAAAATATGACCGTTCACAAATGCAAAAGCAGATGCCTGAAGCACTTTTAACAGTACTGGGCCTTGCTCAAGTAAGACTTTTAAACTGAAAAAGGAGAATTTTAAAAATTTTGTTATTCCATTACATTTTCATACACTGTTTACTACGCAAACTTTGATGTAGATCAGGTAATTGCTGGAGTAAAACTCGTTCTATTTAAAATGATTAAATGCTTTCCAAGTGCTTAATTCATTTAGGCATACTTATGCATAGCAAAATTTTGTGACGTGTTACACCAATTCGGACTTCAGATTTGTAATCCGCACACTCGATTTAGTATAGGACAAATGTTTTTTGCCCAGTAGCAGGCAAAATTTTATTTTTTTGTTGCGTGGTGGAATGAATGGAGCAGCATTGCGCATGCTCAACCTGCTGCTCCATCAGATAGGGGGAATGGGACTCCTCTTCTCAGGATCATTAGGGGTCCCAAAGGTTGGACCTCTACCGATCAGTTAGTAATCCCATATCCACCATACTTTAAAACCTTGGCACAACCCCTTTGACGTAAAAGATGAGTGTAAACTTGCTTGTCAGCTGATTGGTGAGGTTTTTAGACATACTGATGATCGCCATGGTAAAAAGGCTTTAACAAAAAGAGATTGTCCAAAAAAGAGAACCCCTTTAAAAAGGGAGGTGGCTAATAATACCAAATTGGCCAGTATTTAATTCTAGTTTCTCGTTGTTTCATATGGAAATCGGCAAAATTTTTACAGAACTGAAGCCCTTAAATTTTTTCCTATATAGCAATAGGTGTAATGTACTTATAGGTCCAGGATCATACACAAAAGCTTGGTGCAATGCTTATTGCTTTCTTGCCGAATCCAAGAGTGGAAAGGAAAGACTCATACTAGTTTGTATCTACTCTTGATGGAGTGCATTCTATTGGTTTGTTTGGAAGCTTTACTGTATACAGTCTGGAGTGAAAGACACTATAAAACGTTTGTCTCCAATCTGTGGCTGTTCAATTGCTGCAAAACTACAGCTTGAAAATGCCATTGTACCATTTGTGGCAAGCACACTGAAATAGGGCAGCTCTGGCAGAAACAATCTTAAGGGAGTATGTATAGCAGGCACACTGTTGTGGGCCATTTGTGGGTAGTGCACTCTTATGGGGGTATTTATATCTGGCACATATTGCTCTGGGGGCATTTAGATGTATTATTGTGGGTGAACGGGTTCTAACTACAATATATCATATTTCCAAATGTCAGAGAGCAAGAGAAAGCCAGACTTAAAAATAATGTTATTTATATTTCTTTACAAAACTTTGTGGGGAATTTATCATGAGGGGAATATTTGAAGTCCGTTTTGCTTCGGCGTAATTTGCAACAAATTTATCGAACGTCGCACATTATTTGCTAAATGTAGCACTTTTGTCTACACAACCCTGCCAACTGGAGTGAGTTTGAGATGACAGCATTTTTCAGACTATAAGGCCGAATGCACACGGCCGTGTTCTGTGGCCGTGATCGGTCCGTGGTATGCCGGCCTGGATTCCTGCTGACAGCAGGAGCACACGGCGTCATTGGTTGCTATGACGCCGTGCGCTTCATGCCGCCGCTGCACTAAAGTAATACACTCGTATAGATCATACGAGTGTATTACTGTAGTGCAACGGCGGCATGAAGCGCACAGCGTCATAGCAACCAATGACGCTGTGTGCTCCTGCTGTCAGCAGGAATCCAGGCCGGCAAACCACGGACCGCTCACGGCCATGGAACACGACCGTGTGCATTCGGCCTAAGACGCATTTTTTCCCAAACAAAATGGGGGGGGGGGGGGGGGGGGGAATCGTTGTGCATCTTATGCTTCAAAGGCTAATGACTGTTTCCATTATGGAAGTGGTCATAAGTATGCAGGAGGCCTGGGAAGCGGTAAGTGTAGAGCTGCGCTGTACTCACCACTCCATGATCTTCTTCCAGATGCCACACTGCACATGTCCTGACTGCATACAGTGCTGGGATGTAGAGGATGTAGGTGTGCACTAAGAACTCACACTGTGCAATGCCAGATAACAGTGCAGCGCTAGGCTTGAAGAAGACCAGGGGGTGGCGAGTACAGCCAGTGCAGCACTACACTGGCAGGAGAGACTGCTGAAACTGCAGAGTGGCGGTGGAGCAGGAGAGGTATGTTCATTTATTTATTTTTATTGTCAGATGGAGCTTGGGGGTCTGACCTGAGGTCTGAGGAGGAATGGGGGTCTGATCTGAGGTCTGATGGAGCATGGGGGTCTGATCTGAGGTCTAAGAAGGAATTGGAGTCCGATACAGAGGTCAGATGGAGCTTGGGGGTTTGATACAGAGGTCTGATGGAACTTGGAGGTCTGATAAGGGCTCTGATAAAGAGGTCTGATGGAGCTTGGGGGTCTGACTTGAGGTCTGATGGAGTTTCAGGGTCTGATGGGGGTCTGATCTGAGGACTGATGGAGCTTGGGGGTCTGATGGGGGTCTGATCTGAGGTCTGATGGAGCTTGGGGGTCTGATGGAGGTCTGATCTGAGTTCTAAAGAAAAAAAAAATTCTCTATATCCTAGGTGTGTTTTATGGTCCAGTGTGTCTAATGGAGTGAAAAATTCTGTAATTAACATAGCTAACCACAGCCACTTCTCGTCTACTTTTCAAATCTGGAGTGGTGTAAAAATGCAAAATGTCACAAAATAATTGCGCAAGTAATCCCAAAAAGTAGCAAAAGCAGTATTTTTGACTTTTTGTAAAGACAGCATTCTGGAGTGCAGGACATGATAAATTCCCTTCTATATGTATTTTGACCTTACATTGTAAAGTGGAATATGCAGTATATTCAACCTTGTACACTTTACAGCTTTATTCATGTTTTGTAAAAAAAACTTCTTTGCACACTGTAAATGTGTTACCCCGATTAAACATTACATTTATCTGGTAGATCAGGCAAACAACAATTTTTCAATGGGAAAAAAAGCTTCTGTGTCCAGATATTGCTGTAATGGCGCCCCCTGTTTTTTTTTTATTCCTTATGAAAACATTCATCCCAGGGCTGTGGGGTAGGTAAATCAAAGTCACACTCCAACTCCGACTCCTTCATAAATGGCCAATAATTTAGCAATAACAAATTTACTGTAGTAAAATGATAACATAAGGATTTTTCGCTGCTGTCACATAAGTGATCATGCTTCTTAAATGGATCTTAAACCATATTTATTGGAATACAATTAATGAACTTCCTGACATTTTTGAAATTCCTCAAAGTAAATATGCAATGCACTATGCATTTAATAATTGGAAAACACAGTTATACACGTAAAAATTGTAAGAAATTTATAAATTTGTCCTCAAGTTAGAAAAGCACTATATGTAGGTCCTGGAAATGCAGAGAATCCTGTGCAAGTCTAAATGGGAATAAAATAAACATGTAATAGGTGTATCTGCTATATTCAGTGCTTGCCATAAAATGAGTTGTCTGGGAATAAATAACTGTTCACAGGTGCTGCTTCCTGCCTCCACCATGAAAAGACTCACTTGCTATCCGCTGCTCCTGTCCTGAGCACAGGCTCCCATGTGTCCACCACCTGGTCCTCGGCTTGTTTACTTCCTCACCAGCATGGACATGATCATCTACTCTGCTGTAGCCAATGATTACTGTCCACAAGAGACACATCACCACTGAAGTCAGTCATTGGCTGCAACGGAGCAGGTGACCATGCCCTTTCCGGGGACGAGTTAAACAACCTGCGGACCGGAAGATTGACACAGGACCTTATCGGCGTGAAGTAGGTAAGTATGATTCTTTGCATAGCAGAGACAGGCTACGGCATCTGTGAAAAATAACTCATTCCCAGACAACTCCATTTAATTTTGTCTTCCTGTTCTGTCCGGCAGTTCTGAGATGACTGCAGGCATGCCCTGTAGTAAACTTCCTTCTGTGGTCTTCACTACTGCACATGTGCAGCACAGTTTTAGGCATTGTAACTAAGGGCCTTGGAGCTGCATGAAGATACCTAGTAAAAGGGACAGGAGAGAACACAGGAGACATGAGAACTGATTTTCTATCATCACTAGTGATGGACGAACATCGACCGGGACGATGAGCAAACGCGATCACGCAAACGTGAAAACCTTCAGGTCATATTAGCAGCCACCAAATACTTACTAGAAGTGCACAAATAGTCCCACAACATGGACAGTGACATACTAGAGGGGGATTAATGACAAAAATTCCCACAAAAAAAAATATGTATTTTAATCAGGGGCCATTTTTATGCGTCTTAAAGGGAAATTCTCAAAAATGTGCCCTGCTGTAACCTAGAAAATTTTTATTTTAGGCCATGGGAGTATGGGCCATAAAAATTAGGCATTCACTTGACATAAAATAAATTGTGATTATGTGGCTCGAGGTACATTATGCGATCAATGGATACAATTTTTACTGTAGGCCACTGGAGTACAGGCCCCAAACATTAGGCATTCACCATACAGAAAAGATCAAGTCATTATGTGGCTGGAGGTATATTAGACGGTATGTGGCTGGAGATATATTAGATGGTCAGTGGAGTACAGGCCCCAAAGATTAGGCATTCACCGGACAGAAAAGAACAAGTGATTATGTGGCTGGAGATACATTAGGAGGTCACCGTATAACAATTTTACTGTTGGCCAGTTAGCTTACAGGCACCAAAAATTATGCATCCACCATACAGAAAAGATCAAGTGATTATGTGGCTGGAGGTATATTAGATGGTGAATGGATATCAATTTTACTGCAGGCCAGTGGAGTACAGGCCCCAAACATTATGCATTCACCGTACAGAAAAGATCAAGTGATTATGTGGCTGGAGGTATATTAGATGGTCATTGGATATCAATTTTACTGCAGGCCAGTGGAGTACAAGGCCCCAAACATTAGGCATTTACCGTACAGAAAAGATCAAGTGATTATGTGGCTGGAGGTACAGTATATTAGACGGTCATTGGATATCAATTTTACTGCAGGCCAGTGGAGTACAGGCCCCAAACATTAGGCATTCAAAGGACAGAAAAGATCAAGTGATTATGTGGCTGGTAGGTACATTAGGCGGTCGCTGGATATTTTTTTTTACTGTAGGCCAGTACAAATACATGTCAAATACCTATGTTTAAAAGAACTAAAAATATTAAATTGGATTAAAAACATGGCTAACGAAATCCCCCCTCTTGAATAAACCCCAAATGATAATAGGTGAAATTCGATAACACGTGGTCGTCACAGGTCTTGAATTCCTCCGAGGCCCCATCAATTAGGCATTCATCGTACAGAAAAGATGAAGTGATTATGTGGCTGGAGGTATATTAGATGGTCATTTGATATCAATTTTACTGTAGGCATTCACTGAACAAAAAAGGCCTTTTATGCCGCTGTATTTACATAAGACAGGGACCATTCTTTGTTCTGGGTGGTGGCGGATATGTGTGGGTTGGCATGAGGAAATTCAATTAAACGTGTTCATCACAGGTGTTGAATTCCTGTGAGATCCATGCCTCATTTTTAGAAATGTGAGGTAGCCCACACTGTCGTGAGCTAGGCGAGTGCGGTTATCGGGGACGATCCCCCCTGCTGCGCTGAACATCCTTTCGGACAGGACACTCGATGAGAGGCAAGCCAAGAGTTCCATGGCAAACTGTGCCAGCTCTGGCCATAGGTCAAGCCTGCACACCCAGTAGTCCAGGGGTTCCTCGCTTCTCAGAGCGTCTACATCGGCCGTTAACCCGATGTAGTCGGACACCTGTCGGTCTAGGCGTTCCCTGAGGCTGCATCCGTAGGGCAGCTATCGATGGGTTGGCTGCAAGAATGATCTCATATCCGTAGTGACCAATACAAGATTCTTCAAACTGCCCTCTTCTTGCAGACACGGTAGGATTGGTACCAGCACCTGTTTCGCTGTGGGTGGAAATTCATCTGCCAGCGCCCACAACAGCAAAATGCAGCATCTCTCGCAGCAAGGCCTGGAAATGCTGCATTCTGACAGCCCTCTGTGATGCTGCTAACATGTCCGCCATTTTGTGTTTGCCCTTTATGCTTTTTATACAGGGGTCCCTCTGCAGACACTGGAGCATGAAGGCCCCCATTTGCACTAAATTGGGAGCGGTGGAGCGCCCTGGCTCCTGCTCATCACTCAGGAGAATGTCTTCCTTGGTCTCCTTCCCCCAGCCACGGACGGCACCATGGATCCCCAAAAAGTTTGAAGTCCCACTCAAAGCCTGCTCTTCTTGTTCCTCCTCCTCCCAGCCACCATCCTTCTCTGACACCTCTTCAGACTCCTGCTGACTTGTCTCAGATGGAGTAGCCCCCCCCCTGGGAATTCATTAAGCATTGCGACTTAATCATCTTCCAGCTCCTGCTCCTTGACGGCTTGATCAATGACATGACGCAATCCCCGCTCAAGAAAGAAGGCGTAAGGTACGATGTCACTGATGGTGCCCTGGCTGCGACTGACCAGTTTGGTGATCTCATCAAATGGCCGCAGAAGTCTGCATGCGTCTCGCATGAGCAGCCACTGGCGTGGTGAAAAGAAACCAAGCTCCCAGAACCTGTCCTGCTGCAGAGTTCGAACAGGTAGTCTTTAACGGCACGTTGCTGCTGGAGCAGCCTATCAAGCATATACAAGGTGGAGTTCCAGCGCGTCGGGCTGTTACAAATCAGACGTCTGACGGGTGGGTCGTGTCGCCGCTGAACGTCAGCAAGGCGAGCCATGGCCGTGTAAGAGCTTCTAAAATGGCCAAAGATTTTCCTGGCCTGCCGCAAGACATCCTGGACCCCGGTGTATTTGGCAACGAATCGCTGTACGACTAAGTTCAGGATGCGTGCCATGCACGGCACATGTGTCATTTTGCCCTGTTTCAGCGCGCTCAGCAGATTGGCACCATTATCGCACACCACTTTACCAACTGTCAAATTGAGCGGGGTTAGCCACTGATCGGCCTGTGACAGCAGAGCTGAAAGCAGTGCAGAATCGGAGTGGCACAACAGCCGCAGCACAGTATGGCAATGTCTCACCTGGCACGTCGAATAGGTTCTGGGAAGCTTGGGGGACGCAGAGGAAGAGGCGGTAGCAGTGGAACAGGAGGAGTCAGCCGAGGAGGAGACGGAGGACAGATTAGGAGAAGAAGAAGCAGGCCTGCATGCAATCTATGGCGGTAACACCAAATCCACACGGGTGCCACGGGTTACATGCTTGACAGCCGTCAGATGGTTCACCCAGTGGGCAGTAAAAGTTATGTACCTCCCCTACCTGTGTTTGCTAGACCACATGTCTGTGGTCAGATGTATCTTGGCACCGACACTGTGTGCCAGAGATACATTCACTTGCCGCTGAACATGGCCATATAGCTCTGGAATGCCTTTCTGGGAGAAATATTTCCTTCCGGGGACCATTCATTGCAGTGTGCCAATGGCCACAAATTTTCTAAAGGCCTCCGAGTCCACCAGTTTATATGGCAGTAGTTGGCGGTCAAGCAGTTCCAGCTGTCAGCTGTTGGGCAAGAGGGTTATTCAGCGTCATCAACTTTTTACGTTCGAACATTTGGGCCACGGAAGCCTGCCTTTTGCCAGATGAACGCGACAACGGCATGGTGGAAGGTGGAGTGGAGGACAAATGGGAGGAGAGAGGAGAAGGAGAAGAGGCAGGACGTGGAGCACTGGGAGTGTGGCTTTGTGGGTTCTGACGGCGTTGCTCCCACTGGGCTCTGTAATGGGAGGCCAGGGGCCTTCTTAAGGTGGTCGTCCCTAGGTGAGTGTTGGGCTTACCGCGACTTATGCATTGACAGCACAGGCTGCAGATGGCAACACTATTGTCAGCAGCTGACACGTTAAGAAAAGCCCACACTGCGGAGCCATGTGCCGGCGTCCTGGGAGCGCCAGATGTGACCATGCAGTATTTTGTGGAAGCAGGTATATCAAACCCCTTAATCAGTATTTTGTGGAAGCAGGTATATTGCACTCCTTAATCAGTTTTTTTGCGGGCAATAGGTATATCACACCAGTTGCAATTACCGTATTTTTTGCCCCGTAAGACACACTTTTTCTTCCCCCAAAATGGGGGAAAAATGCCCCTGCGTTTTATGGGGCGAATGCTGGCAGTTTTACATCGCAAGCTGGAGGGACTGGAAGGAGGAGATGGGGGCCGGCAATAGCAGCGGGGCGGTGCAGTCAGTGTACTATAGCCCCGCCGCTCCGGTATACTAATATAAAATGTCTTATTCAATTAATAGTTATTAAACATGCCCCCTCACTCCTAATAGTACCTTACATCCTAACCGCTTCAGTAGAATGCAGGCAGGCAGGCCAGGCGGGCGGCAGCGTAACTCCCTGATGTGACGTGCCTGCGCCGCCTACTTTATGAATGAAGCAGGCGGTGCAGGCAAGTGACGTCAGTGAGTGACGCGCCGGCCGTCCGGCCTGCCTGCATTCTACTGAAGCGGTTAGGATGTAAGGTACTATTAGGAGTGAGGGGGCATGTTTAAAAACTATTAATTGAATAAGATATCTTAAAATTTTTATACTGGAGCGGCGGGGGATTTGTGGGGGAAATTTTTATGGGGGACATCTGTGGATGGCACAGTTATGGGCTGGGGGGGTCTGTGGATGGCACTGTTATGGGCTGGGGGGGTCTGTGGATGGCACTGTTATGGGCTGGGGGGGTCTGTGGATGGCACTGTTATAGGGTGGGGGGGTCTGTGAATGGCACATATATAACAGTGCCACCCACAGATCCCCCTCTAACAGTGCCACCCACAGATCCCCCTCTAACAGTGCCATCCACAGATCCCCCCGCTAACAGTGCCATCCACAGATCCCCCCTATAACAGTGCCAGCCACAGATCCCCCTGTAACAGTGCAAGCCACAGATCCCCCATAACAGTGTCCGTCACAGATCCCCCCCATAACAGTGTCCGTCATCCACAGATCCCCCCAAAACAGTGTCCGTCATCCACAGATCCCCTCATAACAGTGTCCGTCATCCACAGATCCCCCCACAACAGTGTCCGTCATCCACAGATCCCCCCATAACAGTGTCCGTCATCCACAGATCCCCTCATAACAGTGTCCGTCATTCACAGATCCCCTCATAACAGTGTCCGTCATCCACAGATCCCCCCATAACAGTGTCCGTCAGCCACAGATCCCCAGTAATGGTGCCATCCACAGACCACCATTAGTTCCAAACCCACCAAACACACAGCACACCTTTTGGTTTAAAATATATTTTTTCTTATTTTCCTCCCCAAAAACCTAGGTGCGTCTTATGGGCTGGTGCGTCTTATAGGGCAAAAAATACGGTAGTTATTCCAATTGCATTTGTCCCTCTATTTAGATGCGGTATCTCAGTAGAACCGCACACAACTGCGGCACAATACAAATGCACTATAATATACTTTCTATGTTAGAAGGTATATTATAGGTATATCACACCCCTCAATCAGTTTATTTTTTGGGGGGCAACAGGTATATCACACCAGTTGCAATTAGTTATTCCAATAGCGTTTGTCCCTCTATCTAGCTGCAGTATCGCACACAAACTGCTGCACAATACAAATGCACCATAATATACTTTCTATGTTGGAAAGTATATTATAAGTATATCACACCCCTCAGTATGTCACACCTATCGATAGCACACCTATACCAGTCCTTAAAAGGACTTTTGTGGCCCTATTAGCTAGCGTTTGGTGTCCCTAACAGTCTGTCCCTGCTCCACACAGCAACCTCTCCCTACACTGGCAAAACACAGAATGTAAAATGGCTGCCAGATCGGGTTTATTTATAGGGTAGGGGGGTGTCCATGTGCTGAATTGTCTCAATTGGCTGTCCTGTCCCACCTGATGGATGTGTCATGGGTCAAAGTTCTGCACAATGCAAAAGAATATGGCACCGGCGGACATCGCCATATGTTCGCCTGTTCGGAGAACCGCGAACGAGCAAAGTTCGCCGCGAAACAACCGTCGGGCGAACCGCAAGGCCATCTCTAATCATCACTAGAACACCCTGCTTATCACTGTTTATAGTATAAGGACAGGAGAGAACACAGGAGAGTATAGACCTTATTTTCTATCATCATTAGAACACCCTGCTTATCACTGTTTATCGTATAAGGACAGGAGAGATGAGAACTGATTATCTATCACCACTACAACACCCTGTGTATCACTGTTTATAGTATAAGGACAGGAGATGTGAGAACTGATTCTCTATCACCACTAGAACACCCTGCTTATCACTGTTTATAGTATAAGAACAGGGGAGTTAAAACTGATTATCTATCACCACTGGAACACCCTGCTTATCACTGTTTATAGTATAAGGACAGGAGAAGTGAAAACTGATTGTCTATCACCACTAGAACCCCTTGCTTATCACTGTTTATAGTATAAGGACAGGAGAGGTGAGAACTGATTATCCATCACCACTGGAACACCCTGCTTATTAATGTTTATAGTATAAGAGACAAAACACGGGACAGGGGAGAACTGATTCTATATCACCACTAGAAGATTTTGATTAAAAAGGGGCTTTAGATTGATAGAACATAAAATATTTGTTTGCTTAACATTTCTAAATTCCTATGAAAGTTAATAAATTAATCACACAATAGTAATAACTGATATTTTTATGCTGGAGTTGGTACATTATCCACTCAAAACTACCTTTGACTCTGACTCCACAGCCCTGGGTGAGAAGAAGCCTCTTCTAGTGTGACCAGTTAAATCACTGGGACTGAACTACGAAACACGTGTCCACCAGCACTGCATACTGACCATTCTGTGTGGGAATCAAATAATAAAAACATATTATATAATGAATGTTCATACACTTCAGCAAATGAGCATCTATGAAATATAAAGCACAGAGAAGATGCATCAGGCTGATTACAGACTTGGTTATTGCGGTGTAGTTTATAAAATCATTAGCAGGCTGTAAAGACATTCAAAAACAAACAGGAGATTACAGAATTATTCACTGGTCATCATTTGCTGACTTGAAGCCTTATATTCACTTTCTCCTGCGGGGGGAGAATCATTTAGCATAATTAGCTACTGTATCAACATTTGCACTTTTGTGGTTTTTGAGGGATGTTTAGGAAGTATTAAGAATTCTGCAAAGTAAATTTCAAGATGGTAAAACGACTTGCACAGGAAAAGGTAGGCTAAAAGTGAAGACAGTTGTTTTCAGATTTTACTAGATTTAGTATCACTCTATATCATGTATTATTTATAAGGATTAAAGGGCTTCTATGGGATTAATATTTAGTGCTCATTGTAATGCACATCTAGGGAATGTCTTCTCATGTCATGATAGAAAATACAGAATAAAAGTCTGCTGCGCATCTTGTCATGAATCTGATGCAAAATCTGCATTCTTTACAACTGGCTGTGGATTTCACCCTCTCCATTACAAAGAATCAAATCTCTAGTGAAGATCTGCAGCATAAATTGACACGCTGCAGTTTTTCAAATCTGCACTGCAGGTCACTTTACGCAGTGGATTTTTTAGGCAGAGTATGGATAGGATTTCTTAAAATCTCATTCAGTGGTATGCCTAAGGTGGTTGGAAACTGGGGCAGGTCCTTTTTCCGGCACCCCCTCATACTTTAAAATATTGTGCACCCTCACAGTAGTTATGCCCCACTGTGCCCCATCACAGTAGTAATTCCCTCATTGCGCCCTTTCACAGTAGTTATTCCATCAATGCACCCCTTCACAGTAGTTATGCCCACATTGTGCCCCCTCACAGTAGCTATGCCCTCTATATGCCCATTCACAGTAGTTATGCTCTCACTGCACCCATTCACAGTAGTTATGCCCACATTGTGCCCCACTCACAGTAGTTATGCCCTAATTGCACCCCTTCACAGTAGTTATACACACATTGTGCACCCTCACAGTAGCTATGCCCTCTATATGCCCCTTCACAGTAGTTATGCCCTCAATGCACCCCTTCACAGTAGTTATGCCCACATTGTGCCCCCCTCACAGTAGTTATACCCTAATTGCGCCCCTTCACAGTAGTTATGCCCACATTGTATCCCCTCACAGTAATCATGTTCTCATTGTGTCCCCCTGACAGTGGTTATGCCCTCTCTGTGCCCCCTTCACAGTAGTAATGCCCACTGTGTGCCCCTGTCACAACCAGACAGCTGAGAAGCTCTGACAGGAGCCTTCCAGATCCTCCTCCTTGAGTTTCTTTGTTTTGGTTTCAGTTCCTCATCTCGTTAGTCTATCTCAGCTGTCATGCAGTTGGACTGATTGCTTCCCTTTAAGTTCCTCCCCATAATGCAGTAGTGTGCGGCTTATACAACTTCCTGGAGTGTGTGTGCATGCTGTTCCTATTTCCCAGTCCTCTGCAAGATAAGTGCTGTTCCTTTATTTGTGATTTTCTGTCTGCTGGATTTCAGGAGACCCTGACTCCCTCCGTGTCTAGTGTAGGGAGCCGGTGGTCGTGTCCCCTCACTATTGTAGGGTCTTCAGGTATTAGATAGCCGAGGTACGTGGATATGCGCCCATCCACCTTTGGGGTGTTCGCATAGGCTGAGCAGTCAGGGAGAGTGGCAGGCCTCAGGCAGGGGTCTCCCTTTTGTTCCTTAGTTGTGGATCCAGTGAGTCATTGAATATATTGCATTGTCTTGTTTCCTGTACACCATCCATCCGTGACAGCCCCTTCACAGTTGTTATGCCCTCATTGTGCCCAACTTACACTAGTTATGCTCTCTCTGTGTCCCCTTCAGAATAGAAAGGGATGCAAATGAGCTCTTAGAAAGCTCTGCCTCTAATTCCACCTGATGTAAGCCAGTACTCTCTGCTCTGCACTGATGAGGGCAATCACCCTGAAACAGCAGTCTGAAGATCAGGTGCTGGCTTATTTAATATCCGAGTCATGTCTCAAGGCCTATTTACAAGGTCAAACATTGACTTTTAGGATAGCTGCCTTATATCTGGTGGCATTAGAGGCAGAGCTTGCTAAAAGCTTATTTGCATCCCTTTCTTCCCAGAATTCCAGAGGAGCATGTATGGCCTATAAGCCTCCACGCTTATTCAGGTGCTCTCCCCAAGGAGAAATATTACCCCCCAAATCCCCTCCAGAGTAGTTATGCCATCACTGTGCCTCCCCATGCCCCCCTCACAGTAGATATGCCTTTTGTGCCTCCTTCACAGTAGTAATCCCCTCTCTGTGCTCCCTTCACAGTAGTAATGCCTTCTCTGTGCTCCCTTCACAGTAGTAATGCCATTTCTGTGCCCCCTTTACGGAAGTTGTGAAGAGCTGGCTGTGGACTACAAATTACTGGACTAATGGACTTACAGCAGACCCCTCAGCTCTTAGGGATGCTGGTGTTTTAGGGTGCATAATAAACTTTGTTAGTGGGTCAGGAGGGGAGCCGTGGGAGCCACAGTCCACGCATACACACACCATGCTCATCCAGATCCCAGAGCCATGAGGTGAGACATTCTGGCTGGACCTTATGTCCACATAAGTTCTGACATGAGATTGGTAATTAGAGTAAAGCAATCATTCCATTAGCCTCGTTAGTGTCTTGGGGGCCTTGATTTAGCTATTTTTCTCCCAGCAACTACTCCCTTTATGTGGATGGTGATAGGTAGACCCAGTGGTGCTGTCCCCACAGGGGGTCTCACATGTAATCTCAGGTGAGGGGCACGGCCTTAGGGAAATACAGCCACCAATCTACAGTTAACATTGGGTGGGGGTGTTCCCAGGGGCATGTGCTCAGACCTGGGGGTGGCGTTGGGGTACTTAGGATACTAATTAGGAGATGAGAGGGGTTGCTGGTTGGAGTTGGATCCATGCGCTTCGGTCGTGGTGTCCGTCGTCTGGATAAGCATTGGCTGTGACTGCAAAATATACCTGCGGGTGATACTAAATGTATGGGAGACAGTGAGTAAAGCCTGGTATGGGGCAGTGGAACTACAGGTCCCAGCTTCGGATATTGTGGACTGGGTCTCAGAGGGTGTTTGTCACGGCCTATGGTCGTGACTCTTTGTGTCGCATGCAGTTGCCAGCGGTCTGCTTGTTGTCTACCGCAGGTGAGGACAGTTTGTATGTTTGTCTCACGTGTGGTTGCCGCTGGCAACATAATGAGGTTTGGCAGTGTAGCAGCCTGAGCTGGTTGCTAGGCGGCTCGCTGTCAAGGCATGCTGTTGCATCTGGCAACATATGTATGTACAGTATGTGTTCACTTTCCCTGTTTGGTGTGCACGGGATTTATGTTATGTGTGCATTTCTCCTTTAAGTGACACTTACCATGTCTGGGTTTGGAAGGGTTAACGCCTTTCCTAGTTTGTTTGTGGGTGTGGCTACTTGGGCTATTTAGCCTCTGCTGCATCCCTGTAGCTGAGGGGTACTCCAGCCATGCCTTATGCTGGAGTCATCCTCCTGGTCTTATACCATCTGTCCAGTGAGGGCCACCCTTGTGGTCATAAAAACATGTACTGATGTTAACCTTATGTTTGTGTGGTGTTTTACCTTATTGCAGTTATGGATCTGGTTCCTGTGTGTTTAATGTTTGTGTGCTGTCTCCCTTTGTGTTTGGTGTGGACTTCAGCATTTGAGCACGGGTTCCAGTCTGTGTGTCTGTGGCAGGTAGGTGTGGAAGTGGTTTCACTCACCTACCATATCCATATGTTGTATTTGTTTCCCTTTCCTTGCAGCTTGGCCAGTTTAGACTCCTGTTCGTCCGTCTCTAGGAGGAACAGGTCGTCTTACCCTGCTCCTAGTCCAGGGATTTCCTGAGGGCTAGTAGGGACCCGAGGTTCCTTAGTATGAGCCCTCCTACCATCTGGGTTGGCTCATACGGTTAGGAGTCAGGGTCAGAGTTAGGGACGCTTTAGGAGGTGACCAGCTCCCTGATTCTGTTGTCCTGGCCTAGCGGTTTCCCTTTCCCTTTAACATCGCACGGTGGGGGGTTTCCCACACTCTCCGCCGTGACAGTGTTCTCCCAAGTGTCCAAGGATGCAGCTTGTCAGGTAGTGATGGACGAACATCTGCCGGGACGGTTCGCGAACGCAATCGCTTGAAAATGATCAAATGTTCGCGAACTGCAAGTTCGCGGCAAGTCCCACTCATTTTGATTGCAGGTGAACCTGAGAAACCTTCAGCTCATATTTGCAGCCAAGCAATAATTACTAGAAGTGCACAAATAGTCCCACAACATGGACAGTGACATACCAGATGTATTATTCGAATTTGCAATCTCCATTCATTATTTTTTTCAATGCGAAATATCGGCAATATAATTTTCGCGTACGCGCATGCGCAAATGCACTATACAGTACCCAAATGAACTATAAAGAAAGTATATTGGTATATAACACCCCGCTTCAATCAGTTTTTTTTGGGGGGCGACTGGTATATCACACCAGTAGAAATTATTTGTTCCAATAACGCTTGTCCCTCTATATACCTGCAGTATCGCAGCAGAACCGCACACAACGGCCGCACAATACAAATGCACTATAATATACTTTCTAACATAGAAAGTATATTATAACATTGTACACGGAAGGCAATCCATTTGAATATACATAAAGATAAAACGTAACCTTTAATAATGTTACTATGAGGGTCCATTCACACGTCCATAAGTGTTTTGCGGATCCGCAAAACACGGACATTAGCAATGTGAATTCCGCAATTTGCGGACCGCACATCGCCGGCACTATAATAGAAAATGCCTAATCTTGTCTGCAATTGCGGACAAGAATAGGACATGTTCTATTTTTTTGCGGAAACTGAAGCACGGATGCGGAAGTTCGGATCCACAAATGCGGTTTGCGGACAGCACATTCCAGCCCCATTAAAAATAAATAGGGCTGCACCCGTTCCGCAAAATTGTGGAACGGATGCGGACCCATTTTGCGGACGTGTGAATGGAAAAGATATCTCTCAAAATGAAAATAAATTAAATTATTAAAGTTAAGCAAAAAGCATAGATGTGGTAGGCAATAACAAGTGCTCGGCGGCACCAAATCAGAAACCATATGTCCTACCACAATCCGGGGGGTTCCAGTGCACATTGATGAATCCCGGAGAGAAAGCAAAAAACATCTATCCCTGGGCTAGATGATGATGTGGTATTGAAGGACAGGGTGGCAAAGAACTGTCCCTGATATTGCCCTACAGGGGGGTGCTATTCTGGCCCTGATAGCCTAACCACAGACCACTCGCCCTGATAAGAGCGACCCCGTCCGGGACCTTACCCTATATAAAAATAGCCCTAGTGAGCCCCTAGCCCCCTGACTTCCAGGTGATCACTATATAGTGTTTTTGACTCATTATAAAAGTATATTATAAGTATATCACACCCCTCTGTGTATCACACCTATCGATAGCACACCTATACCAGTCCTTAAAATGACTTTTGTGGCCCTATTAGCTAGTGTTTGGTGTCCCTATCAGCCTGTCCCTGCTCCACACAGCAACCTCTCCCTACACTGGCAAAACACTGAATGTAAAATGGCGGCCAGATCAGGTTTATTTATAAGGTGGGGGGTATGTCCATGTGCTGAAATGTCTCAATTGGCTGTCCTCTACCACCTGATGGATGTGTCATGGGTCAGAGTTCTTTACAATGTAAAAGAATATGGCGGGCGCAAATATCTCCATATGTTCGCATGTTCGGCGAATCGCGAACACGCAAAGTTCGCCGCGAAACAACCGCCGAGCGAACCGCAAGGCCATCTCTATTGTCAGGGCCATTTATTTTCATTTGCTGTATAACTGAGGATGATAGAATAAAGACAATTGCATCTTTATCTTGCCTAGGTGATTAATACAATCCACAACCTCCGATCTTCGCAGCAGTAATGCCCTCTCTGTGCCCCCTCAGTGTTAATAAAATAATAAAAACTAACTACTCATCTTGTCCCATTCCTGATGATCAGATCACCACCAGCACTCCCCTGTAGGCACAGATCGCCCTACAGCACAGTGTGGGAGGAGTGCACAGGCAGGTTCCCGGGCTCCTCCTACACAGGCCGGCAGTGTGATCTGTGTCTATTGGGCTGAATGGTGCAGCAGCCAGCCTGGAGGAGGGAAGGAGCGTGGGGAGCTGAGTGGTCAGCAAGTGAAAGGACTGCCATCTCCCCGGCGCTCTAGCATTGAGCGCTTCCATTTGTATCGATAGAAGAGCTCATTGCATCTGGGTGAGAAGAAACCCCTTCTAGTGTGATCAGTTAAATCACTGGGACTGAACTATGAGACACGTGTCCACCAGCACTGCATACTGGCTGTTCTGAGTGGGAATCAAATAATAAAAACATATTATATAATGAATGTTCATACACTTCAGCAAATGATCATTCATGAAATATAAAGCACACTGAAGATGCAGCAGAGGGAAGGAGCGTGGTTTGCTGATCGGTCAGCACATGAAAGGACTGCCATCTTCCCAGCGCCCTAGCAATGAGCTATTGATGGAAGCGCTCATTGCATCTGCCCCACCCCACAGAGCTGCCACCCAGGGCAGAACGACCCCCCCTCCCCAACCTTGGCACGCCACTGACCTTATCGACTTTGCTTATTCTGTACAATGCTGAGAATTTGCGATGAGAAAATCAGCAAATACAAATCCGCAGCATATCCATTTTGTGCGAAAATACCCTAAGGATTCATTCACATGGGGCAGACTGTCCATAGACCCTTCCAGGAGAACTTTTTGCTGCACTGTGGCTTTTGGTTCTGCTGGGGTTGTACTTTGTGCTGCACTGTTGTATTTTGTTCTGTTGGGGCAGTACTTTGTGCTGCACTGTTGTATTTGGTTCTGCTGGGGGAAAAGTTTGTGCTGTACTGTGGCATTTGTTTCTGTTGGGGCAGTATTTTGTGCTGCACAGTGGTGTTTGATTCTCGTAGGCTAGTATTTTATGCTGCATTGTAGTATTTGGTTATGCCGGGGCAGTACTTTATGATGCACTGTGGTATCTGGTTCTGCTGGAGCTGTATTTTGTGATGCTCTGTGGCTTTTGGCTCTGTGGGGCTGTATTTTCTGGTGCACTGTTGTATTTGGTTCTGCTGGGGCAGTGCTTTGTGCTGCACTGTTGTATTCCGTTCTATTAGGGCAGTATTTTGTACTATACAGTGGTACGTATTTTGTTCTGCTGAGGCAGTATTTTCTGCTGCTCTGTAGTATTTGGTTCTGTAAGGGCTTTATTTTGTGCTGCAATGTGGTATTTGGTTCCCCTAGGGCAGTATTTGGTTTTGCCAGGGCAATAATTTCTGCGGCCCTGTTGTATTTGGTTCTGCTGGGGCAGTACTTTCTTCTGCAGTGTTGTATGTTGTTCATCTGGAGCTGTATTTTGTGCTGCACTGTGCCATTTGGTTCTCCTAGGGCAGTATTTTATGTTGCACTGTAGTATTTGGTTCTGCTAGGGCTATATTTTGTGTTGTGCTGTGGTATTTGGTTCTGCTAGGCTGTATTTTGTACTGCACTGTGCCATTTGGTTCTGCTAGGCTGTATTTTGTACTGCACTGTGGTCTTTGGTTCTCCTAGGGCAGTATTTTATGTTGCACTGTAGTATTTGGTTCTCCTAGGGCAGTATTTTATGTTGTGCTGTGGTATTTGGTTTTGCTGGAGCTGTATTTCGTGCTGCACAGTGGGATTTGGTTTTGCCAGGGCAATAATTTCTGCTGCCCTGTTGTATTTGGTTCTGCTGGGCGAGTACTTTGTTCTGCACTGTGGTATTTGGTTCTGCTGGAGTCGTATTTTGTGCTGCCACTTTATTATTTTTTAAAAATGCATCACAATAAACATGAACCTAAAAAGCACATTCAAACAAAATGGTTACACACAAAAACAATGCAAAAATAATATATCAATGTGTGAAAGCTCATATCTACCACAAATATATACATTAACAATATTGTGTGCTGTCGAGGTGACTCGAGGTCACATAATATTTAGCCGTCATCCACAAATGTCTAAAAAATATATACTGTACCCTGCAAACAGCTGCTATGCTGACAAAATCTACATTTAATGAGCACACAGCATACCATGTATTGAAACACAACATAATAATGAATGCATACAACCAATTGTATGCAACTTTACAGCAAATAGTGATTGTAGAAAAAAATTGCACAAAAATTCAAATTTGTAACCAAAATGTATACTCTAGCACAGTTCTTATGCAAAGAGAGTGCACTATAAAAAAAAAACTGTAGGAAGTGAGTAGTTTATGCTGCATGTGTTGAAGAAATGCAAAAATAGATTGCACGCAAATGTTGGGAATTAAATTAACCCCTTAGTGATCAGCTTGTTTTCAGCCTTGGCAAAGAAGCATTTTTTTCTCATTCCAAGAGCTATCATTTTTTTTAGTTTTCGATCGATGTAGTCGTATGTGTACTTTTTAATGGTACTATTTCTGGGCACCATTTAGTTTATAAGTTTTGCAGCACTCACTTTTGGTACAAATAACATTTTAAGTTTATACTCTGGGTCAGTACAATTACAGTGCTACCAAATATTTTATATATAGCCTGTCCCACATATGGGTAATTAAAGTTTTTTCTTCTTTTACTTTCTGGAGTGCTGCCCTTTTTTGCAATTTTATCTATTTGGATTGGCTTTATCCACATTGGGCCAGCTGCACCCATAGCTTTTCCTCTGACGGTGCTGCCACTGAACTTTTTTGTTTTTTATATATATATATATATATAAATAAAAAACACACAAACAAAAATTAGACAGCAGCACTAGTCCAATAGACCACGGGTGCAAATCCTCCAAGCTGCAGGCTCAACAGCTAGTAAAATTATATATATTCAAAAGATGAGGCAGCACTCCAGTAGATAAGGTGAAAAATGGTGGACCCGGTGGGTCATTAAAGGGTCCACCATTTTTCAGCTTATCTACTGGAGTGCTGCCTCATCTTTTGAATATATATATATATATATATATATATATATATATATATATATATATATATACTAGTTGTATTACAGCAAAATGTCCTTTGTATATTTGTGGAGTTTCCATTGTATAAATAGCATTATCTAAGGCAGGGTTTCTCAACTCCAGTCCTCGGGACCCACCTACCAGTCATGTTTTCAGGATTTCCTTAGTATTGACCAGGTGATAATTAGTGTGCATGCATCACGACTTACCACAGGTATTCATTCTGTGGGACATTCTCAATTCCTGACCGGTAGGTGTGTCCCTAGGACCGGAGTTGAGAAACCCTGATCTAAGGTAACCATAAAAACAGCATCAAGTTAAAAGTAATAGTCTTCAGCCCTGCAGGATACTTCTAATGAGGCCGCTCTACCTTAGTGTTCAGTTTCACCTTATCACATCAACCTTTCACTTTTTCTGATACTTGATACCTGAAATCCAGATATAATTGATTACTCACCTCTGCACTCTTTTGTATATTTTCAACCTTTAGTCCATTGACACTGATTACACTATATCCTACTTTATTCACTCCGTCAATGGTTATTATGTCCTGTTCTCTGTGTCACGTTGCTGGCGATTTCCAAATTTAATAAATTTAAATTTGACCAAATCTACCAAGTAATATGGATAAAAGAGCCATATGGTGATGGTGCCTACTGGCCTATAATGACAAATGAAATTCAGGGCAGCATGGTGGCTCAGTGGTTAGCACTAGTGCTTTGCAGCGCTGGGGTCCTAGGTTTGAATCTGACCAAGGACATCTGCATGGTGTTTGTACGTTCTCCCCGTGTTGTGAAGGTTTCCTCCGACAATCCAAAGACATACTGATAGGGAACTTAGGGCTCTTTCACACTTGCGTTGTTTTGTTCCGGCATAGAGTTCCGCCGTCGGGGCTCAATGCCGGAAGAATCCTGATCAGGATTATCCTAATGCATTCTGAATGGAGAGAAATCTGTTCAGGATGCATCAGGATGCCTTCAGTTCCGGATCGGAACTTTTTTGGCCGGAGAAAATACCACAGCATGCTGCGCTTTTTGCTCCGGCCAAAAATCCTGAAGACTTGCCGCAAGGCCGGATCCGGAATTAATGCCCATTGAAAGGCATTGATCCGGATCCGGCCTTAAGCTAAACGTCGTTTCGGCGCATTACCGGATCCGACGTTTAGCTTTTTCTGAATGGTTACCATGGCTGCCGGGACACTAAAGTCTTGTTTGCCATGGTACAGTGTAGTGGGGAGCGGGGGAGCAGTATACTGCCCGTCCGTGCGACTCCCGGGGCGCTTCAGAGTGACGTCAGGGAGCCCCACGCGCATGGATGACGTGATCGCATGGATCACGTCATCCATGCGCATGGGGCGCTCTGACGTCATTCTGGAGCGCACCGGGAGCCGCACGGACGGTAAGTATACTGCTCCCCCGCTCCCCACTACTACTATGGCAACCAGGACTTTAATAGCGTCCTGGGTGCCATAGTAACACTGAACGCATTTTGAAGACGGATCCGTCTTCAAAATGCTTTCAGTTCACTTGCGTTGTTACGGATCCGGCGGGCACCTCCGGCAAATGGAGTACACGACGGATCCGGACAACGCAAGTGTGACAGAGGCCTTAGATTGTGAGCCCCATTGGGGACAACTTGATGCTAATGTCTGTAAAGCACAGCGGAATATGTCAGTGCTATATAAGTGCATAAAATAAATAAAAAACGTACATTATAAGGTAGGTAAAGTAACGCAGAACAACAAACACACATACTATATAGACAAAAGTACTAGGACACAACTTTAGATAATTGAATTCAGGTTTTTCATTCAGTCCTATTGCCACAGATTTTTAAAATCCAGCCCCTAGCCATGCAGTCTGCCTTTACAAACGTATGAAAGAATGGATCGCTCTAAAGAGCTTATTGTAGTACTGTGATAGGACTGTTGCTACAAGTCAGTTTTTGAAACTTCTTCCATGAACTGTGAGTTTTATTATTGCAAAGTTGAAACATTTAGGGAGCAGAGCAACTCTGCCACAAAGTGGTAGACCATGTAAGGTCACAGAGTAGAGTCACTGTGTTCTGAGGCACATAGTGCATAAAAGTTACCAACGCTCTGCTGACTCAATAACTGTAGAGCTCCAAACCGCTTCTGTTATTAACATCAAGACAAAAACTGTGCCCCGGGAGCTTCATGGCAGGGGTTTTCATGGCTGAGCAGCTGCATGCAAGCCTTACATCACCAAGCACAATGCCAAGTGTTGGATGGAGATGTGTAAAGCACACCACCACTGGACTCTGGAGCAGTGGAAACATGTTCTATGGAGTGACAACTGCCATAACTGGCAGTTTGATGGATGACTCTGGGTTTGGCAAATGCTTGGAGAATGTTACCTGCCTAACCGCACTGTGCCAACTGTAGTGTATGGTAGAGGAGAGATAACGTTTTTCTGGGGTAGCCCTTAGTTCCAGTTAAAGGGCTTCTCCCATGATTAATGTAAAAAATGAAAATCAGACATCCGATATAGAACATGACAACCTCTTTCTAACAAAGTTAGAACCAGCCCTGTACCTCACTTGGATCCAGAGATCTCTCTATTCATTGCGCCAATTGTTCGACTGCAGCTGGTGGCAGCTGAAGGATGGAACTGAGCATGTGCTTCCATCTCAGTGAGCAGGACAAAGAAATAAGAAAGAAAAAACAGCAGGTGGCGCTATACAGATGGATTTCAGTGAATGGTTCACTGCCTAAACTACATTTTTAATTACATGCTATTCCAATAGGGGCAGATTTTTTAGTTTCATTTTTTTCTGTATGAAGAGGCTGTGGTGCTTCGTGAGTGCCACAGTCTCTTCCTAGGCCATATGACATCACATTCATCGTTCACTTGGCCTAGGTGCAGCTCAGTTCCATCTGAGTGATTGGGGCTGAGCTGCGATGCAAAGCACAACCACTAACAAATGGACAGCGCTGTGCTTGGTAAGGAGCAAAGAGGCTGCGGTGCTCACTGGAATATCGCGGTCTCCTCAAGCAGCCTATTGGCGGGGGTGTCAGGAGTCGGACTCCCACCATCTCATAACTCTCTGAGTAAAGATGTCATAGATGTTACCTGCAGTCCTATGTAACACCCCACATAACACAGTGAATTAGTGTGTTATGTCGGGTGTTACATAGGACTGCAGGTACCATCTACTACATTATCTGCACACAGAAAGTTATCACTGTTATCTGGGCTGTTACATAGGACTGCAGGTGACATCAACAAATTAAAATTTTAGCTGCCAAATTTAAAATACATATGATTATGATAAAAAAGACTTGGAGTAGAAGATGAGATGCAGGTCACAGTAGTGAGCCCGCTCTACATATAGGAGAATACAGCACCTCATACCTCCTACTTCCAGGGACATCTCCTGTCATGTAGATCTTCTTTTTTCTCTTCTCCTCCGTTTGACCCAGACCGCCATGACAAATTATTTCAGCTGCATTTCGTCTCTACAGAGTTTGTTACACAGACACATTAGATTTCCCATAATTGGGGTCATTTATCAAACTGGTGTAACATAGGACTGGCTTACTTGCCCATAACAACCAATCAGATTCCACCTTTCATTTTCCAAAGGAACTGTCAAAAATGAAAGGTGGAATCTGTTGCTATGGGCAACTAAGCCAGTTATACTTTGCACCAGTTTGATAAATTATCCCAGAGGTCCTTATAGTGTCTACAGCAGTTATAATGTCCGCTAGAGTGCCCCCAGTAATAATAACACCCTATTTTGTGCTTCAGGTAATAATGCCTGTATAATGTCCCCTAATATGTCCTTGTAATAGAAATGCCCCCCACACTGCCCCATATAATAATTTCCCCCACACTGCCCCCATATAATAATTTCCCCCACACTGCCCCCATATAGTAATTTCCCCTACACTGCCCCCATATAATAATTTCCCCATACTGTCCCCATATAATAATTTCCCCTACACTGCTCCATATAATAATTTCCCCCACACTGCCCCCATATAGTAATTTCCCCTACACTTCCCCCATATAATAATTTGCCTCACACTGCCCCATATAATAATTTCCCTCACTACCCCAATATAATAATTTCCCCCACACTGCACCCATATAGTAATTTCCCCCACACTACCCCATATATTAATTTTGCCCACACTGCCCCATGAAATAATTTGCCCCCACACTGCCCCATTAAGTAATTTGCCCCCACACTGCCCCCATGAAGTAATTTTCCCCCACAATGCCCCCATGAAGTAATTTGCGCCCATGTAATAATCTGCCCTCCATGAAGTTATTTGCCCCCTGTAATAATCTGCCCCCACACTGCCCCCATGAAGTGATTTTCCCCATGTAAAAATCTTCCCCCACACTGCCCCCGCTGAAGTTATTTGCCCCGACTCTGCCCCCAAAGTTGGCACACACAGAAAAAAAATAAAAAAAAATAAAAGCTAATACTTACCTGTGTCCGGGATTGTGAGGCAGGCCGCAGGCGCGCAATCTTCATTGTCCTGCATCCTGGCACAGGCGCGCGATGATGTCATCACGCACTCCTGCATCAGGATTATACTACCACATAGGCCTCAGACCTACTAGGCCTGAAGCCTATGGGGGTGATCGGAGGCGGGGCAGGGAACTATGCGCTCCCATGCTCCACCGCAGTATGTGGGCATTCGGGTCGGTGTTGGGCCCCCAGCAATGCTGGGCCGGGGGCTGCCGACCCGAACACCCCTATATTAATCCGCCATTGAATTCCAAGTGTATTCAGATTCAGGTTTTGGTTTGAAAACTGCTGAATATTTTTCGTGGGAAAACACTTTTAAGGCCTCTTTCACACAGGCGTTGCGGGTGACGTGCGGGAAAAGATGTGGGTGCGTTGTGGAAAAATGTGTGATTTTTCCCTGCGAGATGAAAAGCGTTTTAATGCGTTTTGTGCGTGTGTGATAAAAATCGGCATGTTTGGTACCCAGACACGAAACCGGACTTCTTCACAGAAGTTCGGGTTTGGGATCAGTGTTGTGTAAATTTTATTATTTTCCCTTATAACATGGTTATAAAGGAAAATAATAGCATTCTTAATACAGAATGCTAAGTAAATTAGGGATGGAGGGGTTAAAAAAATAAAATAAAGATGAAACTCACCTCATCCACTTGTTCGCGTAGCCCGGCTTGTCTTCTTTCTTCTACTTTGAGGACTTGAGAGAAAAGGACCTTTGGTGACGTCACTGCGCTCACCACATGGTCCATCACCATGGTGATGGACCATGTGATGGCTCCGCGCCCCTTAACATGGTCAATCACATGGTCCATCACCATGGTGATGGACCATGTGATGAGCGTAGTGATGTCACCAAAGGTTCTTTTCCTCCCAGGTCCTCAAAGAAGAAGAATGAAGACGAGCCGAGCAGCGCGAACAAGTGGATGAGGTGAGTTTAATTATTTTTTATTTTTTCAACCCCTCCA
Source organism: Bufo bufo (assembly GCF_905171765.1). Classification (NCBI taxonomy): domain Eukaryota; kingdom Metazoa; phylum Chordata; class Amphibia; order Anura; family Bufonidae; genus Bufo; species Bufo bufo. The sequence goes on along the minus strand of NC_053393.1, from coordinate 442,295,395 downwards.
TCCCTAATCTACTTAGCATTCTGTATTAAGAATGCTATTATTTTGCCTAATAACCATGTTATAAGGGAAAATAATGAAGACCGGGTCCCCATCCCGATCGTCTCCTAGCAACCATGTGTGAAAATCGCACCGCATCCGCACTTGTTTGCGGATGCTTGCGATTTTCACGCAGCCCCATTCACTTCTATATCTTTTCACGCAACGCACAAGTGATGCGTGAAAATCACCGCTCATATGCACAGCCCAATAGAGATGAATGGGTCCGGATTCAGTGCAGGTGCAATGCGTTCACCTCACGCATTGCACCCGAACTGAAAACTCGCCCGTGTGAAAGAGGCCTAAGAGAAATCAGACATTTTAGACAAATGCATGCTTTCAACTTTGTGATAACAGTTTGGGGAAGACCCTTTTCGATTCCAGCATGACTGTGTCCCAGTGCACAAAGCAAGGTCCATAAAGGCATTTGTGTGGAAGAACTTGACTGGCCCAAACAGAGCCCTTACTTCAACTCCATCAAACACTTTTAAAATGAACTACAGTTAGGTCCATATATATTTGGACAGAGACAACATTTTTCAAAAAAAAATTCTGTACATTACCACAATTGATTTAAAAAAAAAAACAATTCAGATGCAGTTGAAGTTCAGACTTTCAGCTTTAATACAGTGGGTTGAAAAAAATTATTGCATAAAAATGTGAGGAACTAGGGGGCGTAGCTTGGCTGCGAGCAGAGATGGCCACATAAAACCTGAGCTCCTAAGCAGCTAACTAAAGCAAATTCTGAAATTGCATACCAAAGCACCCTTTTTAAACCCCCGGACCTCATGATGACAAGGGGGAAAAGAGGACCTAAGTCCCAAAGCAAATTGGACTTTTATTTTGAGGCTGACAAAGATAAGAGGGACGCCGGCGAATATAGAGAATCGGACACCCCAGAACCCGCCGCTCCCTGGGGAACAAGGAGATATTGAAACCCCAATGAACTTGCGTTCATAAGCTACCTGCTGATGTAACAGAAGCTCCAGAGGGACTCGGATCGTCTCCGTCGCGGGACACAGCAGGAGAGGCAAGTGGCGGGAAGCGGCTCAACGTTCAGGCGCCATCTTAGATATCCCCGTCGGCGAGCCCTATAAAACAAAGACAGCGACTGCACTGTGAAGACCCCAGTGGTGAGATGACAGATTCAGAGCCTAATAACCCGCAAACACAATCCTCACTAACAAAATACCTTGCATCCATTCCTACATCAGATGCCCGGCATCCAGCGCCATACTCAAAGAAAGGCTACTGGCGTTTAATCAATCCCTGCAACAAGGCCTCACTCAGTTTATTACTCCCATACAGGAGGCGGTCAAAGACCTAGACCACTGAGTGACTCACATTGAAACTAAGATGGGGGACTTTTCAGGATCACATAACAACCTGATCGATGCCCACCATGTATTAGAGGATGAAGTGTCAGCACTGAGAGCCAAGGTAGTAGATCTGGAATATCGTTCCGGAGGAATAACCTAAAGCTTAGGGGGATTCCTGAAACAATTTCACAAGCAGAACTTTCTCCCTATATACAAAAACTACTACTGCTATTACTACCTGAAGGCACTACCCTAGACCTGACTCTCGACAGAGCAAACAGGGTAATACGCCCCAAACATTTACCAGAAAATATACTGCGCGATGTCCTATTATCATGTCAAAGAAAAAGCTACTTTTGCAGCGTGCAAGCTCAAAGAACTTCCAGCGCCTTACCAAGCGGTAAAAATATTCGCTGACCTGTCAGTCACCACGTTGAAATTAAGAAGACAGCTCTTGCCAATTACCGCTACTTTGAGAGACCACAACATACTATACAGATGGGGATTCCCTGTAAAAATTATCATTACCCGCAACAATACTACTTACACGATCTCTTCAGTAAAAGAGGGGACTAAACTTCTCTCAGGATGGAACATTAATGTGCAACAACCAGAACAATTACCCATTTCGTCTCCTGTTAAAGTGAGATCAGAATGGAAGAGATTTGGGTATAAATGACCACCTTGTCAATGATTAATCTCTTGTCATCTAAACCACAAGACAACAAAGCTGCAAAAAGGCTAGACTGTTCTGTTCCTCAGTGTTCTACTTTCTGGATCAAGCTACTTAACTTACTAGATAATACCAACCATCTAGTTGCCCTCCTAAGATAATACGTCTTCTGACAGAAGATGTGTAAACCCACTAGTTGGCTCCATACGTTAAATGGAACCTTTTCTAATGTTTACATTGTGACTTACCTGGTTTTGTGTTCTCTTTTTTTCTTCTAGGACAAGGACAGCCTCCTTCCTCCGATTCTACCCTGCGGCTCATGTATTTGAACCTCGCAGCCTCTCCGATACCTCCTCTTCGTATCACACACTTGTGACGTCATCTAAATTATGTCATCCAAAGCTTATATAAGTTACAAAATGGTGATTAAAATATCTTCTTTAAATGTCAAGGGACTTAACAATCCCTATAAGCGATCTATAATGTGGAAGGAGGCTATATCTCTTAAATCAGATATCTTTTGTGCACAGGAAACACACATCATACAAACAGATACCCACAGAATTAAACACCCTCAATACTCCCAAATCTTCCAGGCGCATTATGATAAGAAACAGAGGGGAGTTCTGATTGCTGTCAAAAACTCTGTCACTTTCTCATTAAGCTCTCTTACGATTGATCCTAAGGGAAGATATATCATTCTAGTAGGGCTCTTCAATAACATAGAATATACATTGGTTGCAATATACGCCCCAAATCATAGGCAAATCCACTTCCTGAATAGAGTATTTCGGAAGGTGGACAAAATCAAAAAGGGTCACTTAATATTAAGTGGCGACTTTAATACAGTATCAGATGCCACATGGGATACCTCCCCAATCGCTAAGTGGCGCACAGATACTGTGGCCCATTGAATTCATCAACACCAGTTATATAATATTTAGCGTATCCAACATGGCTCAGAAAAAGATTTTACTTTTTATTCCCACCCCTTTAACTCATACTTTAGAATAGACATGCTCTTAGCAGACAAAAATGTCTTACAGACAATCTCGACTTCCACTATAGAAACGATAACTTGGTTTGACCACGCAGCCATCACTATGACCTTGTCAGAATCCCATATTAGACCAGCCACATATATGTGGAAAGACAACGCCTTCATAATGGCACACTCCCCATACAAAGCAGAAATTCAACACGCAATCACAGAGTACTTCAAATTGAATTGTGGCTCAGTTTGTAAGTACTCCACACTCTGGAACGCCCATAAGGTGTTTATAAGGGGAATATTCATTAAAATGGGAGCCCAAATAAAAAAGGAGAGAGAGAAACACTTCACAGAAATGTACAGTAAACTCCAACATTTTGAAGCATTAAATAAAAAGTCTCCTTCCCTTATCCTACAAGATCAGATCTGTCACCTCAGAATACAATTAAACGACGGCCTACTCTATACATATGAAAAACAACTGAGATCATTAAATGCTCAATACTACTCCCAGAGTAATAAAAGTGGCAAATTATTGGCGAGACAATTAAAACATCGCTCTCAAAAGTCTAAAATTCACTACTTGCTCCCCTCACAGGGTTCCCATAAGTTATATGACCTTAAAGATATAGCCAATCGTTTTCGGGAATACTATTCGTCCCTTTATAATCTAGAGGCAAATGGGATACCCCCTCCAACAACTGACTATATCAATTCCTTCCTAAACAAACTGTCACTCCCCAAATTAACTCCCGATCAATTAGAAGCTCTGAATGCTCCCATATCAGAAGCAGAAATATTACAAACAATCAAAACTCTACCTTTTGAACAAGGCGCCTGGTCCAGATGGCCTATCTAACATGTACTTTAAAACATACGGAAATATATTAGCCCCCCATATACACAGGTTGTTTTCCGAAGCTATATTGACAGAAGCATTTGAGAAAGAAATGTTAACAGCCACTATAGTGACGCTTCCCAAACCGGGAAAGTACCTGGTGTCTCCACAAAATTTCCGTCCAATATCCCTCCTTAATACGGACATTAAACTGTTTTCCAAACTTATAGCATTCAGAATATCCAAAATCTTACCTAGCATCATACATCCTGATCAAGCTGGTTTAATTAAAAATAGACAAGCATCAGATAATACCAGACGCATTCTTAATCTTGTAGACCACTTAGAAAAGTTTAAATGTCCATCATTGTTGGTGGCCGTGGATGCCGAAAAGGCGTTTGACCGCATTATTTGGTCGTATGCCTTTTCGGTACTGGAGAGATTGGGCTTTACTGGGTATATTGCAAACGCCATCAAAACACTTTATAGGAGCCCATCAGCTAGAGTATTAGTGAACGGGTTGCTGTCTGACCCCTTTTATCACCACCAATGGCACCCGGCAAGGGTCCATTGTCCCCTCTAATATTCGTACTTACTATAGAACCCTTGGCACAAGCGATCAGACAGAATGTGTGTGTTGAGGGGATAATGGTGGGGTCTACAATGCACAGGATTTCTCTTTTTGCGGATGATATTATTTTATCGCTCACAAACCCAGATTCCTCCCTACAACATTCTCTGAACATCCTACAAGAATTTGGTAAGATCTCATTTTATAAATTGAACATAGACAAATCCCAAATACTCCCTATTAACATTAAACTCCAAACATATATGACCCTCAAACAAAAATATCCACTTGATTTGCAGAAATCATATATCAAATACCTGGGGGTTCAAGTGACACCCTCATTACAAATGCTAGTCAAACACAATTACACACCAATGCTCCTATCAGTGGAGCAAGAGTTAAAAAGATACTCCAAGCTAGAACTGTCCTGCATAAGACGTATAGCAGCTTTTAAAATGTCTACTCTACCAAAACTCCTCTATATATTTAGCACAGTGCCAATAACACCACCTCAGAGCTTCACAACTACTAATAACACCACCAAAAAGCTTCACAACTACTAAATAAATATATTTGGCAAAATAAAAAACATAGAATTGCAGCCAAAATTCTGCATAAACATAAACATAGAGGAGGGACAGGATTACCTAAAATATATGATTACTACTTAGCTACCCAAATATCATCACAACAAAGCTGGTTGAAAGAAGACGTATCTCTCAGTTGGGTACAGATAGAACAGGCACTCATATCTCCAAACTCCTTGAAAGGTCTATTAATAGCTTCCTTGACGTACAAATACCAGATCCCTAAAAATGCCCCAGCAATGGTCAAATTTTCTCTCATAAATTGCCAACAATTTTATCTTAAAACGACTAGCCAAACTCACAACCTGTCTGATCTTGCTCCTTTGAGAACCTTGGAACACCTTATCCCAAATGTAGGACTAAAATCTTGGGAAGAGAAGGGTCTGAATTCAGTTTCTTTACTTTAACAAGGAGAAACACTTAAACCTTTCTTATCGCTTATTCAAACTTATGATATACATAAACATGACCTTTATAAATACCTCCAAATCAGACATTTGCTAAATAGTCCAACCCATTGCAAGCTTGAGCATGCATCTAACTAATTCAATTATGGGGGAACAGTACATTCCAGATAAAGGGCTTAGATATGTTTATAATATGCTGGGTGACAAGGATGTGCTATACAAAACTACACCTTTATTGTCGTGGGAATTGGACCTCAAATCCACATTTACTATTTCACAATGGGGTGCAGCATTCAAATGCATATCTGGCTATTTTAAATGCTCAACACACTATGAATCGGCAATTAAAACTGTCTTGAGATGGAAATTCAAGAAGAACTGGGCATGCTGGATACAAGAAAATCAAGTCACCTTCATTTGAGCCGCAGGTTGGACGGAGAGAGATCTTGAGGGGTATGGAAAAGGGAGGGAGAGACAGACAGAAAATGGAGAGTTAAGGAGAAGCCTTAGACTTTGTCACTGTGCGCAAATCAAACTAATATATAGTGTACGCATACATAACGGAATATGCCTACGCATAGAATTAGGGAGGAGGGCGGAAGTCCTATCCAACACGTATATAAATATACGCATGAGTTTTCCTTTCTTTTTTCTTTTCTTTTATGTTGCCTTTACTTAATACACTAGGATGTTTGCACCTTATATGCAATGGGCCTGGACATGTGATGACTTGAGAAGGGGAACCTTCCGTGCAATGCATGATTTGAAACCATGACGGCGTAGTGTTCTACCGACAGTGACCTTTGAAACTGTGGTCCCAGCTCTCTTCATGTCATTGACCCGCTCCTCCCTTGTAGTTCTGGGCTGATTCCTCACCTTTCTTATCATCAGTGATACCCCACGAGGTGCAATCTTGCATGGAGCCCCAGTCCGAGGGAGACTGAGAGTTTTCTTTAGCCTCTTCCATTTTCTAACAATTGCTCCAACAGTTGATCTATTTTCACCAAGCTGCTTGGCAATTGCCCTGTAGCCCTTTCCAGCCTTGTGGAGGTCCACAATTTTCTGTCTGGTGTCTTTTGACAGCTCTTTGGTCTTGCCCATGATAGTAGTTGGCGTCTGACTGTGGGGTGGACAGGTGTCTTTAAAAAGCTCAGACAGGTGCTACTAAGTTAGATTAATGAGTGAAGTAGAGGTGGACTTTTTAAAGACACAGTAACAGGTCTTTGAGAGCCAGAATTCTTGCTGTTTCTCAGGTGTTCAAATACTTATGTTCAGCAGTGCAAGACAAATAAATTCTTTAAAAATCATACAATGTAATTTCCTGAATTTTTTTTTTTAATTATGTGTCTCAGAGTGGGAATGCACCTACAATGTGAATTTCATACCCCTCCATGATTTCTAAGTGGGAGAACTTGCAAAATCGCAGGGTGTTCAAATACTACTGTTCCTCACTGTATATCCTGGAGAGTGTTGTTCACTTGGTTGGCTGTTGTGAAGGGGTTTCTCTTCACCATGGTAATTATTCTGCGATCATCCACCATTGTTGTCTTCCATGGGCGTCCAGGTATTTTTGCATTGTTGAGGTCACCAGTGCTTTCTTTCTTTCTCAGGATGTATCACACTGTAGATTTTGCCATTCCTATTAGTGTAGCAATTTCTCTGATGGTTTTTTTTTCTGTTTTCGCAGATGAAGGATTGCTTGTTTCACCTGCATGGAGAGCTCCTTTGACCGCATGTTTACTTCTCAGCAAAATCTTCAAAATACAAGCACCACACCTCAAATCAACTCCAGGCCTTTTATGTGCTTAATTGAGAATGAAATAATGAAGGAATTGGCCATGCCTGCCCATGAAACAGCCTTTGAGTCAATTGTCTAATTACTTTTGGTCCCTTTAAAAACAGGGTGCCACATGTAAACCCTTCATCCAATTTTAATGTGGTTTATATAACTATAACTTGAATATGTTTTAGTAAACAGGTAATAAAAACAAAATTTGTGTCAGTGTCCAAATATATATGGACCTAACTGTATAACTGTGATTGAACACAAGTGTTTGAAACTTTTATTACATCAGTTTCTGACATACAGGGGCATAGTAAATGGCCGACAGTGTGAGCTGAGACTTTTCTCCATATGCAAGAATATATACATGCATACAATACACAGTATATATATATATATATATATATATATATATATATATAATATATATATATTTTTGTAAGATAAAAGTATTACAAATTTTAAAATGCAGAATATTTTATTTCCATTAATTTTTTTTTTTTTGTGGTAAACTGGAATAATGCCTACCAAGACTTCCCAAGATCTGCTGAGGTCAGCAAAGGAATATAATTATCAATTAAGCGACACAGAGCTCAAATAAAAGAAATAGAGTTAAGATTGTTAAGTGAGTCCTGAGTCTGGTCAGTATGAACAAAAGAACACAGGCTAATATCACCAGTTTACAGCCTCATTATCTGACCTAACATGGGGATAATCATATCGGGAAAAATACAGTAACTACACATAAGTCACATAAATGTCTCTCTTAAGGCACAAGGCTTACTAGGAAAATATTTCAAGTGACTATTTTCTTGTGGATTCCAAAGGTCATTAATTTAAAATAGGAATTTCAGCTTCTTTGTAGTTACAAAGCAGTTAGCGTAATTAGTGTCAGAAAATATGAAGTGTTACTCAGTTTACAATGTAAATACCTGCAGCTAAACCCATGGAGGATTCATGCATGCCCTTGGAACATGTAACCCGATATTCCACATCAGTACACCGCTTGCTGAAGTTCCACTGCTTGGTATGATTAAAACCCAAGACCCTTGTTTATTGGCGTAATTCATTTGTAGAGATTAAACTCTGCACAGTGTGGATACCCAAGTACTTTGCAGTTGCCAATTACATCATTAAATGGATTATTGAGTCTATGTTGTTCAGAGACACTTTGTATGGTACTTGGTTGGAGAATGGACATTTATATAGTCACCTCCATATTGTACCTTAACATAGACCACTATAGTTTCTAAGGCTTAGTTCACATCTGCCTTGGTTATCTCCATTGTTCTGCTCCATTGTAGGGGGAGAATAAGGAACATGAAGGAAGTGCTGGATCCCTGACATGATGGACTTCAATGGCTCCCAATTGACCTCATTGACTATAAAGGGATCTGCTGGGTTTCCATCATGGTGCCTGTCATTGTGAACTACAGTATTTTGTCTGGCATTTTTTATGGAATCTGCAACAGAGGCTGCGAACACAGCTAAGGCTACTTTTACACTTGCGTTGCTGTTTTCCAGTATTGAGATCCGACAGAGGATCTCAATACTGGAAGAAAAAAGAGTACATCAGGATGTCTTGCATTCCGTCAACATTCCGTTTTGTGGAAACTGAAAAAACTGATCCGTCACTGAAAACAATGTAAGTCAATAGAGACAGATCCATTTTTTAGGAGCCTAAAAAAACGGATCTATCACCCATTGACTTTCAATGTACAGTGGGATGCGAAAGTTTGGCCAACCTTGTTAATCATCATGATTTTCCTGTATAAATCGTTGGTTGTTACGATAAAAAATGTCAGTTAAATATATCATATAGGAGACACACACAGTGATATTTGAGAAGTGAAATGAAGTTTATTGGATTTACAGAAAGTGTGCTATAATTGTTTAAACAAAATTAGGCAGGTGCATAAATTTGGGCACCACAAAAAAGAAATGAAATCAATATTTAGTAGATCCTCCTTTTGCAGAAATTACAGCCTCTAAACGCTTCCTGTAGGTTCCAATGAGAGTCTGGATTCTGGTTGAAGGTATTTTGGACTATTCCTCTTTACAAAACATCTTTAGTTCATTCAGGTTTGATGGCTTCCGAGCCTGGACAGCTCTCTTTAATTCACACCACAGATTTTCAATTATATTCAGGTCTGGGGACTGAGATGGCCATTCCAGAACGTTGTACTTGTTCCTCTGCATAAATGCCTTAGTGGATTTTGAGCAGTGTTTAGGGTCGTTGTCTTGTTGAAAGATCCAGCCCCGGCGCAGCTTCAGCTTTGTCATTGATTCCTGGACATTGGTCTCCAGAATCTGCGGATACTGAGTGGAATCCATGTGTCCCTCAACTTTGACAAGATTCCCAGTCCCTGCACTGGCCACACAGCCCCACAGCATGATGGAACCACCACCATATTTTACTGTAGGTAGCAGGTGTTTTTCTTGGAATGCTATGTTCTTTTTCCTCCATGCATAACGCCCCTTGTTATTGCCAAATAACTCAATTTCAGTTTCATCAGTCCACAGCACCTTATTCCAAAATGAAGCTGGCTTGTCCAAATGTGCTTTAGCCCACCTCAAGCGGCAATTTTTGTCCTGTGGGCGGAGAAAAGGCTTCCTCTGCATCACTCTCGCATAGCATCTCCTTGTGTAAAGTGCGCCGAATGGCTGAACGATGCACAGTGACTCCATCTGCAGCAAGATTATGTTGTAGGTCTTTGGTGCTGGTCTGTGGGTTGACTCTGACTGTTCTCACCATTCGTCGCTTCTGTCTATCCGAGATTTTTCTTGGTCTGCCACTTCAAGCCTTAACTTGAACTGAGCCTGTGGTCTTCCATTTCCTCAATATGTTCCTAACTGTGGAAACAGACAGCTGAAATCTCTGAGACAGCTTTCTGTATCCTTCCCCTAAACCATGATGGTGAACAATCTTTGTCTTCAGGTCATTTGAGAGTTGTTTTGAGACCCCCATGTTGCTACTCTTCAGAGGAGGAGGGAAACTTACAATTGACCCCCTTAAATCCTCTTTCTCATAATTGGATTCACCTGTGTATGTAGGTCAGGGGTCACTGAGCTTAGGCTACTTTCACACTTGCGGCAGAGAGATCCGGCAAGCAGTTCCGTCGCCGGAACTGCCTACCGGATCAGGCAAAATGTATGCTAACTGATGGCATTAGTAAGACTGATCAGGATCCTGATCAGTCTTAAAAATGCCTGATCACTCGAAAAAATGCATCCGGCAAAAACGGATCCGGCATTTATTTTTTCACCTTTTTTTCAGTCTGCGCATGCGCATACCGGAAGGACGGATCCGGCACTAATACATTCCTATGGGAAAAAATGCCGGGTCCGGCATTCAGGCAAGTCTTCAGTTTTTTTAGCCGGAGATAAAACCGTAGCATGCTACGGTTTTCTCTTTTGCCTGATCAGTCAAAACGACTGAACTGAAGACATCCTGATGCAAACTGAACGGATTACTCTCCATTCAGAATGCATGGGGACATACCTGATCAGTTCTTTTCCGGTATAGAGCCCCTGTGACGGAACTCTATGCCGGAAAAGAAAAACGCAAGTGTGAAAGTACCCTTACCAAGCCAATTTGAGTTCCAATAATTAGTTCTAAAGGTTTTGGAATCAAGAAAAAGGACAGCAGTGCCCAACTTTATGCACCTGCCTAATTTTGTTTAAACAATTATAGCACACTTTCTGTAAATCCAATAAACTTCATTTCACTTCTCAAATATCACTGTGTGTGTCTCCTATATGATATATTTAACTGACATTTTTATCGTAACAACCAACGATTTATACAGGAAAATCATGACGATTAACAAGGTTGCCCAAACTTTCGCATCCCACTGTATTTAGTGACGGATCCGTTTTTTCCCGTTTTGTTTTCACACAACCGCATCCTAACAGAATGGATGCATCCTTATGTGCAAAATTGATCTGTTAAATCTGGTATTGAGATCCTCTGCCGGATCTCAATACCGGAATTAACAACGCAAGTGTGAAAGTAGTCTAAGATATGCACCAAAAACTGTGAAGGGGAAGAAGTGTTTCAATCTTGAGATCGATTCTCAGCAGTCGACCTCCACTGATGAGAAATTTATTGACTTTTCCTATGATATGCCAAGTTTCTCTGATGGGAAAACCCATTTAGAGCTTGTTCACACGACCGTATGTATTTTGAGGTCCGCAAAAAATACGGATGACGTCCATATGCATTCCGCATTTTGCAGAACGGAACAGCTGGCTCCTAATAGAACAGTACTATCCTTGTCTGTAATGCAGACAATAATAGGACATGTTCTATTTTTTTGCGTGTGGAACGCAAATACGTACATACGGAAACGGAATGCACACGGAGTACCTTCCGTTTTTTTTTTTTTGCGGACCCATTGAAATGAATGGTCCCGTACATGGCAAAAAAAACAAAACGGACACGGAAAGAAAATACGTTTGTTTGCATGAGACCTTACAAGAACACCTATATGCAGAGAACACCTTAAAAAACACCATACCTAGAGCATGATGTGTCTTGCTAGAAAATGACATGGGAGTCAAAAATAGCACAAAAAAACCCTACAAAAAAAAAATTCTAAAATTGAGGACTTCATATTTTCATACTGACTTACAATAAACATCTAGCCACAATATTTTATTAAAAAACTCCACAATTCTAAACCTATAAAAATGCCAAAAAGAAGTGACTTTAACGCTGTATGTAAATCCAACCTACAGCAAGGTATACAATGGCAGATTTGTCGCCAAAAAAGGGACTTGTAGAAATAAATCTGTTTGCTGACAAAAGAATCCCATTCACATGCATGGAACAGAGTTCTAGTCACATTATTTTAAAGCTGGGGAAAAAAAATGCCATTAACAAATTAACAAAAATGCCCTGCATTTAATATTTCCCATAAACGTGCATCTGGACCTGGTGTTGTTTGCCTAATAAACTTGGTAGAAAAAATTATGAAAAAGAAAATGCCACAAGGATGCAAACCCCCCAAATAAACAAAACTGAGACACCACCCTCATGCACAGATCCGCACAAAAATACGGATGACATCCATGTGCATTCCGTATTTTGCAGAACCATACAGCTGGCCCCTAATAGAACAGTCTTATTCTTGTCCGTAATGCAGACAATAATAGGACATGTCCTATATTTTTGTGGAACAGATATACGGACATAAGGAAACAGAATGCACACAGAGTAATTTCCGTTTTTTTTCGACCCCATTGAAGTGAATGGTTCCGCATAAAGGCCGCAAAAACGGAACTGACACGGAAACAAAATATGTTTATGTCATGAATCCTTAGGCCCCTTTCACACGGACGAGTTTTCTGCGCGGGTGCAATGCGTGAGTTGAACGCATTGCACCCGCACTGAATCCCGACCCATTCATTTCTATGGGGCTGTGCACATAAGCGGTGATTTTTACGCATTACTTGTGCGTTGCGTGAAAATCACAGCAAGCTCTATTTTGTGCGTTTTTCACCCAACGCAGGCCCCATAGAAGTGAATGGGGCTGCGTGAAAATCGCAAGCATCCGCAAGCAAGTGGGGATGCGGTGCGATTTTCACGCATGGTTTCTATGAGACGATCGAGATGGGGACCCGATTATTATTATTTTCCCTTATAACATTGTTATAAGGGAAAATAATAGCATTCTGAATACAGAATGCTAAGTAAAATAGGGCTGGAGGGGTTAAAAATTTTTTAAAAATAATATAACTCACCTTAATCCACTTGATCGCGCAGCCCGGCTTCTCTTCTGTCTTCTTCTTTGCTGTGCACAGGAAAACAGGAAAAGGACCTTTGATGACGTCACTGCGCTCATCATATGGTCCATCACATGATCCATCACCATGGTAAAAGATCATGTGATGGACCATGTGATGAGCGCAGTGACGTCATCAAAGGTCCTATTCCTCAAAGAAGAAGACAGAAGAGATGCCGGCTGCGCGAACAAGTGGATTAAGGTGAGTTAAATATATATATTTTTTTTAACCCCTCCAGCCCTATTGTACTATGCATTTTGTATTCAGAATGCTATTATTTTCCCTTATAACCATGTTATACACCTAACCAAAACCTGAAATTCTGTGAAGAAGTCCGGGTTCGGGTCTGGGTACCACATTCAGTTTTTCATCATGCACGTGCAAAACACATTGCACCCGCGCGATAAAAACTGAACAACGGAACGCAATCGCAGTCAAAACTGACTGCAATTGCGTACCTACTCGCGCGGGTTTGCCGCAACGCATCCGGACCTTATCCGGACACGCTCGTCTGCAAGGGGCCTTAGTGATGAAAAGAGATGTTCAGGCCACCTGCACATGCTGCTGAATACGTACAGTTATTTTGCGTGGATTCCCGTGTGGAAAAACTGCACCGTATTACAATACCAGCAAAGTGTGTTATATTACACAAATTGTACACTTTCAGATTATCAGTACGGAAATTGACCTGCATTGCAGATTTCCAAATCTGCAGCATGTCAATAATGCTTGCGGTTTTAGCTGTGGCTTTCACCCTTTTTAATGAAAGGGTGAAATCAGCAGTAAAACTGCATCTAATCAGCACCAAACTCCCCAATTAGACATTGTGGAATCTGGTGCGGATATGCTGTAGAAACGCACATAAATCCACACATAAAACACAACAAATGATGTGGATTTATGTGCAGTTTTTGTAAGTTTTGGTGCAGGCACCCAAAAAAAACAATACAGTTTTTTCAGCGTTTCCACTCAAAAGAAAAGAAAAAAAAACACAATAAAACTCCACATATTACATACAATTTTGCAGAGAAGCTAGCAAATAGAACCCTCTCCATTGAGAAGGGTGAAATCCGCAAGAGAAATCGGCTGTATCCGCTTTTTGTAATGCAGTGTGTGGCTGAGAATTCAGAAATTCTCATCCAACTTGTTGCTACTTGCAGCGTCCCACTCAGGACACGTGGGAACTGCAAAATTACTGTGAAACGGCATTATCCTACTGCATGTCATTTTGTATTGCAACACCTGTTGTATCCCTGTTCATAGGCTAGTCTGGTGTAGTTTATACATCCACCACTAGATGGGGATAGGACTTAGTTCATATAAATACTTAGGTCAGGCCTAGTGTAGTGGAGAAGGAGGGAAGTAAGTGGGAGAGTTAGTGAGGAGTAGAGCCAGTTGTTAAACTGAGGCTACACACCACAGATTAGTGGGTGAAGCCAGATGCAGAAATAAGGTAAAGCCAAGATATGAGGCGCAGGAGAGCGTTTTCCTCCTGTGACCCTCTTAGATCCTAGATCCTATAACCAGAGGATAGCGTTTTCGTCCCTGTAAGAAGATAATCAAGCAAAAGAGAGACATCAGTGATAACAGCCATTACTAAAGGCTTAATGGGCACCTTTGCACATGGTGGAGGACAATCTAGCTACAGGCAGCCTCACCATATATTGAAGAATACAGATTAGCTACCTGTTCAAGGGCTTGGAAGATACAGAAACAAAAGGACTAAGCATACCAAATAAGCATTACAGGCAACCTCACCAAATTACTCTGGTTTACAAGGAACCTGAAGCAAAGTCACCTACCAGAAATACTTATACAGAACCTTCAAGCTAAGCTAAACCCAGCCAAACCTATTAACAGTGGATCAACAGAATTCCTCTAAATTGAAAAAGACTGTATTCTGTCTGGATGTACAGTACAAACCAAAAGTTTGGACACACCTTCTCATTCAAAGAGTTTTCTTTATTTTCATGACTATGAAGGCATCAAAACTATGAATTAACACATGTGGAATTATATACATAACAAACAAGTGTGAAACAACTGAAAATATGTCATATTCTAGGTTCTTCAAAGTAGCCACCTTTTGCTTTGATTACTGCTTTGCACACTCTTGGCATTCTCTTGATGAGCTTCAAGAGGTAGTCCCCTGAAATGGTCTTCCAACAGTCTTGAAGGAGTTCCCAGAGATGCTTAGCACTTGTTGGCCCTTTTGCCTTCACTCTGCGGTCCAGCTCACCCCAAACCATCTCGATTGGGTTCAGGTCCGGTGACTGTGGAGGCCAGGTCATCTGGCGCAGCACCCCATCACTCTCCTTCATGGTCAAATAGTCCTTACTTTCAAAGTTTTCCCAATTTTTCGGCTGACTGACTGACCTTCATTTCTTAAAGTAATGATGGCCACTCGTTTTTCTTTACTTAGCTGCTTTTTTCTTGCCATAATACAAATTCTAATAGTCTATTCAGTAGGACTATCAGCTGTGTATCCACCTGACTTCTCCTCAACGCAACTGATGGTCCCAACCCCATTTATAAGGCAAGAAAACCCACTTATTAAACCTGACAGGGCACACCTGTGAAGTGAAAACCATTTCAGGGGACTACCTCTTGAAGCTCATCAATAGAATGCCAAGAGTGTGCAAAGCAGTAATCAAAGCAAAAGGTGGCTACTCTGAAGAACCTAGAATATGACATATTTTCAGTTGTTTCACACTTGTTTGTTATGTATATAATTCCACATGTGTTAATTCATAGTTTTGATGCCTTCATAGTCATGAAAATAAAGAAAACTCTTTGAATGAGAAGGTGTGTCCAAACTTTTGGTCTGTACTGTATATGCCGCAACTGGAACCAACATCAGTAAAAGTTGTGAGTTGTATTCTACCACTGTCTACTTCATTCTTACCACTGGTTGTACCACCATTCACGGTACTGGCGTCACGACAAATACCACCAAGGGACCCAGCCGCCACAAGCACCGTAAACACCACTTCCACCAAGGGCACCTCAACCTCCATCTAGGCTGGTGCTTCCCTACCACAGAACGTGCCCTGGAGGATTTCGTGCTATCTTCCTCAACACTGTGCTGCCAGTCCAGCGAGGCTTTCTGCTAACTGTGAGTAAACCGATGAACTGTGTTATTATTTGGCCCCTCATCAGCCCACCGTGCACCTCACGTGTTGCCCCTGCGGTTCTGGCTGGCTGCATATCTTTTCTTGGCGTCTCGAACAGGATATTAACCCCTGCGCCATATTTGAGAGACTGTCGCATGTGAATAAGCCCCTTTACTTTATTGAGAGACTTTTGCTTATTGCGCATTGTATTGGGCTACAGAACTGTTTAAACTGAAAATTACATGGAAGCGCTATACTAGTCATCAGCATAAAAATCGCAGTGTTAAAAGTGAGAAAAGCAGACATTTGTGTTACTAAAATGGCTTGCTGTCATTGAATAGACTGTTTCTATACACTTAAGATGGCTGCCGGAGGCCTTGTTTGAAAAAAAATACTGCGCCATAACTGTGGATAAGTTAGTAACACCCCCTGAAGAGCGGGAAAACCTAGTGCCGCCAATTTATGTAAAATTGTCCGGCAAACCCGTCCTATTTTTACTGTGTCAATTCCTAGAGGCCAACCCTGTATGCAAACGCAGCGCCGCCTCCTCTGCCCTATGAAAAGTTCTGCCGCAGAGCAGAATGGGTGGAACCATGTGTGGAATATCGATGTGCCCACCTATTGGATGTTGTGACAGAAACATAGCCACCTATGAATATCTTAATGCACAAAAGCCTGCTCCATTATTGTGTGTCACCAAACCACCAAACCCAGTTGGAGTACTGACCATTGTTGCTCCGGACGTCCGACTCCCTGAGACCGCCCCTTGTACGGTGGATAATGGTTTCGTCGCCCCTGTCAGTCATACAGACCTGGGAGGCGGGCCTAACACTCAGGAAGAGTGTGACGTGCATGCGCACGTTGAAAAGAGAGACGCTGATTGCTTCATGGAGAGAGAAGTGTTTTGCCGAAGCAGCATGGCGGAGAAGCGAGAGAGCTCTGCACAAGAGATTGGATCCGGACGGGACCTTGTTGCCGCTCCGACATGGACCCCTACGCCTATTACTCCTGAACTGCAGGTTCGTGTCCAGGACTTATGGGATCGCCACTGGAGGGAACGCAGTGTGGCTCGCAACACTGAATCGGGGGATTACAGAGCACGTAGTCTCGATGCCGCGAAACCGGCCGCAAAAGTATGCCAAAAGGTCCGGTCTGGTTACTGATTCCCCCGCCATAGTGTGGCCCACTACTGGACAGACAGTACTTTGGGCTAAGTTGTCCGCGGAGATTAACTCAGCTTGACTCCCGCGCACCCACGGTTGTAAAAAGTATAACGAGGGTCTAACTCGCAAGTTGCTAGAGGAACCAGTAAAATACTTCCCGGTTCCAGTACGGAGATTGGGCCGAGTTCTCAACTTCTGTAAGCAACGAGGATTTGGGTTTATCCGTGATATGGAGACTAACAGGGACTATTACGTAAATCGCCAGTCTGTGAAGAGGAAGGAGCTCTCTGCTTGGCTACACAGTCTGTATGTCAATGAGGTGGTTGAGTTCACCCCTGCGGAAGTTGCGGGTGGACCTCACGCTACTGCAGTACGTCGACCAGGACAACCAACGGAGACCCAGGAGCTTGCCAAAGACTCTGAGTCTGAGGAGGATCTAGACCAAGAACCTTCTACCGCCCCTCGTGTGGCCTGCTGCCAAGTATGTGCCACCTACAACTCAAAACCAATATGCCACAGGATTTGCAGGCACCAATATTCTATGGCAACCCGCCATTGTTACCAAAGACCCCGTCAGTGAACCTAGACCCCAGAGGGAACGGGTTAGGAGAAGAAGGCCCGAACCAAAAAGCCTCAGTATAGCTGTAGAGGACTGTGCAGTTCTATTTCAGCAACTAGCTGTACAACAGCTTCAGGGATTCACTATCCGAACCTATAAAGAGAAACCAGCAAATTCTTCATCAATGAAAGATCCACCAGAGCAATCAAACCCTGTAACCAGGATTGACCCTGCAATTGGGATGGATTACAACCTTAAAAAAGAACAGCCCCCTATCTTTGAAAAGGTGAAAAAGGAACTAAACTTGCCATCTACTCCTAAACAACGGATAATGGAGGGACAACCAGAAGGATCTTCCCCTGATTCCTGGGATACTGGAAGTCCAATCCCTACGGATGTGTCATCCTGTTCAGAATCCTACAATTAAAGTAGGCCATTTACTAAACCCTTATAGGGAGCAGGAGCTGCCATTGTTTTGAGAGGACTTCTCTTATTGTTTTTGTTTTGAGCCCCTCTCTGTGTTGTATTTCACTTGAATCCAAAGAAGAATCACCGTTGCACTTTATTTGTGTGTTTTATCCTATTTAACCCCTTTTTACCCCATTTTCAGGTTATCAAGGGACTATGTTGACATAACGTTTAAAGTATATTACCCAGAAAGACTTTTCTGTGCGCATCCCTTTTATACAAAATTTTTGCACTTTAAAAAGTTTTATACATGTTTTATGCCCCATTTTAGGTATGGACTCTGTCTTTTGAACCATATCATGGACTTTACTGCCCTTATGTGAGATCATTATTTCATCACCATTTTTGGCCGTAACACATCTACCATGAAAAAATAAAAATGTGTATGTGATATATTTGATATACACTGCTCAAAAAAATAAAGGGAACACTTAAACAACACAATGTAACTCCAAGTCAATCACACTTCTGTGAAATCAAACTGTCCACTTAGGAAGCAACACTGAGTGACAATCAATTTCACATGCTGTTGTGCAAATGGGATAGACAACAGGTGGAAATGATAGGCAATTAGCAAGACACCCCCAATAAAGGAGTGGTTCTGAAGGTGGTAGCCACAGACCACTTCTCAGTTCCTATGCTTCCTGGCTGATGTTTTGGTCACTTTTGAATGCTGGCGGTGCTTTTACTCTAGTGGTAGCATGAGACCGAGTCTACAACCCACACAAGTGGCTCAGGTAGTGCAGCTTATCCAGGATGGCACATCAATGCGAGCTGTGGCAAGAAGGTTTGCTGTGTCTGTCAGCGTAGTGTCCAGAGCATGGAGGCGCTACCAGGACACAGGCCAGTACATCAGGAGACGTGGAGGAGGCCGTAGGAGGGCAACAACCCAGCAGCAGGACCGCTACCTCCGCCTTTGTGCAAGGAGGAACAGGAGGAGCACTGCCAGAGCCCTGCAAAATGACCTCCAGCAGGCCACAAATGTGCATGTGTCTGCTCAAACGGTCAGAAACAGACTTCATGAGGGTGATATGAGGGCCCGACATCCACAGGTGGGGGTTGTGCTTACAGCCCAACACCGTGCAGGACATTTGGCATTTGCCAGAGAACACCAAGATTGGCAAATTCGCAACTGGTGCCCTGTGCTCTTCACAGATGAAAGCAGGTTTACACTGAGCACATGTGACAGATGTGACAGAGTCTGGAGACGCCGTGGAGAACGTTCTGCTGCCTGCAACATCCTCCAGCATGACCGGTTTGGCATTGGGTCAGTAATGGTGTGGGGTGGCATTTCTTTGGAGGGCCTTTGGAAGACTTTGTTGTCAGCACATTCAACTATGTAAAGAACAAAGTATTTCAGAAGAATATTTAATTAACTCAGATCTAGGATGTGTTATTTTTGTGTTCCCTTTATTTTTTTGAGCAGTGTATTTGCCTAGAATGTATTTTTGTGCATAACCCTTTATTTACAGGAGGTTATCGAAGAGTCATGATAATGCATTGCAATGTCTATATCCATATGTGTATACTTGGGGGTGTGTATTTGGTGTATTTCAGGAATCGGCTTAGAGATCCACAGCTTCAGATATTACCAACGTTGAGGGCGACTTATATTTTACCATGGGGGTATGCAGCGTCCCACTCAGGACACGTGGGAACTGCAAAATTACTGTGAAACGGCATTATCCTACTGCATGTCATTTTGTATTGCAACACCTGTTGTATCCCTGTTCATAGGCTGGTCTGGTGTAATTTATACATCCCACCACTAGATGGGGATAGGACTTAGTTCATATAAATACTTAGGTCAGGCCTAGTGTAGTGGAGAAGGAGTGAAGTAAGTGGGAGAGTTAGTGAGGAGTAGAGCTAGTTGTTAAACTGAGGCTACACACCACAGATTAGTGGGTGAAGCCAGATGCAGAAATGAGGTAGAGCCAAGGTATGAGGCGCAGGAGAGCGTTTTCCTCCTGTGACCCTCTTAGGAAGCAACACTGAGTGACAATCAATTTCACATGCTGTTGTGCAAATGGGATAGACAACAGGTGGAAATGATAGGCAATTAGCAAGACACCCCCAATAAAGGAGTGGTTCTGAAGGTGGTAGCCACAGACCACTTCTCAGTTCCTATGCTTCCTGGCTGATGTTTTGGTCACTTTTGAATGCTGGCGGTGCTTTCACTCTAGTGGTAGCATGAGACCGAGTCTACAACCCACACAAGTGGCTCAGGTAGTGCAGCTTATCCAGGATGGCACATCAATGCGAGCTGTGGCAAGAAGGTTTGCTGTGTCTGTCAGCGTAGTGTCCAGAGCATGGAGGCGCTACCAGGACACAGGCCAGTACATCAGGAGACGTGGAGGAGGCCGTAGGAGGGCAACAACCCAGCAGCAGGACCGCTACCTCCGCCTTTGTGCAAGGAGGAACAGGAGGAGCACTGCCAGAGCCCTGCAAAATGACCTCCAGCAGGCCACAAATGTGCATGTGTCTGCTCAAACGGTCAGAAACAGACTTCATGAGGGTGATATGAGGGTCCGACATCCACAGGTGGGGGTTGTGCTTACAGCCCAACACCGTGCAGGACATTTGGCATTTGCCAGAGAACACCAAGATTGGCAAATTCGCAACTGGTGCCCTGTGCTCTTCACAGATGAAAGCAGGTTTACACTGAGCACATGTGACAGATGTGACAGAGTCTGGAGACGCCGTGGAGAACGTTCTGCTGCCTGCAACATCCTCCAGCATGACCGGTTTGGCATTGGGTCAGTAATGGTGTGGGGTGGCATTTCTTTGGAGGGCCGCACAGCCCTCCATGGGCTCGCCAGAGGTCGCCTGACTGCCATTAGGTACCGAGTTGAGATCCTCAGACCCCTTGTGAGACCATATGCTGGTGCGGTTGGCCCTGGGTTCCTGCTAATGCAAGACAATGCTAGACCTCATGTGGCTGGAGTGTGTCAGCAGTTCCTGCAAGACGAAGGCATTGATGCTATGGACTGGTCCACCCGTTCCCCAGACCTGAATCCAATTGAGCACATCTGGGACATCATGTCTCGCTCTATCCACCAACGTCACATTGCACCGCAGACTCTCCAGGAGTTGGCAGATGCTTTAGTCCAGGTCTGGGAGGAGATCCCTCAGGAGACCGTCCGCCACCTCATCAGGAGCATGCACAGGCGTTGTAGGGAGGTCATACAGGCACGTGGAGGCCGCACACACTACTGAGCCTCAATTTGACTTGTTTTAAGGACATTACATCAAAGTTGGATCAGCCTGTAGTGTGTTTTTCCACTTTAATTTTGAGTGTGACTCCAAATCCAGACCTCCATGGGTTGAAAAATTTGATTTCCATTTTTTTATTTTTGTGTGACTTTGTTGTCAGCACATTCAACTATGTAAAGAACAAAGTATTTCAGAAGAATATTTAATTAACTCAGATCTAGGATGTGTTATTTTTGTGTTCCCTTTATTTTTTTGAGCAGTGTATTTGCCTAGAATGTATTTTTGTGCATAACCCTTTATTTACAGGAGGTTATCGAAGAGTCATGATAATGCATTGCAATGTCTATATCCATATGTGTATACTTGGGGGTGTGTATTTGGTGTATTTCAGGAATCGGCTTAGAGATCCACAGCTTCAGATATTACCAACGTTGAGGGCGACTTATATTTTACCATGGGGGTATGCAGCGTCCCACTCAGGACACGTGGGAACTGCAAAATTACTGTGAAACGGCATTATCCTACTGCATGTCATTTTGTATTGCAACACCTGTTGTATCCCTGTTCATAGGCTGGTCTGGTGTAATTTATACATCCCACCACTAGATGGGGATAGGACTTAGTTCATATAAATACTTAGGTCAGGCCTAGTGTAGTGGAGAAGGAGTGAAGTAAGTGGGAGAGTTAGTGAGGAGTAGAGCTAGTTGTTAAACTGAGGCTACACACCACAGATTAGTGGGTGAAGCCAGATGCAGAAATGAGGTAGAGCCAAGGTATGAGGCGCAGGAGAGCGTTTTCCTCCTGTGACCCTCTTAGATCCTAGATCCTATAACCAGAGGATAGCGTTTTCGTCCCTGGAAGAAGATAATCAAGCTAAAGAGAGACATCAGTGATAACAGCCATTACTAAAGGCTTAATGGGCACCTTTGCACATGGTGGAGGACAATCTAGCTACAGGCAGCCTCACCATATATTGAAGAATACAGATTAGCTACCTGTTCAATACCTTGGAAGATACAGAAACAAAAGGACTAAGCATACCAAATAAGCATTACAGGCAACCTCACCAAATTACTCTGGTTTACAAGGAACCAGAAGCAAAGTCACCTACCAGAGATACTTATACAGAACCTTCAAGCTAAGCTAAACCCAGCCAAACCTATTAACAGTGGATCAACAGAATTCCTCTAAATTGCAAAAGACTGTATTATGCCTGGATGTATATATGCCGCAACTGGAACCAACATCAGTAAAAGTTGTGAGTTGTATTCTACCACTGTCTACTTTATTCTTACCACTGGTTGTACCACCATTAACGGTACTGGCGTCACGACAAATACCACCAAGGGACCCAGCCGCCACAAGCACCGTAAACACCACTTCCACCAAGGGCACCTCAACCTCCATCTAGGCTGGTGCTTCCCTACCACAGAGCGTGCCCTGGAGGATTTTGTGCTATCTTCCTCAACACTGTGCTGCCAGCCCAGGTAGGCTTTCTGCTAACCGTGAGTAAACCGATGAACTGTGTTATTATTTGGCCCCTCATCGGCCCACCGTGCACCTCACGTGTTGCCCCTGCGGTTCTGGCTGGCTACATACTGTACAATGCTACGGATTTGCTGCATGAAAATCTGCGACAGCAAAGCCACAGCTAGTCAGTCACATGTGACCAAGGCCTAAAACAGCTTAGAGTTGCTCTACATGCACATGGTGCATATTACATGCAGATTTTCTCACAGAAAGTCCACAGTGTAAGGTCTCCTGCAGTCCACAAATCACAGATCCGCAAAATACAGATGCGGTCCATGTGCATCCCGCAATTTTCATGGGATTAACTGTAAAAAAGCCTATTCTTGTCCGCAAAACAGACAAGAATAAGACAGGTTCTATCATTTGTAGCTTGGCTGCATATATGGCATCCGTGTGCTGTCCATAAGTTTTTCATGGACCTACAGAAATGATAATTATTTGCAGCTCGCATATGGACCAAAAATACAGTTGTGTACATAGCGCCTAATACAGTACTGGCTTTTTTCAAAATCTTATGTACATGGTGGAGAAATAGTGGCAAACTCTGCAGAGACGAAACACGGCTGAAAGAAGTCATCATGGCGGTCTGGTCCGAATAGAGAAAATGAGGAAAGAGAATATTTGCATCAGAGGAGAGGTCACTGGATGTAAGAGGTATGTGGGGATGTATTATCCTGTATGTTCTGTAGTAAGGTAATGTTCATCCAAATATGTCTTTAGCAGTGTATGTGTGGCCCATTTAAATTTTTGCCTCAGGCAGCATAAAACCTAGAATCGGCCCTGGTGGTTCACTGCTTACATAGTACAATGTCGAACTGGCCCACCAGAGGCTCCTTCGGAGGGCCCAGGTTGTGATACCTTAGTGGGCCCCAAAGGTCCAAGAGAAAAAAAACATTTGGCGCTGTCTTGGGAGCCAATAACCTCTCACCAGGATCTATTTCTTGACCACCAGAGGATCCTTCGGTGGGCCCAAGCTCTGATACCATAGTGGGCCATAAAGGTCCAGGAGAAAAAAAACATTTGGAGCTGTCTTGGGAGCCAATAACCTCTCACAAGGGTCTATTTCTTTGAATAAAAACCTATTAGACTTTATTGATGATATGGGATTTGGGCCACGAGAACAATTTCCTCTGGTGGGCCCAAGGAACCCCAGTCTGACAATGCTTATGCACTTTCTATACCCAGAGGCCAGGAGCCAGAGAGTTACACCAGCCCTGTGGACTTAGAACAGCCAGCAAAAGAGACTGTAATACAATAATAGGTACCAACTAGGGATGAGCGAACCCGAACTGTATAGTTCGGGTTCGTACCGAATTTTGGGGTGTCCGTGACACGGACCCGAACCCGAACATTTTCGTAAAAGTCTGTGTTCGGGTTCGGTGTTCGGCGCTTTCTTGGCGCTTTTTGAAAGGCTGCAAAGCAGCCAATCAACAAGCGTCATACTACTTGGCCCAAGAGGCCATCACAGCCATGCCTACTATTGGCATGGCTGTGACTGGCCAGTGCACCATGTGACCCAGCCTCTATTTAAGCTGGAGTCACGTAGCGCCGCACGTCACTCTGCTATGATCAGTATAGGGAGAGGTTGCAGCTGCGACGTTAGGGCGAGATTAGGCAGATTAACTCCTCCAAAAGACTTGATTCTGTGATCGATCTGCAGCTGTGGATCATTGAAGTGCTATTATTGACTTGCTCACTTTTTTGAGGCTGCCCAGAGCGTTTTTAGATCACTTTTTTTCTGGGGTGATCGGCGGCCATTTTGTGACTTGTGGTGCGCCAGCACGAGCTATCACCAAGTGTTTTTAACCATCGATAGTGTGGTTATTTTGTGCTATATCCTACATCAGCTGCAGGCTGAGCCTGTGTCACCCAAGTGCATTTAACCATCAACAGTCTGATTATTTTTTGGCCATATACTACATCAGCTGCAGGCTGAGCCTGTGTCACCCAAGTGCATTTAACCATCAACAGTGTGGTTATTTTTTGGCCATATATTACATCAGGGGCAAGTTGAGCCTGTCACCCAGCGCCTAAAAAATAGACCTGACATTTCTATTCAACCAAATCTGCACAGTTTTAGCTGGTCAAGTTATTTGTAGTGACCGTAAAAGCAGACTTTTTGTTCTGGGTTGAAAAAGCATTCCCAAATTTGCCATTCTGAAAATAACTAGTTTGTGGTATTTGAGGCCTA